>NC_048414.1:8275594-8367808 GCF_013103735.1 Etheostoma cragini
AGTGTGACAAACATGCAAAGGAACAGGAAATGAGGAAGGGGGCAAACACTTTTTCACACCACTGTATATACACACACAAATGATTTCTGTGTACATTATTGTATAGAAATAATTTAATGGTGTGTTAAATTGAGCGTCACATTATGCCGGAAAACTGGTTTTATGTTCTTCATGGTAACATTCCTGCTAATATGAATGAATGACTGTACACACAGCCACCTCGAATCCATCACAAAGCACACAGCTGGCTGAGCATGTCACACACCCGGGACCTTCAAACGAGTTCAATACAGCTGATGTCTACTCACGTCCGGCTAATAATACACTGAAGTCGACTACTTAGTGCTCTTGTGCCTACTGCTGGATCACAGAAAGTCAGAAAGAGACATGATAACAATTTGGTTACATGGTACATTAAGTTTTCATTTAGAAAGGGTGCTGAAAACACACTTTACATCATGAAATGAATGCAACAAAAGCAGCCAACAGAAGCTGGCTCTGCACACAATACTACACAAATACATTGAGAACAGAAGCAAATACAGTTCATCCCACGTTCTTCGCTCTGTGTGAGTTAGTTTCCGATGTCTCACATTCTTATTACAAAATAAAAGACATTCAGTCTCATTGTAGGATTTTCTACTATTATTATAGTATATATTGTTGATAAGTACGGTAACAAGGCTAACAGCGGCTAAATGAACCTTGTAAACAACACAATTCCTAATTATTCAATCATGTCTATTTCACTACCAACGTCACTGGACGGATGGAGGGCAGTGACTTCAAACCTGACTAAAAGACAGTCTGCCGACCTCCAGTGAGAGACTTACAAACCACTGGTATAAATGCAGACCACCCAAAGTACCAAAGGTTTGTTGAGCATCAACCCCAGAGGAGGATAAACTATCCATGAGATGACCAGACGGTTTGGAGGATCTGTAAACATCTTTCAGACCAACTCGGGACTTCCTGCTTTCAATCCATCCTCATCCGAATTATTTTCCTTCTTCTCCAGGTCAAAGTTCTATAAAAGAAGTGAAACTAATGACATCAATACAAACATGTTTTCAGTCAAAAAACTGACAGAAGAAGAAGGACAGAAGACTAAATTAGTACATGCCTTTCCCACATGAAGTAAAAAGTCATTAAAGAAAATGTAATTGTGCTGGAGATCATGAATAGGTTTCAGTAAACAGAGAAATTCCTATTAAACAAAATAACAATGGCATATTCTAAACCAATCATGGGGTTTCTTATGGCAGCTTCAAAGACAAGCACAGCAATGATCAGACTGTTCTGGAAATTCAAATAGGTGTACCTCTAATTCTTGCATCACTTCGTCCATGAAGTCGCTGGGGTTTTGCTTGTAGTCCAGTGCTCTCTTGATCATCTCTCTGAACATCTGTTGTGGCAATTACAGTCACAACTATTACACACAGGCCTGTTCAAGTGGTCTGGGCAATTTATGAGATTCAGAGATATACTGAAGTATACAATGAATTCATTTGATACTTTGGTTTATAGAAGGTATCATTGTAACATCACACATACATTCGACTGTAAAACTAACTATGAGTTTGAAATGCGTAAACAAATAAACTTGGGGATCACTAAGGAGAATGAGCACCAGTTCAAACCTTAACAACATTAGTCCCATCAGCCGCTGATACGAAGTAAAATGGCAGTCCTTGCTTCTTTCCAAAGCTAAAGCTTCTTTGTGTCGCCTTCAAATCAGCTGCAAATACAAAAAACAAGAATTTTCATGTCTATAATTCTAAAGTCACCTTTGTTAGACAATTAAAGGTTACAGGAAATATACGATGTGTGCAAACTAAAAAAACAACAACGTATCTTTAACATAATGTAACATTAACATTGAATCCAACTATAGGAGCTCATTGTTATGTGCTGTGTCCGAACCAGACTCACCATCAATTTTGTTGGCCACCACACAGCAGGGTATCTCCGGTCTATACTCTCTCAGCTCCTTATACCAGCTGGCCAGATTCTTATACGTGATCTTCCTTTGAACATCAAAAACCTAAGCAGAAGAAGAAAGGCTTTTAAAGGGGTACAGCAGTATTTGCAGACAATGACAGTGTGGCAACTCCCTAGTCCAACTGGTGCGTTCTAGGTGTCACCTAACAAGTCCTTCTTTATGAAAGAATCGCCATGTGCATCTTGAACCCCAAAACAGGACTACCTTTCTTGTGAGATAAACCACCCTTCAAAACCAAATGATCGAGTATTGTACACTTCAGAGGGGGATATTAACCAGACTACAATTTGATACTTTATAATTGTCTCTCTGCAATGCACAAATGAGGACCAAATAATACATAAAGCAATATTGTGGCTATTTTATGGAAACTGTTGTTTAAGTAATTAATCTTAAATAATGTATTACTTACTGTTATGAAAACCTTTTATAAACACTTGTTATTCTACCTCCCTGCTGGGCCCTGGCGGGGAGTGAGAAAGGGCAAGCTAGATGATTACAGAAAAGCACCTGTCATGAAACCAAGAGTGTGTTTTACCATGATGCACGCATGTGCTTTGTGGTAGTATGAGGGATGCATGCTCTGAAATCTCTCCTGACCAGCGGTGTCCCAGAAATCTGTGAATCAAAAACAACAAAAACTGTACAGATGATTTGCAACTGGGTACATTTATTTCCTGTGGTCACTGAGAGCAGGACAAGAGCCATTGCACAATAAATACCTATCGCTACCGTCTTGTTTCCAACAGTGGCTGTGTGTTTGTAGAGCGTCAAAGCATAGGTGGACAACTGCTGGGGACGACTGCAGAAAGAGTTAAGAGTCATAACCTCTCAGGACAACTGGTAAGCTTTGATGGAGGCACGCCAGCTCGACCTTCAACAGCATGTCCATGTGCACACAATGGCTGTAATAGCTATGGCATGACTCACACTGACTGGTGATTTATTTAAATGTCTAAAGCTGCAAAAGGATATTATTCATCCAATAGAAACCTCTCCATCAGCCTATGAGAGAGAGAGAGAGAGAGAGAGAGAGAGAGAGAGAGAAAGAGAATTAGTTTTATTAAATTCTTCATATAATACTTTCTCCTACAATGCCAAACATTCAATAAATCAAGAACCATTTATTTAAGAAGTTCAACGGTCTAATCTCGGATTTCAAAGAGCTGAATGACCTCTCAACATTTAAAATACTCCTGGCAGAAGGAGAGGCGGCATATAAAACTATAATAAAATAAAGTATTCTGATATCTTGCTGCACGCACGCACTCACTCAAAATATACTTTTAAATTATCAATATTAATCCATTTTAATGTTACAGTATTGCATATACTTTGCGACTATTTGAACACATTTTATTTTGATGCTTTGTCAACATGGTTATTGAAACTAATGCCACTAAAGCCCTTTGGAATAGAAAATAAATTCGCCAAAAAATACTTGAGAGAAACAGAACAAAAACGTAATGTTACATAGGAAAACAGTAATCTACTGAGGAAAGTTATAAATATTATAAAACACAAAACAGCTAGCTACATTAGAAGGAGCCTAAGCGTAGCTAATACTCACTTAGATTTACCGACCGCGCTGTCCCCCAAACAGATGATCTTCACCTGCTCGTCTGAATCGTACTTCTTTTGGTCCAGTTCAGGGATGCTGCCAACGTCGCCAGCCATTTTACTATCTTTTTGAACTTTCTATCACTCTGACTGGAATTATTGTTTATAACACCTGAATAAATGACTTAAGCTCCTGCAGGCGCTGGCATTCGTATGGTAGCTATGGACGGGAGTGAGTGTTAGCTAGCTTTCCATGGGTCAATGTTAGCTGAGGTTAACATCGTGTGGTTCGGCTTGATATCGCTCACTAGTACGTCGGTCCACACACCGACACAACTGACGCCAGATAAAGCTGAGAATAGTACAGATTACAACTGTCTTTTAGAAGTCTCTTAAGAGTCCTGTATCGTTACCGTTAGCTACCTTCACAATGCAACACTGGGAGGAGAGACAACGACTGCTAAATGCTAAGGTGATAGCATTTGTTTGGTACTTATCCAAATGTCGTTGGCTGGCTTGTATGTTATGTTCGTCTATCACAAAGAAAGGTCTGTTGGTTCTCTACACTAATCTAATGTTACTTAGGTTATCAGATCAAAAGTTAGTAGCTAGATGCTCCATGATTTCTCTGTTTTCGTTTCTATGCAACGAGGACGCCTGAAGGACCAGGGTTCGTCATGGTTCTAGCTGTGGTGTCCTTACAGATGCCTGTCAAGAATGCTCCTCCCCATGAATGGATGTAGTAAATTCTCCCGTCTTGTTAAGGAATTCCTTAGTAATAGGCCTACCTCAAAGTATTTGCAGTAAAACTGTTTTCCAACCATTTGCCTTAAATGGCAGCGAGTAATAAGGGAATTGCCGTTTACTCTGCTCTGCAGGCCCAAATCATTAACTAAGTAGGCCTAACCTATAAAAAAAATTTTTTTAAATTGTGCAGCCAGAAGCGACCCTGCCTATCTCTACCACCTGTTACCCTCAGAGAAGCCGATCGAAGACTTTAGACTTCTTCTGTCACATCAAGCTACTTTAAAATAGAGACAGGGGAATAGAGTAGCATTCTTTCCATGTGTTATTTATCCCAATTATTACTGCAATGGTTGTGATTACGATTTAGTTGACATTAATGAACATAATAAAGATTTAAATCAAAGTGGTTTTGTTCAGTGCACCAAAGTTGTAGTGGAATATAGTAATACAACTTGATTTTAAAATCAACTTTTTTGATTAAATTGTTTTATTGTCACTGTTCCATTGCTGTTTTATTTGCCAGCTCAATAGACCTCTATTGAAAAACAGGTGTGTATAACAGCATTAAGATTTTCTTTATCCCACTGAACCGTGCTGTACCGTGGCAACCTGACAGGGGGCACCTAAACGGAATGGAGCCATGTGTCATGTTATTATTAACATGTGCTTTTGCTGTCATGGCATGTCCAGTTACTGTATAATTTATACTGCAGAAAGTACTGACTGAAAAGGTTACTTAATTAACCAATCAAAATACTAAACCAACAACTAATACCTTAAAAAAAATTGTGTACTTTTTGTTAATCGTGTTGCATTAATACAACTGGAAGATATGCCACAATTTTTTTTAATTCGGTATAATTTTACTGATTTACTGATAGTAATCATAATAACCCTGACAAAGTGCCAATTGCTAATACAGTATGGCCTATAACCGTGGCAATACAATCTGATCTCAATAATCCTGAGCAGCAGGCTTTTTGTGCTTTATTGTGCTCTTTGTGCTTTATGCTGCAGAAATTCCCAGTTAAAACAAGCGAGCATATGTTACATTATTCAGGCACATCTACAATCAGGGGTGAGATGTAATCCGAGTGACGCAGTCCAAACGAGAAGCTTGGAGCTTTTGCTCTTGTGAAGGTCACCTAGAGAGAGAAAATGTCATTACAGGAACAAAATGCTAAATATTTAGGGCTTTAGTAGGGCTTTTGGGGTTTCTTACATGCTCAGGATAGTGTGCACCAGGCCCTGGCTTCTTTGTGGTTTCACCAGGTGGGAAGTTACGGCCTGTCATGCTGAACCGGGGAGACTTTTGGCTGTAAGTACAAGGATCAACAAATTTGTAGGCAGCAGGGCCAGGACTCTGGAAGGGAAACAACAATGTAGAAAACAAAAGTAAATCACAAGATTTCTAGGTTGTTGGTTTTATAAGGAAATATTTTGTTTATGACATTCACATGTACCTTCTTCAGGTCCTCATTGAAGCTTCCAGTTTTGCTGCGGCCACAAAATGAGAAGGTGGGAGCGGCAGATGTGGCCACAGTTTTGTGCCCCAGCACTGGGGGCAGAGAGTAGGAGGCTGGACCTGCAGTATGAGCACCAAGTTTATATTCTATGTGTTGTGAAACTTTGTAACCCGCAGTTAAAATAAAAGATGACATCAAACACAATACATTACCTGGTGTATTGATAATGCTGAGATCTTTGGTCCTCCCGGACAGAGAATAAGCGGGAGCAGACTGGAAGACGGACTTCCCTGAATGCTCTGGTGAGTATTTACCTGGAACACCAAAAGAAAGTTATAGAAAGACACTGCTGACAAGTAAACTCAAATGATCATAGTGTGCATTAAGAAAAAAGTGGCGTATTGTTTTGACAAAATCTTTTTAGACGTGTAAGGGGTTTGCTGACCTGGTCCAGGGGTCTGGAACAATTGTAGCTCCCTTGGACGACCATAGAGGGAAAATGCAGAAGCGCCGTCTCGGCCCACTCTGGTGATGTTGGAGGGGATTAAGTAGCTTGGTCCAGGGGAGCTCTCAGACTTGTGAGTATGACGTGCCCCAAAGCTGAACATTGGTGCTTTGTATTTAGTATGGTCATGTTTAGTAGTACCTTTATGGAAGAAAACAAGGACAGATAATGTCAGTCAGTTATAATAATGATAATAATGGTGTTTGATGTGGAAAAAGGGCTTAATGGCCATTTTGGCTATACCTGTGAGTCCAGGCAGTGCATACTTGGGCCCTGGACTACCATAGAGGGCAGCAATGGGCCCTCTTGGCTTGTGCGGCCTCCATGTCCCAACCCAAGCTTCGTCTTTTGACATCACCCTGTGAGAGAAATAGATTGTGGCCAAAAGCATATTGATAAAGTAACTTTTAAGTTATGAAGAAAAAGAATGAGAACAGGGGTACATCTTGTTGCCCCTCACACTCACTTGGAAGTGGAAACAACATTGAAAAAATTGTCCTTATCAGAGTGTCTTGATGCACATATCCTTTAAATTGAAATTTAGCTAGCAGGTTTGTTGCTTGAGGTTCTTCAGAGTCAATTCTAAACTTGATAAATATTTCTTAAGATTCTGTGCTCCAAATTCCAAATACTTTTTACAACAAGCTCTTAAAGAGGACGGGTATTGTGGGAAAGATTTTTCTGTTAGAAATGTTGTTTAGTTCCTGAAGGTAGTGCTGGAAGTGCACCATTTAAATATTCTGCCACATTGTAAACTGCTTCTCAGTGCAATGTCACCAGGGACAGCAGTATCACCAGCCAATTCAATTAGTAATTTTTGGATAAAAATAATAATCAGCATATTGTGCTTATTTGAGCTTGATGTGGAAAATACATTGGTGGTGGAAACAATCACCAATGTGCTTCATAGACATGCAATACTCCAACCAATATTTCACTAAAATAGGAAAACACTCCTCCTCAATCTAGTTTGTGTGATTGTTTGGGAATTCCATTGTCTAACAGATTTTAGTTTAGTTTTAGTTCACTTTTACTATGCAATATATAGTTAACTAACTGAAATATTTAGGGTATAAAACATAACCAGATGAAACCATTATGAGAGAAAGAGAAACATTTAAACTGCTTAAGTATAAATTAAGTTCAGTAATATTAATGTCTCTCTGTTCCTGGTTCCTACACTTGTAACATGTATAAAAGACTTACTATATTGACTAACGAGTTAAATAAAGCAACAGGCTAGTTGATCATGAATCATTTTACTGGCCAGTTTAACCTACTTGTAGCAATTTCTGTAACTAACAGCTAACGTTACACAGCTGTAGTTCACTTTCACGTATTTATTTAAATACATTTTTGGCAAACTACTAGATTATATGCTGGGATATTTGGTCATATCCCACCATATTGGTCATTTGTGGGCTTTAACCAATGCAAACATAACACCAAAACCAGTGAACACATCATACACCAAGAGTAGCCTGTAACAAAACAAGATGTCACCAAGTGCATACAAATTAGTGACTTAGTTTCCGTTAAGATCCGTTTCTAACTTAAAATACAAAGGTTAACAATTTTACCTCATAAATATGCCGATCCTGCTGCGAGTTTCAGATCCCTGGAACTCACCATCTGCACCAAACCCAGACCCAGATTGATTAATGCTTGTCGACTTCACTATGACAACGTTGCCATGGAGACAACTCTCTGACAAGCAAGTTTGAATGTGAGTGTGAACAGTGCAGGTCAAGTAAAGGAATTCCCAATATGTTATTACAGAAAACACAGTATGCAGATGGTGTAAATGATTTATTTAGTAATTCATAAAAGGCTGAAACAGGCCACAGAACACACAGTGGACACAGTGTTAGGATTTAGTCTGCTAGCCTAGTAGTAATACTATGTACTAACAGTAAACAGTCACAGTAAAAGTAAGAATTGTATCAGTGTCATAATATAAATCTACTATATCTTTAACTACTGTTTAAGCACAGTATTCAGGACTTGCCCTTTTTAATATATATTCTATTATTGGTGTATTCATCCAACTTTATTTGGATTCGGTTTTGTTCATAGCCTATTTTTTATTTATTTTGAGTTTTTAAGGATTCATGTTCAAATATGATGCGGTTGGGCTCTAATGGATCATTATTCCTTATCCAGTGTAACCACACAAGATTGACTTTGTACCAGTTGCTCATGAAGGGCAATATATGCTTGAAAAGGAAAGGGATGTTAACAAGAAAATATATTGGACTTCCTGTGTTCCCCTTTTTACTGCTATGATTGAGTGGTTGTCAAGTATGAGCAAAAACTACACAAACACAACATTTTAACGCCATAGAGAAAGCAAAGGAGTTTAGGCTGGGCCAGGCTGATATCTAAGGAAAATATAGAGACAGTTGGTGTTGATTTAACTGCAATTGTGTACTTTTGGTTTATATTTTGATAAAAGGACAATGTCAGTATCAGTAAGATCGAGGGACTCCAGAAGCCAAATCTCAGGGCTACAAAAAGATTTAGGAACCTTCCTAATCTTCTTTTTTCACAGCAGACATCTTAAGCGGTCATAGTAGGGAAAACACAGAAGCACAAAGGTGTTACTAATAATATTTATCCTTGCTCTGTTCTCCTCAAGTATCCCAGAAATGTGACAGTACCAGGATCCTGAATCTAAAGCAGCTAAATGGTCATAATATATTTTATGTATCATGTACACCTGTGTTTCCTAACTTGACATGTCAAAATGTCGTCTGTAAGAAGGGCTTATTGGGTTGTGCCCACTATCAGGTGCAGAGGATAAAAACCACCTCCTAAAAAAAAGAAAATGCTCCGTTAGAAATTGTTTCAATGTGGACTCTGCTCTTGGTGGACTCAGCCCCTCGGGAGGTAGATTTAGTTGTGGAAGGTTTCTCTCAAACTCGACTTCAGGACCTTCATTAAAGTTGCAAGGCTTCTCATTTCCTCCTGTGGACGCTGTTGATAAAAAAGGCTTATTATTCACCTAAAAAAAACACTCACATATACCCTCACACACACACACGCACACACTCCCACATACACAAACAAACACACACGTTATTATATTACATATATTACATACTATAATTCCACATTTGTCTTACCCTTGTAAGTACCTTCATCAGTTGTTGCAGCATTGCATCCTCTCTGTGTGGACACATGCTGGTCACTGTGCTCACACAGCTCAGTAGACAATAGATAGTGTGTCTCTGTGGCTGTAATAATGTCACATTGAATAGGTTTTGAGTCTAAATGTTTCCTAAGAAGAACACTCAAGAATCAAAGAGAATGTGTCATACATGTTTTTCTTTACCTTCTTGAGCACAGTGAGAGGCTTCCTGTTGTTTGCGCCACAGCTCAACATGTGTATATCTTCTGCACCGAGAACAGGCTCCTGGATGAGGTTGGAAGAAACAGAGATAGGACAGAGAAAGATGTTTACCACAGAATTTTTTTTTTTTACTACACAGCACCCCAGGGCAAGTTAAGGCAAGGCAAGGCAAGGCAGCTTTACTGAAAGCTGCTTCCCCGTTTAGTTCTGACTCTGGGGACAGAAAGCACTGATATGATCCACTTTCTTGGTCTTAGTGAGGACTCGAGCAGCAGCGTTCCGAATCAGATGCAGCTGTGTGATTGATTTTTTAGGGAGACCTGTAAAGACACCGTTACAGTAATCAAGTCTACTGAAGAGGAAAGCATGGACAAGTTTTTCCAAATCCTGTTGACACAGAGTCCTTTAACCCTTGATATATTGTTAAGGTGATGATAGGTTGACTTTGTAATTGTCTTAATGTGGCTGTTAAAATTTACGTTAGAGTTCATGACTACACCCAGATTTCTGTCTTTGTCTGTTGTTTTTACCATTGTTGTTTGAAGCTGAGCGCAGTCTTTTAATCATTCCTCTTTTGCTCCAAAAACAACCACCTCAGTTTTTCCTTCATTTAATTTCACAAAGTTCCGGCACATCCAGCCGTTAATTTGTTCAATTGTTCAGTTTTTGTATTAGACTATAGTCCCTTGGCGATAAGGTTATATAAATTTATGTGTCGTCTGCATAACTATGGTCATTTATTTTTGTTGTTTTTCATAATCTGAGCCAGTGGAAGCATGTCAATGTTAAACAGTAGAGGCCCCAGAATGGAGCCTTGGGGAACTCCGCATGTCATATTTGTATGCTCAGATGTATAATTGCCTATTGACACAAAGTAGTTTAGTAGCAGTTTAGTACTGAGCCGGAAAGATCAATCCAGTTTTCAAATTGGTTTCTTATTCGCTCTATTCCTACTCAAAAAGACAACAGCAGCACTGTTATTAAGGTCTAACCAGGTTTCAGTTCAAAAAATAAAATCTAGATTGTGATTAATAATAAAACATAGATTAAAAATGTTCCTACCAAAGACCTGATGTTAAGTAAAGCTAGTGTTAGTGTGTTTTCATTTTTTGGGACAGGCTGTAGCTGACGAGGATTGGATGCTAAATTTGCAGTTAAGTGCTTATTCACCATTCTTTTTCTATTACCTATCACAACATAAATTGAGGAAGAATCGAATACATAGGGCCCTTGCTTGTCTTGGAAAAAGTCATGAGTGCCACTAGGCGTGCAGCCTGGATCCGGAACATATCAGTTAATGCTTGCTGGATTTTGCACACAAGCATCCTTCTCAGTCTGGGGAGAAGGAGTTAGCTGACATCCTCTCAGAGGTGCCTGGCGTTTCACTTTTGCCCGGGGTTGAACGATGGGGGAAGAAAGGGGTGTAAATTTGGTTCCAGCTTCTAACAGCTGCCATATCTGGTCAGTGAACTTCAACATGGGGATAGAGGAAAGAAGGGTGAGTGGAGACAGCGATGTATCCTCAAAGGGTGTGGGGTTGGTAAGGGGGTTTGAGGGGTGTTGGACGGGTGAAAAGGGGAGTTGAGGTTTCGTGTCTGTGCTCTGTGGTCTCCCACGGTCAAAACTTTGCTCAGGTGGGGGCTGTGGTGGATTACTGCCGCACTTTATCATGTCTTCCTCTTGTTTAGATTTGTCTTGTCTTGTTGTCCTTGGCAGAGGGAGCAGATGTGTAGCGCAGAAAGTAAAGTAGGTTAGAGGTGAACAGCTTTACTCCTGGCTTGTTAAGGAAAAGTCCATCTGCGTTAAAAAGATGTCTGCGGTCCCAGAAAATGTTAAAATTGTCAATGAACTGCAGAGAATGGATAATAATGCAGGCCAGCTGGTCATATCACAAATCTCAGGGCGCTGTGCCCTGCCCGTTATTCGTCCTCCCATTTTCCAGAAAAATTATTTACTCTCAGGCTGCGCACCAGAAGATTTCCAGGGCGGCTACCACTTGTTGATTTGTCACCCGTTCCATCGCCCACCTGTTTCTGTGTAGTCTTGTTGGTACTAATTAGCGGTGTGTTAGTTCAGGGTCCTCAGTGCTCGATTAAAAGTCTGCGCTCAGCTTCAAACAACAATGTTGAAAACAACAGTCAAAGCCAGAAATCTTGGTGTAGTCATGGACTCAGACCTGAATTTTAACAGCCACATTAAGACAATTACAAAGTCAGCCTATTATCACCTTAAGAATATATCTAGGGTTAAAGGACTTATGTGTCAACAGGATTTGGAAAAACTTGTCCATGCTTTCATCTTCAGTAGATTTGACTACTGTAACGGTGTCTTTACAGGTCTCACTAAAAAATCATTTAGACAGCTGCAGCTGATTCCGAACGCTGCTGCTCGTGTCCTCACTAAGACCAAGAGACTGGATCACATCACTCCAGATCGGAAGTCTTTACACTGGCTTCCTGTGCCTTAAAGAATTGATTTCAAAGTACTTTTGCTAGTTTATAAATCACTCAATGGTTTAGGGCCAAAATACATTTCTGATCTGCTACTACACTACGAACCACCCAGACCTCTCAGGTCATCTGGGACAGGTCTACTTTCTGTCCCCAGAGTCAGAACTAAACAGGGTGAAGCAGCTTTCAGTTTCTATGCTCCTCATATCTGGAATAAACTCCCAGAAACCTGCAGAGCCGCTGCTACTCTCAGTTCTTTTAAATAAAGGCTGAAGACCTTTCTTTTTGATGTGGCCTTTCTTTAAATTATGTTCTTTTAATGTTTAATGTCTTATGCTGCACTGTAACTTTTACCCTTGTGTTTTATGTGTCTTAATGTTTCTATTTTTAATTCACGTGTTTTATCTGTTTTTATTTTTTTAACTGTTTTTATTTTTTAACTGATTTTGTGTAAAGCACTTTGTATTGCCCTGTTGCTGAAATGTGCTATACAAATAAAGCTGCCTTGCCTTGCCTATGCTTTTGTCCATTGTTTTGGGTCCATGGTAAAGTTGTGTCATTTCCACAGGATCTGTTTACGTCCACGTTCACTTCTAATCTGTGAACCTTGGTTTCCAGAAGTGCAATCTTCTGAAAGAGTTTGTAGTAGTCATCCATGGAGAAAGGAGGCATCTTGCTGCTAATTAGCTTTAGCTACAGTCACTGTAGGACAGGCTTAAGCTATTAGTAGGCCACGCTCACGCAGAAAATTGTTAAAATTTGGCAATAGCCAACTATGTCTTCAAAAAGTGTATAGTCCAGTGATTTATAAGTAACCAAGAGCCGCTGCTCATAGCAAGCAGCAAAGCGTCTGCACTGTAAGAAACAGGAAGCTTTGGGAATTATGGTAAGAATAATGATGTCCTCTTGTTAGAGGCTACTGACCTTTAACTTGTCCAGCCAGGTCCACAACAGACAACTGAGAACCTGAGGATCTGACTCCGTGACCAGCAGAGCCCAGCCACAGTCACTACTGTTCAGTTCCTCCTGTTGAAAAGGTGAGTGACAGTATTCTTTCAGTGGCTTTAGAGCCCAGAATCAAAGTGATATATTCTGACGCAAAACCAGGCGTGCACCAGTGTTTCTTACCTGTAGCAGAGCCGATCGTTGAAGGATGGTTTCCCCTGGAGGACCAAAATCTGCCATTGCATTAGCAACAGCACGGGCGATTGAGGTTGGGCCTGGGTAATGTGATTTTTTGCACAACTTTAAAAAGACAAGACATATACGCTGTTTTAAAGGAGTAACATCAAAGCTTTTTCTATTAGCTTCATTGTTTTCACAGTAAGTATCACAGTTACCTCAATATTGGAGCTGTATTTGGCAAGTGCCTTTTTTGCTGAGCACTTCGATCTCTCACAGTTGTTGCTTGTTGTCAGGCTAGATATTGGGATGTTAAGTGTAAGATATTCCTTTTTGGTAGTCTGGTGGCCTGGTGGTACGGTGGCAAGAATTGGACTACCTGGTCTCAGATCAGGTCCTATCAGATCTTGTACACACCACTGTCTTTCATTTCTAAGTGCTGGGGTGCCGTATGGACTCAAGTCCAGATCCTGCAGGATAGAATGCAACCATGTGAGAAAAGCCTCAATAACCAGTTTGATTTTACAGAAAATGTTCAAAAACATTAAGTAATTGTGGACAATTAATGTGAAATTGGACCTGATGTACTGCAATCTTGCTGAGGTCAGAGTCGCTGTAGCTGCGTTTGTCCAGCAACACCTCTCTCTTCCTTTCCAAGAATCCCAGTGGCTCATCCCAGGAGGACACAGACCCTGAGCTCACCCATGGCCCCTTGTGACCCTCTCTCAGTAAGGGCAAGTACTGTTTGGCGACCAGGGTCTCCCTCACAATCCTGTTCAGGGTCCTCAGTGCTGACCTCTTCTCCAGCTCAGCCTGGATCCCTGGAGGAGCAGGGAGACCCAGGGCTAAGCAGGAGAGACGCACACACAAGAGGTATACCACCTAACAGGAGGTAACAAATGAGGAGGTGGTAAACTGTCCTACAGTGCAGTCAGGAATGTTCATGAAAAAAGGTTAAGTATAATGAAAAAGTCCTGACCTTGGGTGTTTGTCGGAGGGTGCGTGCCTCTTGGCCATGCAGCAGTATTGCCTGTCGGTTTAGGTAGTGCTGTAGCGTAAAAGGGTCTCCGTGCCGCAGGCTGAGGTCTGGGTATTGGACTAGCTGTGTGCCAAGCAGGCGAGCAAAGTCAAACACCTGACTGAGCTGTGCTCGGGTTTGGATCGATCGTGGCCGTTTAATCCGTACATAGTGAATGGCTTCACTCGGGCTGATGCGGAGGGTGTAAATCAAGTAACAGGCTATCAGTACTCCTGTTAAGCAGACAGAACACACAAGCAAACACATTGAATGTACAGTACATAAGAGAATAAGATGTGCACAAGCTTACACACAGTGTTTAGATGAACAGTAGATGCTGCATCTTTGTACCTGTCCTGCCCAGGCCTGCATGGCAGTGCACAGCCACTCTTCCTTCACTCACTGCAAAGGCCAAAACTTTTACCCCATCAATTATACCGACGAGAGAGGATACACCGAAATCTGGCATCCCAAAGTTGTAAAAGTAAACTGCAAAAATACAAATGTGTGCACACATGAATTCGATTAGGAACATAATGGAAATTCATAAATTCATTAACTGTGAACTGTAAACTAATTTATGATGTAGAAACACAGTAAACAGTATATAATGCAACTAAGATTTACAGAAGTTGCTGCCCCTTTGGCACAAACCATAAATGACTCATTAAATCCTGTAACCACACAGTAACTGTTTCTCTACATCTCCCCACTTTGTAAGTTGCATAGATTAAAAAAGGACTACATTTAAAAAGTCAGTCTTCAGTGTTGGCTATATAAAGATCTCACTGTCATTGTCCATGAAGATCTGTGGAGAATATGTGAAACCACTTTTAGGGTCTAGGGGAGGTCCACAGTGAGCATGCTCTCCAGGGAGCTGCATGTTGATGATCGATCTGATGTTCAACCTGGGAATAGAAGTCATAAATTATGAACACAACGGTTGACATTAGTGCAGTTTTTTGTCTCAAATTTATTGTTATAATAAATTAAAACTTTGCTCACTATTGGATGAATTGATTACTGTAATTAAAACACAATTATGTCAGATGTCTTATCTGCATTTTACCCAGTAAAAGTAGCTAAACTGACTAAATATTTGTTTTCTAGATGCATTTCCCTACTTTGTTATCAATAAATTACCTGTAAGTGCGCAGGGACTGTACAATAATAATGTCACACATTACAAAAATAATAATCACAGTGATTACCTTCGAAATTGTTCTATGATGTTGTACTTCTCAATTAGATGATTGGATGGTCGAGCCATGGCAATAATGTCATTTGTCACCCTGCAATAGTAAGTTCATAATCATCTAATTGCCACTTACTGTTTTTTTTGTTTTTTTTAAACAGGCACATATGTGAGACTACAGTCACATATTCTCACCAGGAGGAGAAAAGGCCCCGTACGACCTGTTGATTTGGTTTCCAACACTCTGGTCCTTCATAACGGCAGTCAATTCCTCCACAGGCCAGCAGACAGAGGAGCTTGGGTGGGATAGCCTTCACCAGGTTCTCCCTGGCCTGGGAGTAGGCCGGCTGTGGTACTGGTAATAAGGTGGGCATGGTCCTGCACCGGGGGAAACCCCTAAGATCAGCCTGAGCTACTATACTATCACATTATAGTCTAGATGTGAAGGACTATGCTCCAGCTGGGCCAACTAGAAACCCCACACTGTCTTGCCACACTGTACATTATGTGAGCTTTTAACAAAGTGAAGGCTTGTGTTAAACTGACAATTTTTGTAGTTGTGTGCTATTACTTTTTGCAGTAATTTAGCATGTTGTGCAAGATTCTTAATACTAAAGTTGAGTTATCAGAAAAAACAGGAAATGATATCAAAATTAGTAAAGTATCCAGAATACAGTGAATATATGCTGTATAATATAGCACAATCAAATTTCAAACTTACTGTTTTGGTTATGTTGGGCAGTGAAGCTGTGAGTCCCATTGAATGTATTTCCAGAGTTTAAGAGTGCTAGCAAGTGAAGGAAAAGGGGGGCTGAAGGCAGGAGAACACATGTGCTCCTCTATGCTGACCCACCCTGCTGCACACACACACTGCATTGACCCAGCTCCACTAAGCCTGATTTACTGTCATAAATACATTAGGACAGCCATTCACACATGATAGCCAAGCCAATTATATAATGCTTATACCTTTACCTGTAAACACTGTATGAAGGTCCTAATTACCTGGCACCAACTAAAGCTTCAGACATGATTTTGATTGTGATGCAGAGAAAATAATAATTGTTTTTGATCTTACTACTAGGTTTTTGTTTACTTTGAAAGAACAATATAATGTTGGTATTACGTCCAAACCCATCAGCACTTCACCACTTAGCAACTATCGGAACAGATTTAAACATACTGTGGATAAGTGGAATAACAACCCTAAAAGAAGTAGATGTTTGAAAACATGACTTTCTAAAAATACATGAAATTTATTTCAATAGAATGTATTAATTTTAAGGACCAAGCATGTCATACACCATTGGCTAATTATTGTTTTTTTCATTTAAAACATTGAAGATTGCTCCATGTCTGCTAGAGGGCTCTGGATTTATCGCCCCCTGCAGGGCAGTAATGGGAACAGCATGATGAAACACCAGCGTTGCCTCAGTTTCACTGTTGTTCTTTTATGCACCTTACAACACCCACACTCCACGCCTTGTTAATGTTTAGCTATGTATTCAATTAATTTGCATCATCATTTACATTTAACTGGCAAAACTCGACACAACAAACTGTGTATATGAAATCATTCTAAGCCTGGTGCTAATTCATTGCTCTGTCACAGTGACAACAAGAACATACATTTTTTTTTATTATTGTAACTTGTGGAAAAAAATTCTATACTCTGTGTAAATGTTTGTTTGTATGCACGTGTGGGCCTGAATCTTAACTTTGATACTGGCATTTGTTTTCACCAAATTCCCTCAGTTTCCACTGATGCATACAGGATTCAAAAAAACATCTTTTAAACAGATTTCTGTTTACTCACCACTTTTACAAAAAGCCAATAGACTATAATTTAATTATCAAACCTTTTTTGCTGACCTTAACTTGCAGCAAAAATACACAGTACTGTATATGTGAACATGATGGCATTTTCTCAGTTTTTTCCCCCTACAGTAGGCATCATCCAATTGTTAGAGCTCAGAACAAAGATGCACTGCAGGTCATGTATGGTCCCTGCCTTGGTGGGCATTTAACTCTACACTTGTTTGTTTACAGCTGTAAGAGAGCCACATGACCGCTTATTTACGTCCATTACATTGTAGTTCTTATGCAAAACTAGCTAGCCTGAAGCTTTTTTTCAACATGCTGATTTTTGCAATGCAATGACTTTAGACCGTCCAGCTTAGACGAAGATATATTAACAAGATGTGAAATGTTTCAGAGTGGTGTAAGCATAGTAGTTTGAAAGTGAATAATACTTAACCAAAGACACACAGGAAGAAGATCTGTCTTAAGTCGCAGAGCTAAACCTCTTCTGCTTCCTCTAATCAGGCATAGTTCCTGATAAAAGATGCCAGTTGAGTTGTTTTAGTGAGTTACGAAACAAAATTTGATTAGTAAACATGTGATTTGACCTTTTGTGGTACAGTAATCAGATTATGTCATATCATATTTTAAATGGGTAAAAGTCCAAGTAAAATGACAACTGCCCATCCCAAACAATGAGTGGAGTCCAAAACTCACTTCTTTTTTTTTTCAACAGAGCTTTTATTCTTTATTCAGAGCTTTTTTTGTAAAACATTTTTTACAAATAGTTTTTAGAGTGACAGCTCCAGCATCTGCAAGCATAGGTTGGAATGTATACAAAAACAAACTGATGAGCAGGTATGTTTTTGTGTTTCAACAGGGGTAGAATAATTAGAATATTATACAGTATTTGCTTTCAGACAGTACAACAAACTCAAAAAACAAAAAAAGCATGCTACTTTACGGTGTCACACTGACATTGGCCGTGTTTCAACATTGAAAAAGAGGTTTCCTTCATCCTTATAGGATAAAAAAAAAAAAAAAACTCTCTCTTAGAGTGACAGAAGAACTTAACATTTTAATGAAATCCTTATTTTTCATGGTGGCTATTAAGAAATTAAGTTAAAGGGGTAAAGAGGATGAAATCTTGGTTATTAGTGAAGTCAAGTTGGAAAGACGCAACCTCCACTCACACTGGTATGGTTCTGCTGCACCTCTGTATACACTGAAGAACAAAATAAATGTCTGGATATTTAGTCTAGTCTTTCAGAAGCAAAAAAAAGTCACTAAAGCAACTTTCGAGTGAGCATGACCTCCGAATGAGATAAGGCAAGGATTACTCAGAGTTGTGTTAAGAGGGACCAGAAGGCACAATGTTCATTTGTGGATCTATTTACTGGCAGGCCATGTGGTTCCACACTACTAACAAGATCTATCTGTGAAATCGCTGCAATCCTCATTCAACAGGCCTTTACAGAAATGAGTTTTCATGAGACATAGCAGTGAAGAGACAAGGGTCAAGTCTGCGAGGGAGTCAAATATCCACGATGGGTTGTGGAGATGAAAAGCCTGAGGCAGCCTAAATGTTGTGAGTAAGTCCAACAATTATAAAAGTGGTCAATTACTGAAAATGTTGCCTACAGAGGAGCCAAGAACTCCCTTTATTAATTGTTTTCGTGACATCTCTCTAATAGGGCATTTGCTCATCATGCAACTGAATGTGTAATTATGTGTTGCCATTTTAGAGGTTTGGGAACAAAAGGAGAGGAATAGAGACTATACCAAGAGATAATATGGTAATATTATTGATAATAAAAGAAAGAAATATGTAATATTAAAATTTCCCAAAGATGATTATATATTGTCCACCAGCATGGTCCTTTTTGTGAACATTGGTGCTGGAAGACCAAATGTTTCTGTACTGAATGTCTGTGCCTTCTCTCCTCTCCTGTGGTGTTCATCTGCCCAGCTGATCTTTCTTCAGTTCTTGGACAACTCTTTGGATAGCCAGTCAAGTCCTTCATACAGCCCACTGCCCTGGGTGGCGCAGGTTGACTGAATGTGCCACTGTGGGGTCAGAAATTATATAGTGATGTTTAGATATGAGAAAGCTATGAATGCAGCTCTGCACATGCTTACAGCTTTGAGTCGTACTGCGGGTGTAGAGAGCATGTTTAATCAGATTACTTACAGTTTTGTTGCGGAGGGCGTGTAGGCCGAGTTTGTCTGTGAGTTCGCTGACTGTTAAGGCATTGGGAAGGTCCTGTTTGTTAGCAAACACCAGCAAAACGGCATCTTTCAACTCATCCTCCGTCAACTATAGGGGCAGACAACAGATTAAAACATCAGCTCTAAGATTTCATGTTAGGGCCAAAACACTACAATCAGAATGAAGTGTGATTGTATTTATAACATAAATTTCCAGGGATGTAATATAACTTGTTTGTTGTGAGTCCTTATGGAAGTTTCAAAACTTTTAAGAATTTCTTAGCAAGACAAAAAACAATTTACAGATACAGTGCTTCATAGAAATGCAGTCATAATATGTGCTGCAAAAATGGAAATGATGAATTAAAATCAGAGCCAAAATGTTTTATACTGGTTCATTATCCCTGAGGAATAATGCAAAGTAGTATGTTGCATTGCTCCCTACCAAATAATGCAAAAATGCAAGAAATTATGAAATCTTTACCATTGATCAATGCAGAGAACACAATCCATGCATTACAGTGCCCTCTGGGCTGAACGTTTTAAATACCTACCATCTTCGTGAGCTCCTCCGCAGACTCTGCTACTCTTTCTCTGTCATTGCTGTCCACCACAAAGATGAGGCCCTATATGTAAAACACAAACAAAGCACTGAAATACGGTACAGTAGAGTAGTTCACCTTTTCTTAACTTTAGAGCTGCAACAATAGGCAGAATAGTTTTCTGAGAACAAACTGTCTCTGGGAAACTGGGATGGCCATTTTTCACAATGTTCGGACATTTGTAGACATGACAATTAATATATTAGCTGTGATTAATATATTAATGAAAACAATCTTTAGAAGAAGCCCCATTTAATTTGAATGGGTAAATGAATGTGAAGACTAAAATGTTATGTAGAGTAGTTATCAAGATATGTACAGAAATGTTGAGAATTTATTAAACATGATCCAAGATCCAACAACTACAAAACTGCTTGGGGAGAAGATGTGTTTATGATGACAATTTGGACACGATTGTTTTAAGTAAAAAACAATGTGTATTACTTTAATGTTTGTTTATCGTTATATAATTGTTTATAAAATAAGTAAAATGTTTTTTGGTGGTTGTTTTAATGTAATAATGATGCACAGCAATGTATAGCTGCACATGCTACTGTAAATCCCAATAAATCAAATAAAAAAAACAGGCTATATGAAAGATTATAAAGTACAAACCTTGAAATGTGAGCATTACACTCATTAACTTTTACCAACGGCACCAATGTAGCCGGTGGATAACATACTTTCAAAAACAACGTGTGCTGCAAAGTACTGTGTTAAAATAAATACATGTGTGGAAATGACGTCAAGTGGAATCTATGGCTGCTTTGGCACTACTCCAGTCTCCTTGGTGAAGCGTCAGTTTCTGATCATCAACTTAGATGACATGAGTACTGGTTGATCAAAGTATTAGACTTAGACTTCTCTTTATCATACTGAAATAGCTTTACTTGGTAATCTGAGTAGAAGTATTTCAGAGTGGTGTACTACTACTACTACTACTACTACTAGGCACGTAACAATTATTGCATGAGTGTCTAATTGTAAGTTGTTTTAACATAATCACCGTTTCTAATTGCTCACATAAACTGAGGCCCAAAAGGTTATGACTGTTGATGATAATTCTCAATTTAATGTTCATTTAAGAAAAAAAACGTGTTATGATAGTGTTGTGGTTTACTTTATAGGCTGTGTATTTGTGTTATTAGATTATCTGGGTCACATAAGTGTGATATAACCAAAAGATGTATCATGGGGTTATTTGTTTGAAAAAAGTGATAACTCAATAAATATTTTCAAATTTGACTGAAAGTGACAATTATATTGTTAATCACAATAATTTCTGAGACAATTAATTGCACAGTAAAATTCGAAATTGTTACAGCCCTAACTACTACTGCTGCTCCTCCCTGACACGGTCTTTGTTATATGAGCTTAGTTTAGCATTATGAAACCAAATGCCATCTCATTCATACCTGTGTATTCTGGAAGTAATGTCTCCAGAGGGGCCTGATCTTGTCCTGGCCACCAACATCCCATACGGTGAAGCTGATATTTTTATATTCTACTGTCTCCACGTTGAAGCCTTTACAGGTGAAAGAGAAGGGACAGATCTTAACACTGTACACAAAGTTCAATAAATCAATCATGTTGAGGTAAACATTACAAACGATCAAAAAAAACAAAATGGAATTTAAAGTAACTGTTACTCTTTATCTTACCAATGGTTGGGATGGTGGTCACAATTTCACCAAGCTTCAATTTGTACAAGATAGTTGTTTTTCCGGCAGCATCTAGCCCAACTACAGGGGAAAACGTCAACGTTTACATCAGGAGAGCAAAGCAAAGTTAAAGCTATTGACAACAACCTGCTGTAAATTGCATAACAGGTGTTTAACTATTGATCTAATCATCAGAGGACGTGACTGCACCAAGTGAATCATTTGTACCGAGCATGATTTACGTTAGCGAGCCATCAATTAGTATGAGAGGAAAAACAATCCACTATTAAAGCTGATCTTGATAATAATATGTTTGTCTTGAACAGCTACTTAACTATCCAAGAAACATGACTGAACATAATACAACACAGACGTCATAAGGAGTTATAGAAGCTAACCTTACCTAAAGGGATATAGCTAACGTTTCGATTATCAATAGACAGCTGTTCACGTTGTCTCTCAACTGGATTTAACGTTAGCTTTAATGTTACGTTATGTAAAGCACTTTGAATTGCCCTGTTGCCTTGCCTTAGCTAAGTTACGGCTAGGAAGTGTTTATTGTATAAAAGACACTTGGCAACCAAACGTTGGTTTATTACAAACTATTAATATGTAACAACAATTTTACTTTCAGCGGTTTTCGGGATTAAAATTGTCATAAGCAAACTTCCTTTGGAAAAACACCCTAAATAGAGCTGTAAGATAACGTCGCTGATTTTGTTGTATTTTTTCAATAATTACAATTAATCAAATGGCTATTAGTTGGGTAATTCTGGTTCTTTCCCAATGTTATACTATAAAAGTTGAATAACTTCAACGCCATTTCGAGCTCATCAAGAACTAACATTAGCTAGCTAGCTAGCTAGTTAGCTATCTAACGAGACTTACCTAGCTAGCTAGCTAGCTAGCTAGCTAACGTTGAAGCTAAAGCCACACACCGTGCCCCTCACTAACATTAGTTAGCCAAACACAGCCTTCACTCACCCATCAAAATCCTCATTTGCTTTTTGCCAAAAATCCGTTCAAAGATTGACGAGATGGTGAGCCCCATAACTGGCCGTTGATGTTTCAATCTATGAAAGAAGTACTAATATTAGCCACGGTAGGCGCGACGTGTGATAGTTTTACACTGATCCGGTTACTCTAATTTCCACACAGGACTAGCTACTGCCGAGTGCCACGTCCGGGCCAACGTGGAATCCTCGACGTCATCAGTTTGAATCAACTTTATCAACACACGGTATGTCTAAAGACAGTGAATTAAAATGCATGCGTTGTTTTTTTCCATACATATTCAAGCTGTTTTAGTCGTTTTATTAACAGAATATACCCTGCGCAATTTTTGTTGTTGTCCGTGTTTAGAAAAATGGAAAATGCTTTCATTATTTATTTATTTTGGCTTAAAAAGTCGGTCTTCACGCAGCCTTCAAAATGCAAGGCTGATTCATACCAGTAGATGTCTCTGTGACACAGATTTGATCATATTTTATCCTCTAGGAATTATCATAACCTTCTGTGAACCAGTCTGTGAACCTAGTAACATGGTTGATCGCGCTCGATGTTAACAGGTAATTTCAGAGCATAGTTTAGGGGAAAGGTAAAATTCATTAGTAGGCCTACCTAGGAAATTCCGTTGCACTGTTTTTAACTGTGTGAGTGTTTTCATTTCCTGTGAGACTGGAGGTAAGTAAGACAAGGAACATTTCCCACTGCACCTGGGGATTCCCATTTAAAAGCGTTGCACCCATTGAGTACACACACAGGTGGAGTCAAAACTGCAGCATGTGACAAGGTACAGACGTTTATAGAGCTGGTGTGCTTTGATAAGAAACCATATTTTCACAAAGGCTGTTATGGAGACAGGTCATTTTGCTGTGCCCGAACAAAGTGTGAGATATTGAGATATTTACCATGGAGCTCAATGGTACACTGAGGAAAGATCAGGTAGGCATTCATCATTTTCTGTGCGTGAATACATTCATTGCAAATGTAATCAACTGATAGGAGGGAAATGATAGGTATATTTCTAATAACATGTTTTAATTCTCTTTCTTAGATTGATGTTCTCTCTACTGAGTACTTAGTGTTACTCACTCCCAGGTAATACGCATCCTCATACTTGTTGTCTTTTATGCTTGATATACCCATCATGTTATTTATTTACCTCAGGAATTTCTATAGCAACCAGATCTTGGCATATAAACCTATTTTCAAATGGGTTGAACAGTAAGCCTATAATTCTATTATTATATCAGAAGAATAATACTTTTTATAATTTAAATGTTGCGATTGTGGAGAGGTTTGCCAAACCAGCAAGGCAACACTTAAAAGGAGGAGGCCTTATGTTTTCTTTCAGAATTTTGAGTTGTAGCTCACAGGATAGTTGTAGCTGCGTAAAACTTAAAAATGTGAACTCAGTCACCCTGCTGTTGTGTTTTTTGTTGATAAGGCTCTCGGTTTCTTTCTTTTGCTTGTGAAAAAGGAACGAAAACAATGAGAGAGAGGACCAACTTAAGTTAGTTAGTTTGTGATGAGCCAAGAGGACGGTTATGATTGATTGTCATTTTACAGTTTTTTTTTAATGCTGATGTCACACATGTGTCTGAGATAAGTTGTCCTAGACACTCCCGCTGGCCTGTGCAATAAACCAGTCTTGGCTCAGGCTTAGCATTGATGTGACCATGAGGTCACAACTTTGGGTTTCTAGTTTATTTTAAACCTTGTACACATTGTCAAGAAATGTACTAAAATGAGTGCAGTGTTGATATCATTTAGCTACAGCCTCAATGGTGTTGTCTAATACATATTTTTAATTAACTGCAGTGTGATTGGAAGTTTTTCTGTTCTGGTGGTTTCTACAGTGAGATGGAGGCATCTAAAAGAACAGGTGAGTAAGGTTGTATGTATGTATGTATATGCATGCCTGTGTGTCTACTTTTGGTAGCCTGTGTACTATATGTCATATTTTGATAGTTTGTTGATTTTGATTTGGTACAGCATGTTCCAGTGCAGGATGTTTATTGATTTTTGTTTTCTTATGCATCTCACAGATTTACAGCTACATTCTTTTTGGGCATGTGCTTACAGGTGCTCCTCCTGGTGCAGCTCGCCCTGGCAGACCTCCTGGCTGCTCTGATCCTGATGTCCACCAGTGTCATGAACAAAGTGAGCACTGACAACAGTGTAATCATCTGCCAATACAGCCTGCCACTGTCACTGGTGAGGAACAGTTACTTTCGCTTTCTGAGACTGTGAAAAGCCCGCCTTTCTCCCTTTTTACTAGCCTCTGTTCCCAAAATTAACAATGTTTTTGTCTGCTTAATCCTTAATTTCAGTGGGAAGTTTTAGTTTAATAATGTTATTAATACTTTATCTTTCACCTTCTTAATCAAGGAGAGAATATACTACTGTACAGGTTTTTGCACATACCTGTACATGTATAAATAGTAAGTTAAGGTTGTTCTTTCGGTTTATCTCAGCGAATAATCACCTGTGTAGGTGATAGGTTCCAATTACGTAGGTGAGGAGAAAATAGAAAGGAGCAGCTTGTTGTGAGGTTGCTGTTTTCTCTCTTTGTATTTTCAGTTAGATTTTTTTTTGTATTTGCTAGGTATTTGCTTTTTGTTTGTTGTTTTGTTAAAAAACACACCAGTTTTTGCACTTCTCAAGCTTCCTGACAGGCCCCACCACCTCATCGGCCTGGGCATGAGGTGGCAGTTTGACATAGACCTCTTACCCCCTGCGAGTAAATTATTTACTAGATCATTTACTGGTGGATGAAAGGGATCATATTCTTCCTAAATGAGGCAGGGAGGTTGAGAGAGGCTTGAATTAATACATGTACTGTACGTATCTGTAGTTTTCAGGGTTGAAAATAATCTTAGTGTCTGATCACATAACTGCAGGATTTTCCCAGGATTGTAACTGAGACGTGTCGCGTCTTTCTAGCAGTAAAATATGTCAAAACGTTTTGTTCTTTTTTGCATCTATTAAACAGAGTGGTTAGCAGTTTGCTGTGTCATGTCTTCACATATGCAAATGTCTACATTATTGCCTCTTTATTATTGATAGGTGACGTTAATAGTAGTTTGTAAGATTTAAAATGTTTCTGTAACTCTATTATAAACTGTATCAACTTAAATCTGACATTTTCTGAATTCACATTGTATTTTGCAGTGATGTGCGTTAAAGGCAGAGTAGATATTGATTTGACCTAAAACAAACAGAAAAGAATGTAATTTAGGAGCTAAAACACTATTAATCCCTTTCATTCAGTTCACATTGTGGCTTTCTTTCAAAATGCACATATGGAACTTATTATAAATATTTATTTAAAGCAAAAATAACTGGTTTAGCTTAGATTTCTGGTTGATAAAAGGGAAGGGGCCCCAAGTCTATACTAAATAATTTCATTGGTTGGCGTGTTGTTCTTAAAAAAAATCTAGTTGGCCGTAAACCCCAATCTAAACTTTCTTCAAACTAACTTTAAAAATGTATAGAGTACAAGGACGTAATGGGGCTCACATTGGGACCCGGCATTTACGCAAACAAAAACGAGTAATGTGGAAAGTAATAACTGATCAGATTGTAATCAGTTGGCATTTTGCATCATGGTATATTGTGCTATCTTTTATATTTCACAGTTGCATTTTGTTTGTCCGTTCTGTTTCAGACGTTTTATTTTATTTCATTTTTGCTGGTGGTTGTTTACGCATGGAATTCAAAAAATGCAATCCAAGGGTGGAGAGCGAGATCTAATGAGGATGAGGGTGGACAGGTGAGGCGTTTATTGGCATTTATTGGAGTTCACTGGGTATAATTTGTACAAAAAAAGTCTAATTTAACAAATTATTTCTTCTTACCTGTCTGGTTGATAGAGTCCCTGTAGAAGGAAGATAGTCGCTATACCTGTATATGCCCTTGTGTGGTAAGTTTGTTAACAACAGACATAATTTATGGACCCTAGTCCTAGTGCAAACAATTCAAATTCTGTAACTTTGTTGTCTAATATCACAGGTTGGTCCCCATTGCATTATACTTAGCATATGTGCTCACTCCCTTCGTAAAAACCACTCCAGTGATTCCAGTCCCTGGCAGATCATTGATTGTTCATAATAACAGTGAATACTGCACCAGGTGAGCACCCAAGCTTTATTATGAACTCCAAATAAGTTGCAGAACTGAAGTCTATTTTCTGCTTTTTTGACCTTGCTGATTTATTGTTTTTGCTCTCAGTTGTATTTTGTTCTTGCATGTCTGGCGTGATTCCTGTTCTGTTGCTGTGAGTATAAAACACATCATTTCTTGTATAATTATTATTATTTGAGCTATTTTACTTTATTTGATTGGTATTGTTGCATGTTGTATTTTATTAAATAAACATTTAGTTATAGTTTGTAGTGCATTTATGCTAACATGATTTTGTTTCTTCCCAGGAGAGAATTCATGACACTTTCATTAGAGTTGTTCTCGTCCTCATTGTGATATCAGTGATCTTTTCTTGCTCTGTGAGTAAACACCATTTACATTATTTTAAGAGGAATTTAGACATATTGTCAGTTAAAGGTTTGTCTTGTGAATTGGCTTTAAACATCCATGGAAACATAGTTATGATTTATAATTTTACAGTGCTATCTCTAGCCTTGAATAGTATATTTACATGGTCAAGCAAAATGTAATATCTTTTTTTCAGGTAATTTATTATAAGGTTGGCAAATGGTATGAAAGACATGAGCAGGAAGGGCTTTTTCCTGTGGAGGGAGATGGACGTTCAAGAAGGAGATTCAAAAGAGTGTTTTCTACTGCAAGAAATATGGTGATGGTCATCTTATTCTGCTGGACACCAGGTGCGGACACACACACACACACACACACACACACACACACACACAAACATTTCAAGCTTATGTAATACACTTTGTTAATTTGAAATCAACATCAGATTAATGCCTTTTGTTTCTTCTTGCTGTAGTGCTTGTACTTATTCTGCTGTCTACCCTGATGAATTGGACAAACATTGAACAACGCAGCCTATTTGCCTTTTACATGCTACAGGTAAGTTTTAGAAGAATGTAAATTCCATTGAGGGAATTAAAATATCATCTTTCGTTGTGTTGCAGGCTTTAGTATTGTTTTGTTTATTTCAGGCTGCAAGCGTGTCCCTGCAAGGCTTTCTAAACAGTATGGTGTACGCCTGGAGACGGCCCAACTTCAGGGAGGCTGTTCTCGGGGAGAATACACCCCTGCTGGCACATGAGCACCTGGCCTTCTTTGATGAATCACTGAGGAACTCATTGTGATTCAACTTTAGTTGTGTCTAAACACATTGAAAGACATTGTTGTGCTGCTGAAACTGGAGGAAGACTGACCGCAAGCCTGCACAGTTCATGACTTCCTGTCGATCTAGACTGAAAATCATTATATTTTCATTTGTGGTCCGTAAATAAAAAAGAAATAGAACTTGCATATAAAGGATGCACAACAACAGATTTTTTTACAAATTGAAGCAACTCATAGTTGTGTATAGTTTCAATTCAATTTTATTTATGTTATCAATTTATAACAAGAGTTATCTCAAGACAATTGGCAGATAGGGTAGGTCTTGACCACATTCTATAATTTACAAGGACAGTGCGACAGTGGCGAGGAAAAACTCCCTTTTAGGAAGAATCCTCGGACAGACCCAGGCTCTTGGTAGGCGGTGTCTGACGGGCCGGTTGGGGTTGAAATGAATAGTGGCAATAAGAGTCACAGTAAGATATAATGAAAAAGTGACTAAAAATAGTAGTTTTTAGTAGTTCATGGCATAGCAGGGCAATGCACGGCATTACAAGGCACAGCAGAGCGTAGCAGGGCACCGCAGAGTGTATCAGGATGTAACAGGGCATCGCAGGACCACAGCAACAGCTGCAAACATGATTTGGAGCCTTCCGGATCCAAGGAAACATGCTGGGGGAAAAGAACATAAGGACTGTGGGGAATGACTCCCCAGAACTAGGTTAATAACGGGGATTTCTGGGACATGGAAACACACAAAACGAAAAGATTAAGGAGAGAGGAGCTCAGTGTGTCAAAGGAAGTCCCCCGGCAGTCTAAAACTAATACGGAATATCAAAGGGGGACAGGGTACAGAGAGGAGCCTGGTCGGGCTATACTGCCCCGCCTCTCTCTAGTTTTATTATATTATTGATTATATGGTAAATAAATCTGACGACTGACAAGAAGCAGATGGGCCGGGTTAGGCAGACGCTGCGACTCGTCACTCCCTAACTATCAGCTTTATCAAAGAGGAGCGTTTACTCTTAAATTTGGCGATGGTGTCTGCCTCCCTAACCCAGAACGGAAGCTGATTCCACAGGAAAGGAGCCTGATAGCTGAAGGCCCTGGCTCGCATTCTACTTTTAGAGACTCTAGGAACCACAAGAACTCTGAATTCTTGGAGCGTAGTGCTCTAAGGCACTAAGAGCTGTTCAAGATAAGATGGTGCTTGACCATTTAGAGCTTTGTATGTCAGGAGAATGATTTCAATTTCAATTCTGGATTTTACAGGAAGCCAATGCAGAGAAGCTAATACAGGAGAAATATGATCTATTTTCTTAGTTCTTGTCAGAACATGCGCAGCAGAATTCTGGATCAGCTGGAGAGTCTTAAGGGACTTAAGACTCTACTAAGGGTATAGGAACATATTTGTTTGTATAAATGTGGACAAATGGACTTTTGGATAAAGAGTAGAATTGTGTTGTATTTATACTGTTCTAAAAGTGTTATTAATGTAGTGTTTTATTAAAATGTTGAGATGTCATAGAAAACCTTGGAATTATTGTGGCTTGTGATTTTCATTTCATTATGTTTTGTCACATGACGTTGCTGTTCAACGAGTTCTTTTCTTATTGACTGTTCAACTCAATTTGTATTATTACTATTAATCTGACTGTACATTAATTTCAGAGAGGAATGAGGAAAAACCTGTCCGGGTTACATACTCTGCATTTGCTGTTGTGTCATATCAGAAGCATGTGTCACATGTAAAGTTCAGTCTGTGGAGCATTTTATGATTTGGAACAGTGAGGAATGCTGAGTTGCTGCACACAAGAGAAGGAACATGATATCTGCTTTGTCATTCCTGTGTGCAACCACAACTGTATCTCATAAGGAATAATGTGTGGTTGTGTAACTGAGGGATATGAGGAATATATAGTAGTTCAGAAACAGACACACACACACACACACACACACACACACACACACAAACACACACACAGGAACAACAAACAGTACACTCTCATGTTAGAGTATCCTGAATGCCGTGTTAACGTTTAAGCATGTGTGTCTGTCTCTAAGTTGAACACCCTGTTAATGGTTGACAGACTGCAGGCCAACCGGTTGTTGTTTGAATAAGTGATTACTGGACTCACTCATTTATCTAATGTACTGTAAAATCAACTTGAGTTTATTTTCTTTGCTGAAGACCACACAGTCATCTACATGCTGTGGACATATTTAATGAAATATAAGGGTTATACATGACACAGGGTTTTTATTAATATAACAAATGGAGCACAACGAAAATTCTTTCAGGGAGACTTCTAAACTTAATCCCTTTTCTCTCTTTAAACTAAACAGCTGTTAGAGGCATTCACTTTTATTTTAACCAATCAGTTATTGTCATGAATTTCACGAGCCAATCACAGCATGACAATCCTGTTTTAAACGTGTCTGTCTCAGTTGTCCTCTCCGGCTAAGAGCACAACCCTCCTCCTCCCCTTGCTTCCCCTGTCTTCATCATGCACAGCTCCTTGGTCCTCCTCCGGCAGGCCACTGCAGTTGGCTCCTTGGTTTTCTTTAGTTAAGAAACAAACACCTTTACTGTATATGATAATAAGTCAAGCTACTATCACAGATCCAAATAATCACTTTACTATACTGTCAAAAGCCATGCAGCCTGCATTACCTGCACTTATTGACCTAATTGGAATTTATTTGAAGTTATCCATTTTATGATTTGAGATATTTTACATATTCCTGTAATAAAAATAAAGACTAGGCACCACAGTGTTACTGAAAAAGCAGTCATACTCAGCAGATATGCAGTACCTAGGGAAGACAGATTTGATAAATCTTCTTCCCTTTACTATGAGGCAAAGTTATGGCTTTTGGCCAGAACAGTGACACTCATGACCTATGTACACTATTTATTAGCTGTTTGTTCATACAGCATTTTTATTGTTTTGGTCATGTGTATAAAGTAGCCAACCAGTAGCTAAACCTTTTATTTTTTAGCACGACAGGACTCACAGGCATATATGTAGTGACAGGACTGCATGTTCATATTTGTCTGTATATGCATAGTTGCTCAATGAATTATCTGCCCAGTGAATTTTCTGAATATGATAAATGAACCTCACAGATGTGCTGACTAAACTGCATTGCTGTGGATTTCAAAATGTGTTCCATCCTCCAGCTCTAAGGTTACTGAAGTAGTTTGCCACACTGGCACACTGTTTACTGATTTCAGTGTATAAACAATTTTCACATTATCTGATTCTCATCCAGAAATCTCATTGGGATACAACATTTACAAAGCAGTCTATTAAAGCCATCTGTTAAAGGCCTATGGTATGCAAATGCTCATTTGTGGTCGTACCAGAAACTGATCTTGAATCAGTTCCTTAGCCTTACTGGCATTGACACCTTTTTTTTTTTTTTACAAGCCACAATAGCGACGGCATTATGGTTTTAACCTTGTGAGTCGGTGGGTGTAAGTCATCATGGCAAAATGTGGTCCAGAGATTTTTTACTGTAGCGGGAACGACCACAGAGACGATTTTGTGTACTAGGTGCCAGGTGTTTCTATTAATGATGGTCTGTGGATAGATTTTGTCACAATGATGGCGTCGCAAACTTGCAAGATGCAGTCACAAAACTTTACAGGTGTGTAGTTGAGATAAAAATGAGCCACTCCACTTTACGGCCGATTTGCTGTTGCGGTTGTTCTGTTCCCATCGCAAGATGGTCTAGCATATAGTTTTTCTTGAGACAAGTTGACATCCATCAACTATATTCAGTGTTTACAGCAAAAAAAGAAAGTGAAACATACTGTTTAAGGATATGCTTTCAATGGTAAATCGTTTGGGACTTCTCGTGGTTATATAACTTTATAAGGGAAGTTCCAACCAGCATACCTGTGTGGCACACATTCCAGAAGATTTCTGAACACACACACACACACACACCTCCCTCCTGGGAAGGATCAGTGGCAGCCTGACTTCTGATGGTCATTTTATATCTCTTTATTATCTCTATATCAAAGGCAAGATGATACTTTTCCTTAGCTATTGGTGCAAAAATGTACATATTCATTCTTAAATACAGGTAACCACAGAACTAACAGTTGACTCTTACAATGTTTGCTTCAAAAGTAATCACGCTTCCTCTTTCAAACATTGTTTCAAAACCTAAACACTGATTGAAAGCATATTTCAACAAAATCTATTACCTTCAAAGTAAATTGTATTTAGAAAAATAAAACAAGAACATTACACAGCAATATCATCTGTCTTCACTTTTACACGGATCACAAGTACAATAGCAACTCCCTGTCAGTGTTCGGGCAGAGTTGGCAGCACTTTCTAAAAGACCGCGTGTTTCCCAACCTCACTGTAAATGAGGCAAGAAAAACAAGAGAAGTCCTGGATTGCTTCTTTTTAATCATTGTTAATATAAAGAAGGTAAGTGAGACACATTTGCCCTAACCTCATGTCTCCCCTCATCTATAAATGTGCAGAGTTCTGCCCCCTGTAGTATCTCAACACCCCCAAAGTCAATAAGATGTTGGAATGCAGCCATTAAGTCTAAAGAAACCTTGTCTTTTCTTTTCAGAAGTCCATGGACAAGGATCTTTGCTGGGCCATTTCATAGTTCCCTCTTCGGCTTCCTGCTCTGCGTACATAAACATCATACCTTCCATCTTCATCCTCCTCTTCATCCTCTTCCATCACTCTATCCTGCCTTCCCAACACTCTATTCCCCATACCATGATGACCCTGGATTCGGCCTGGTTTCATACTAGGCCAGCTCGTCTTTCGCATACTACTGTTCAAGTCCCTGAGGGGGGGTAAGACGCTTTGGAAGTTCCCTTTGAAAGGGGGAAGCTCCATGGATCCCCTACCCAGGCCATGTTCAACTTGACTGGCTTTAATGGAGTTGACAGAAGCCTGAGAGCCACAGTGATGTTCATGAATGCAGCGGGAGCTTGATGAGGATCTCCTGAACGCCTGCAGGGACTGAAGTTCCTCTGATAACTCCCCGAGGTCCCCAGACATCTCCTAAAAAGTAATTTATCGTTACATAAAAGAAAACCACCATGAACAGCTAATAATGCATCAAAGTGATCAAACTAACCTTGTCTCTGAGAGTAAAGAGTTCATAATGTGGTGGGTCAAACACCTCCTGGAAGTCTCCCCGGTGGAACAGGTTATTCTTACGTACCAACACCTAACCAACACCAAATTATGATTGAACACACTCGATAAATGGGCAATTTCTATTTCAATTTTTTATGGAACGACACTAAATAATCTCCTTGTGACTATTACCTTCTTTCGTGGCTGTTTGACTTGCACCAGAATGGAGACGATGAGGAGCAGTAACACCACACCCGTAGACACACAGATTATTGTCCCGTGAGTCTTTGTGATATGGTGAAAAACACTTTTGGTCTTTTTCTCTGGATGAAGTATATGAAGAGAGTGACAAACAGATGACATGTAATGGACATTTACAGGCACTGAGAGTATATCACTCCATAATCTGTATCTTCGGTTGCCAGGAACATTTCAGAACCGTCACTTTAAGCCAGTTTTACTGATAAACAGCCATCTCAATCATTTGAGGTGATTAAGAGCCACTTAACCGCCAAAATGCAAGGTATTTAGTTGGAAAGGCATTAAAGATGATGAGATCATTGTTTTCCAGCCAAGAAGACATTTTGAATGAATGTTTTCGTCCTGCCCAAAATTTACCAATATGCACTGCATACAGGGGGCTGTGTGACTGTCTATTTTGTAGAAATAGAGCCACAAATCCTCAAGGACGCTCAATCTGACAAAACCAAGCCTGACCTGACATTAATTGTATTACACAACGCAACATAACTCATTGTAATATGACACAGCACAGAAGATTTTCTAAAGGAAGAATTACAAAGAGCTTTAGCACAACTGGTGTACCTTTGCAGTTGCCCTCATCCCAGGGAAAGACACAGTTTTGTATGCCATTGCACACCAGAGAAGTGTTGATGCACATGTTACTGTGGCAAAAGAATGCACTGCTTGAACAGGGTGCTGAAACACAAACACATGTGTATCAGTGTGTAATGCAAAAGGCTGACAAAGAAACCAAAGCCATTACGTAACAGTAAAAAAAGATTCTTGTAATTCTTGACCAGAGTTGTGTAACTGTGATTCCATTTATAAAGTGCTCACTGACTTTTTCTCTTTTTCAGAGATTACATGGAAACTCAGCATTCTTAATCCATGCATTTTCCAAAAGAGCTACCAAGATGATTTAACTAAAAAGCTACAGTATTGAATAGACACCACACGAGGGTGCTGCAATACATTTGTTTGCAATCATACATCAAATCCACATACTTTGCTTGCCCTGTCAACTGTAGAAAGTAAACAAAAGGGACAATGGTCAAATTGTCAGATGACACAGGTTAAGAGTCATCTGAGGGAGAAACTCACGGTCTGCAAAAGATGTGAACAGCATCCGGAAGCGGCTGAGACGGCTTGTCTCATCAGCCCACATTCTCACTACTCCCACACCGGTGTCCAGCATGACGTCATTAGCTACTGTGCTACAAAACTTGGCCTGCAAGAAACCACACACCGATTTCTCGTACAGTTTTGGATGTGTGGTCTCATTGAGGCCAAGGTCTGTAAAACAATTGCTACATATATAATTCAAACATTATAATAAATGGAGCATGTGTGAGAAGTAAAGAAAGATAAACCCTGTTGTGTAGCAGAAGGAGAGAAAAACTTAAGAGTATAAATGTGATACAATGTGCAACAAATTAAAATACATCTTATAAAGGGACTTTAATTTTACAGCCTGGATTAAATGTTTAGTGGTATTAGACATATTATACAAAATATTACCTTAAGGTCCTCAATGGCATTACTGCCATCATAAACAGCCACAAAGTTCTTCTTACAATCATTTGAGTTTTCCATCTGGTAATCCAAGAATCGCAGGTAAATCTGAAATAAGCCGGATATAATAATGACGGATATTTTGTACATGTTGTTAATTTTTTAATGCACCACAGTTTATTTTGCTTATTTATAGGAGTACATGTTTGAAGGCATTGCATTAAACGATAAAAAATAAATCATAATGTGCTAGCTTTATTGTATACATGTACGTATGTACACTGTTGAATTATAAATGTATATGTTTGCATCACACTGCTTGTGTACATATGTCACCCTGTGGGTGTACTGTCAGGGAATGCTTGATAATAAAAAAGGTAGAGTGCATGAATCTAGTTTTTTTTCTATACTGAGTAGTAATAAAATAAATAAAATAATATACTTTGTCTTCATGACTATGTAAAGGATATGGAACAAACACATCACAACATGGGTGGAGGAGATTTGTGTCCAATGAATCACTCCCCCTATTGTCAACTTGTGGAGAAGTATTTCTTTAAATCTCTTCTTAACTCTTACCTTTATTATACTTTTTCTTTATATGACCATCCAGAGCTCACTGATATGGATAATAGTAGGAAATACAGCTTATTCTGCTTTTGTGCATTAGATAACTGGAAAATTTTGTAACTTTAACATGCCACATGCCACACCCTACCCTGTTGTTTGTTGGGGCTTGTATGGTCCAGATGCAGTCCAATGCCTGGTCTGGCCTCACTTTATAGTCCTCCTCCACCTGACTGGAACGGATCAGGCCGTCAGCCCCAGACAGCTCAAACTGACAATCTGACGCATGGATAATGACAACAAGCAGATAAGAGGAAAACAAACACATATTAATCTAAAGATGTACAAATGAATTATTTGGGTAGGCTGAGCTGTGTGGTTGCACTACCTGGGATGGGGTTTAGGAGTCCTCCCACATGCAGATGAAATTCAGGATCTTTGGAGGGAAATCATAAGAACAGATATCACACAATGAGAGGTATCATCAGTGGAAGAACAAATATTTGAATACAGCGTTCAAAGACATTTTTGATCAAAGCACTGTTTGAGAAGAACAGTCGCACATTGAATGAGTACCAGGATGGTACAGTGACAACATTGCCAAGCAGGGATTAGTCACCTGCAGTAAAGCTGTACCGGACCCGGAAGCCAATCCCCTCCAGCTCTTCATCACTGAAAAAGCGGATCCACATGAAGCGTCCGCTAGAGAGAACGAGTCCGGGACTGGCTGAGCCACAGAAGCGATTGATGAGAGGCGAGAAGCTGAAGGGACCGTCTCTCACCTCAATGTGGTCGAAACGACACTCAAATGACGCTTCGATATAGAAGGTCTGATCGAACAGCAGCTCTATCCTCTGGCGGGGCAGGGCTGAGGGACGCAGAGCAGTGTGTCACATCTACTGCCACAGAGGGGATTCAGGGTTACAACCAGAGAATGGACAGTGCTGGAAAAGATATTTTCTTCTTTAACATTCATAACCAAGCATTGCTGTAGGCCAGGACTGTTTTGTGGGCTTCAGTAGCAATTATAGAGAAACTGATGCATGAAATGACAATTACGTTTGATGCAATCTTTGGTGAGCAGGCTAATAAGGATTGCACCGTGAATTTGTTTTTGCCTGCAAGCTTGTGGGGGAAACCTAGGCACTGGTTAGATATTGTAAGTACTCACTTTAAAAGAAAATATTGTTTCTAAAATAATAATAATAATAATCCTTAAATAATTATAATCCAAACATCACGTGTGACCAATTTAGGATGAGCAATGCAGAAGGAAATACCAACAACAGATCATTATAAATATAAGTGTTATTTTCAAATTTCCTTTCATTACGATCAGAGGAGTACGACCTAATTTAGAGTCAAAATCTGCATCACAGAAACTTGAATAGAAGCTCAAATTCGTTTCCCAGCAGTGACATTAGGGATATTATTAGGCTCAGGGGAATGTTGTTGGTTACCTTCCAGGACATACAGGCACTCCTTGTTGGGAGGGTATGTTTTTGGGTAGTTTGGGGAGCTGAAGGAGCCACCATCTGTGTTCCGCACCCAGTTTCCACAGTGATGAGATTGCTGCGGCCGTTGAGAGGGTCTAAGCCCTTTCGATCCTGCACCTCCATCTGTATGTATATTTAATTATGGTGCATCATAGTACAATTTGAAGACTATTGAAAGCAACTGTGTAGATCTCTTAAAGGAGTGCAGTGAATGCATCAATCTTACAGTACCTTTTGCCTTTTGTGCCAGAGCAAATCCCTCCTCAATGAACAGGATAAATACCCACACTGTAAAAGAAGCAGGCAGTGTGAGAGGGAAAGTCCAATCAAGGAATAAAGGAAACAGGAGCTTAGCAGGATTTCGGTTTCTGTTCGTTGACTGAGCTGAATCCCTGAATGTATATAAAAGGTCATCCGAGTGGAGTTCAAAAGGTTGGTTAAGGATCCGGTGCTTCCACCATCTGCTTGCTTAACTCTTCCTACCAGTTTTACATCCTCCCTTTTATTTCCCCCCCCTAAGGTTTATATGTAACAAAGAGGACAATAACTGTTGACAATCTGCTGTGCGCCATACTGTGCAAGGATTTCTTACAGAAAAAGTCTGGGGTTGGTGCTGTGACCCTCGACCAACTGCCACTTTCCTCGTTTGAAAGCCACGATGTCTCTCTCTCTCATGGGTGTTCCAAATTCTCTGGGTGGGCAGAGCAGAGAAAGTGGAGGTAACCGTGCTCCCTAGGACCTCATAAGAGGCAAGATTCCAGATCGGCTCATCTGAGCTTTCACTTTCTCAAAGGCAGAGCAAGATACCAAGGGTTTGGTTTACACCTATCGCCATTTCTAGCCACTGGGGGGCCATGGGCAGGTTGGGGGAACTCATTTTAATGTTAAAAAACCTCATGAAGTGAAATGTTCAAGGCTTGAGACCTTCAAATAAAATTGACCTACATAGAGTCCACCAAGTCCACCAGACCACTCAAATTTAGTTTTGAGTTTACGTCAAAGTAGTGTGTTGACATGTTGCTGTGAATGTCCACTCACAATCTGCAAGACGCACAACAGCAGTTATCATGTAGGCTGAATGTTTGTTGTAGGAGGCTGAGAGTTTGAAGGAACTAGTTTAAAACTTTTGAGACATTTTCCTTACCATTACTAATATCTGTTTTCTGTATCTCTCACATGGGCATCTAAAACATGTAATATGTATAAAGAAACCAGACTTCCAAACCTTCCAAATATGAATCTATAGAAAGCCTACTGTAACAATGTATTCTTTAAATTAACTGTTGGTAAAAATGACTACACTCCAGCTGACTGTCATGCCACTTCCCGGAAGAATTGAGTTTTCGTTCGTTGAATAAATCTATACCACTACCACAGAGACCATATTCTGTGTGGTAAGTAGTCTAAATGTTAAGTGTGTGTGTGTGTGTGTGTGTGTGTGTGTGTGTGTGTGTGTGTGTGTGTGTGTGTGTGAGTGTGTGTGTGTGTGTGTGTGGAGGAGGGACTGAGGCAGCAGCAGCCTAAATCCTTCTGTCCAGGCACAGAGCCATTTCTTATACTATCAATGGAGCCATAACATGCTGAGAAAACAGAGAGTTCCTACTTCTGACATGTGTTTATGTCTTTCTTGTAAAATGTGGCTTTACTTTTATACCAGAGTACATAGAGTGCAAGCGGGGAGCTGTCACTTCAGCACCAAGAAGCGTTACGGAGAACATTTTAACACAAAGAGATTAGTTTGGCGTTTTCTTGTTTTTTAAAAGTGTCTCCAGGATGTGAAAAAAATCCCTGCGTGTACTTTTTCCATCCAGAATCATTGTGATGTCATTATCATGTGTTTACTTTGTGCATAACATACAGATTGCGAAACAACATACACAATTGTGTCAAGATTCTGCCATGAGCAAGACATCTCGGAAATGGATTACCAAAGATTACAAACTCCCGCCTGTCTCTCTATAAAGCATGAAAATATGGATCGTTCCACTCACCTGCATGCATCCTCTCAACTGTCCGTTTTCTGGGGTTTGATATCGAACCAACTGTACATCCCTCCGTCATGGGTATGGGTTAGCGAATGTTACAAAATCCAACTTTCACCTTTTTATCCTAATATTAATGATCAAGATGGGAGAAGCTTCCGGGGCAAAAAGAGCTGATGAACTTCTGACTCATCATCAGCATTTTAGAATGAGGGAAAAAAAGTCAGATGAGGTCAATTTTTCAGAGCAAAGACGCGGTTCTTACAGAGCTCATGTCTGTGGCCTACCAGTCTGAGACTGATACTCCTCTCAAATACACGGAGGATCTGTCTGCGGCTGCTCGCGGGTTTAAGATTGGGTTTAGTTGGCGCGAGAAGGGGGAAGAACTTTTGCGCATGTGCATCATCATACACGAGTAGCCTAATGTACGATGTGATAATCCTCTCAAAGCCTGCACATTGATATATAACATTAACAATTCCCATAATTAAAAATGTAATGAAAATAGTATGAAACAGCTAGTGTCCAGAAGGCAAATGGACTCGCGCGCACGCACGCACGCACGCACGCACACACACACACACACACACACACACACACACACACACACACACACACACACACACAACCACACATGTACACACACACGCACACAAATACACCAACTGCTGTGCATAAATCAGTCACACACATACAGTAGGCCTACATTCCTGTGCATTGCCATTCTAAGAGGCAAAGCAGGGCAAATTCCCCGTTGTCTTCTATTCTCATTTTTTCTAGAAGGACACATGGCGCCCAAAGCCTAAAAAAAGCTGGCTATAGCTGCAGAAAGATGAAAATGGAAGCCAAGACTTGGTGGGATAGATATTTTCTTGTGTTGTGTTGCCATTAACAGCCTAACCTGACACCAGGTCCACTGGCAGATTTGTGCCTCTGAAGCTGATTGCAACCGCTTTAAATCAGCGACTTTAACAGATTGTTATTAATTTAACTTTTATTTAACAAGGTAAGTCAATTGAGAATAATTCTCATTTGCAACGACAACCTTTCACATTCACGCAGTTACACATTCATACCTGGAAGATGCCCAGTACAACCACAGTCTGATCTGCTGGCCACTGAGCAGCGCCACTGCGGTTGGTGTTAAGAACCTTGCTCAAGGGCACCTCAGTGGTAGTAATGATCATTTTCCCCACCCAGGTTTTTTTTTTTTTTTTATTGGTCCTGGGACACGTTCTCATGTCCCAGCATGCTGTTTATAAGTGTTTGTAATCTTGAAAGAAAAACATTTGGTTACAAAAAAATACATCTAGTCAAGAGTAAAGTATACTAAAATAAGGTACAACAACCTGATCTCTAGCACAGTTGTTCTTGGTTAGCCTGCATTTTACCACAGCTACTCACACAAGCAACAGATTTAGCCTTCCTCAATTATGTTTATTAATTATGTACTGTATGTTGGAAAATTCTATTTATTTGTATTGTCTATTTCTAATGAAAATGAGCTTATTTCCTTTCCTGCTCCTTTGAATTTCTGGCTCTGAAAGCCCAGGAGCCATATTTTCAAAGTCTCCAAGGCCGTCATTATTTAGTAAGTTGGAACCAATTTTTCTTCAGCAGTAACAGCCAAGGTGATTTAACAAAATGTACATTATGTGCGATCATAAATCATCATTGCATCATGTGAGCCTGTGCATAAAATTGACACTATTCTCTTGTGATTGATAATCAAGTGAAAATGTTGCTGCTGAGATGCATTAATTATTTAATTCCTGGAGTGCGTGTGCTTTGTAAGGACTGCTGGGACACAGCATCATCCTGATCTGTGTGACATTTGAACTGCGGCGGAGAAAGAAGAAGTCTACAGATTACCAGATGCCACAGCTGTCAACCATCACTGTTTGTTACTATCTGTCTGTCTTTCTGTCTGTCTGTCTGTCTGTCTGTCTGTCTGTCTGTCTGTCTGTCTGTCCGACTGACTGTCTGTCACTCATACAGTCACTTAAACACACGTTCAAACTGGCAAACTGATACACCTCTGTTTACTGCACATCAAAAGTGCTAAAATCTGCATGTGTTGCTATGACAACCATGCTGGTGTCTTGCCTCCTTCTTTTAAGGCAATCAGGGACCTGGAAAGCAGAAGCTTTAGGGGGTTTAACAGATAAAGGGATCAAAGTGAAACAAAAGACTAAATGTTTTTACCTGTGCTGCTGCAGCTGGTGCTAAAGGGAGCGCTTTGTGTTACAGTAACCCACAGCTAATTGAAAGTTTATTTTTTAATGTTTTTTAATGTTGTTAAAGCTTTATTAATTTGAGGCGTCCTTGAGGTCTTTTATTTGCTTTCACTATCAATGCACATCACTGCAACCCTGTCATTTTCCTGAATAAAGTGCTCTGAAAAACAAGTCTTTCATGTGCTGGATGTGTGTGGGCTCTCTCGGTAAGAACTGTTCAACAAGCTAGAAGTTAATGATATGAACGCAATGTTCCCAACATAACTAAATGGCCTATTTCTACATGTACTGAATAAAAACAAGTTGCCATGTTATTAAAATACATCTTGTACTTAGTGAAATGCAATTGAAGCTATAAAGGAAACTATCATAATTACCTTCGGAAAAACATTACATCTCTTCTCAATCATAAGCTTTGAATCAGTTTAAAATAGGCCGCGTAATTACAATGTTTAGGCAATGTTCACATCATCAATTCTGCATTAAACAGCCACTAGAAAACCTTTCATTCAAATTACATCAAATATTCATATTTTTTGTTTTTGACACATTAAACACATGCACGCATATATGTAACCACAATTATAGAGTTTTTTTTGCCCTTGTAACAACAGTAAGGCGCAAGGTTGTACTAAATTAAAACTGTAAACAACTGTACAGTGGGACATTACCTCAATGCCAATCAACAAATTTTCACATAATCATCAAAAGCACTAACATTTATTTCTTAAGCAGCAGACTTGTGTATTACTGTATTTGTAAGTCAACTGTAATGTAAGGATAATCAGACATTTTTTGTAATGTCACAACCTTTTTTGGCAACCACCAAAAGAGCTTAGAGGCAAAAAACTGGAACGGGGGTTAATGAATCCCAAATTCTTCATGATTATAATTAGCATTTTGATTTGAGTCTTAAGCAGGCAAGTAGTTGCTCTTATTAGCGTGTCCTCAAGGATGAAATTAGCATCTATTAGCATTTCATTTGGCAGAATCTATGGTTGAGTGAGTCAGGTGACATGTATGAAATACTGCCTCAATTCTTTCTTTCTTTTTTTCTGGTTGTGAAAGGACAAGATGAGTCATTGAAAATGATTGAAAATTTCTGGAAAAAAAAACGATGATCTTTTTAGGAAAAGGGTCATCTTTAAAGTCAGAGATTGCACAGCAGGACATTTCAGGCGGTTCAACAGCAATGTGTAACAAAAGGGTCAGGAGGTCCCAGGTGCTCTTCAATTATCTGCAAGCACACTTCCATAGTAATACACTATGTGGTCGTGCTTTGAATCCATGCCACTGTTGCTTGATCTGCTCGGTACAGGAAGAACAAGAGATTGGTGAATTTAGAAGAAAAGCACTTTTATCAGCTTCCAAGGAAAAGTCATTAGGTTACTACAAGCCTGTGACCTACAAGACCCAACTTTAACAGGGTGGAACAGATTACTGCGTCCCAGTGACTTCTTAGTTATCATCACATTGATTTGTCTGTGTTTTTTTTTGCAGCAGATTGTATTGCGTTTGCTATGGGCATTTGATGTCACAACTGTAGATTATGTCATAACTAATCACCCTGATGCACATCCCACTGTGTTCAATCCTTAGCTGAAGAAGTAAAAACAGGTAGTAATCCAGTGCAGCAACAAAAGCCTTTACTTTGATGTACCAACAATATGGCTTTTTCTTTAAGGTACCAAAGACAGTTCATCAAAAACATTATCTACACAGAAGTTTGACTTGAAATGTAATAATCCTCGTGGATCTTTCTTAGTCAGCTTAAGTTTCAACGCCAGACTGCCCCAGGAGTCCCAGTCAACAAGCGTTAACAAAAATATCCCAATCCTGGGCAGATTTAGACTTATACGATATCATGGAGCAGGAAGAGTGGATGTTAAACTCCACTCTTATCTCCGGCACATATGACAACAGATTATATGGAGAAAGACAGAAAAATGACATCATTAGACAAATGTCCAAAAAAAACTATCCTAAGCCATCAAGACAATGCTAAATCTATTGTAAATCAAAAAGAAGCTTGGTTCATTAAATTTAAATATTTAAGATCACTAGCTCCCTATCTAAATTTCACCTAAATCCTGTGTTTTTGGTTAATTTATATCTCTTCTTCTATTTTGTTTATGCTCAGCCCCAGCTCCCATTAGGTGCTGCATCTCTTCTGTATTAATATAAATCTCTATGGTTTGTTGTGTGTGATGCATGCCTGATATCTTCTCAGACCAATGCATCAGAAGCTTCACAGGAAAACACACACACACACACACGCACACACACACAGTTTTGCAGAAACCTTTTGCAATCCTTTTGTGTCACGCCTCTAGATGCAAAATCATTTACTCACTTTGCTCCCTCTATTATTTTGTTCATTTTGAGATCAAAATTCAACTGCATCATTTTACAAATGAATATTTTGAGTGGCGCAATGCTCTTTTGTTATTCAGATCCCTATGTCACCTGAGAATTTGCTCCCTAAAGTATTTTCCTTATTTTCATAGATGTGAAGAAAACCAGGATTGTATCCGTGTCACAAAGAAACGTTTTTAATAGGCCTAACAGGCAATATTATGTACATTCTGATTACACACATCTGCAGTTTGCGCATCAACAATGTACATAAACCAGACTGTCTATACACAGTCTATGTCATGAACACACTGAATGAGTACTGAAAGATTGGGCTTTGTGTCTTTGAACATGATTTTATACTGGGAGGGCTCCTGTGTGTTTTGCAGCAAACACAGCCGTAATCACTTCCTCTTTTCCTCAGGTATCAGGCTGTCTGTGTGTAAAGTCAGACATTGTGAAGTTGTTTGTGTGTCCTTTTAATATTGTCCTTGTTAACATAATGAGAGGATATATTATGTATCTGCCAACAGATGACATCCCTTTCTGACCCTTTTAATATCTTCATTCAATTGAAAGATTCTGCTTTTCCTAAATCTCGCTCTCTTATGCCATGTTTCTGGGCCAGATGGCCATGATGACCTTCACTCAAAACAGGGTTAAGCCTAAAATGACAACTAGAAGTCTGGTTCTCTTCAATTAAGCTCAAGAGGTGGCCATGAAAACCAAAAAGACAAATGACAGACTGAGCTTTTGCTGAAGTTGTTCATGACCAATCCAACTTGTGTTTTCTACAAAACAGCTTCTCAATAAACAAAAATCAACATTATGCCTTATTCAAACTGTACGCAAAATGTAATGGGGTCATGTGTGGGTCAGTGTGTTCTGAAATATAAAAAATGAGGCTTATTACAATGTTCATCTTATGACAATTCTGACATCCAAATCAAATAAATGGCAAACAAAACTGCAGTGCTGATGCTCTCGTGTCAGTACGTTCAGCAAACATTTTGGCCATGTTCAATCCACAAATTCAGCAGCAAGTCAAGTAAAGCAGTGACAAGCTTTACTCCATCAGCAAACAGAAATCTTCTTAGCACGGCTTGATCTGTGGATGTGGCAGGAGGCCTGGAGGAGGATGAGTTCAATGCTACTTTAGGTTCTTCATATATTTTAATGTTAAATTTGAATGCTAACGTTTAAATACTTTTTTTATAATTAATTTAATAATTTGACAACAATGGTAATGAGCTACTGATAATAAGTCAAAGAAATATATATTTCTCTTGAGAGATGGGTTGCATTGCAAAATAACTGTTTGTGACCCTCGTAGGGTGGGTGGTTCACTGGAGACCAACTCATTCTGGTCATAGAATTCTCAATTTGAGATTGTTGGAATTTTCCAGTTTCCGGCGGTGTTATATAAAAGGAAAATGCTATGTGAATTTCAAAATGTAGGTCAGTAATACAGTTATTTTAAAAAAAAATGCCTCTATTGACATCTGCTGTAAATGACAATAATATGGTGGGAGATTTTGAGGATTTCTTTTTCATTTGATACCAGTTCAGCCCTCTGATTAATTGTCATTCCTAAAATGCGCTGAACTTGAGAGCTTTAGGGGAAATGACATTGTGCCTGCATCTGGCTGTTAACATTCTCTTTGCCTTGAGGATTTTTCCCCTCCCATTCCCCCCACTTTTTTAATTTAGTCAAATATACAAAGCTGGTATTTGCAATCAAGGCCTAAGTACTTCAGAAGGGGATTTAGAGACATAATTAAAAGGCTGTGTGGGTGAAGGCAGCTTTGAAACAAAGTGTCAGAAAGTGAGAGTCTGATACAAGGTTGTTTGGAACACCAGAGATTGAAAAAGGGCCACACAAGGACTGAGAGAGAGGAAAATAGGGAACAGTGAGAAAAACTAGACAAGCATGGATTATGCCTCTTTCGGCCAGTAGGAATAAGGCACACAGGGTTAAAAGCCATTGTGCTTTAGTATGTCGACACATACAATGCATTTAAAAAAAAAAGAGTGTTGTTTTATGTTACTGGCATAAAGATGCCAAATGTGAGGAACAGCAATAAGTACCAAAATATTTAACCACAGGCTACTGCAAATGTGGATGCAGAACAGAAAGGCCAGGGTGAGAGGTGGATGTGGATGATCAGACTTTACATCACAGTTTTAATTATACAGCGCACTAGTGCATCCCTGATGAATTTCTAACAACGATAACCTGTACAGAGTGTGTTTATGTGTGTGTGTGTGTGTGTGTGTGTGTGTGTGTGTGTGTGTGTGCGCGTGTGTGTGTGTGTGTGTGGTTCTGTGTCTGCTGGTACTATTGCAGGAGATGGACGTGTATGGGGGGAGGGAGAGGGAGGGAGAGAGATTTGTAAATCATAGTTGAACAACCTGTGATTCAATAATAGTGGTAGGCTACATTTTCTGATAAACACCTGAGGACCCATACAAACCAAACTTACTTTTATAAAATGTCTTATTATAAGACAGTCTTTGCCTAATTGTTCCAATTCATTAAGTAGCCTATTAGCATTTCATACAAATTAAAAGAGAGATAAATGAGGTCAAAATAAAATTCTCCTAATGGAAGAACTTTGGAACTAGTGCGACACAGTAGCCTACCCAGGTAAATGTAAACAAATTAGAATTGTTTTATTAAAAACAATGCTTTTGTGTGAATCGAATTTTGAAGTTAACATTGTGTTTTGTAACGCATTTAGCACCTTGTCCGCTAAGTGGCGCTAAAGCTAAAGACTCGACCAGCCATTGTGGTCACGTCACGTGATTTTAACAATTCCTCTTCACTAAATGGTGGATAATACGGATAATAGAATTCTCCATACCAACTGACTCTAATAATAGCTGCTTCGTACAGATGTACAAATGACGTAAAGTTTTAAAATATAGCGCCAACATGTCAGAAAGGCACCGCCGGGTGCTGCCGACATGGATGGCGAAGAAGGAAGACGACGTGAAAAAGGAGCCGCTGAAGAGCAGGAGAAGACAGAAAACTACACGGTAGTAAATAAAATATCAAGACAAAACCTCAGTTTTTTGCTTCAGTTAAAGCTCCTTAAGTCATTTTGACTAACACATATGTGTGGCATTGTTTTCAGGGCTGCTTTCTACTGTATGAACGAGAAGGAGCTGGTAGAGGCAGCTGTTTCATATCTTTCCAACGCTGCCTGCCCGGACGTTGATCTCCTGACTGACCAAAAGGTGGCGTTGTTTCTCTCTTCTTTAACGTTTGAATTGAAAGCCTATCAAAATGAAAACATCCAAATGTTATTCGCAATGTTCAGATTATGTAAAACAATCAAAAATTTTAAATGAATGTATAATATGATACACAATTATATTTGAATCATGGTACAGGTTATTGCTTTTTCAAGTAGCTTACATGCAAAACATATGTTGTCCACTTAGTAGTATACCTGTGTGTGGCCCCGGTCTGTGCCTCAGATAAACTTACATGTGGAAAAAGTCACAACAACAACTTTTAAATCATATCTCACCATTTGAGTAGTGGATGTAAAATGCTATTCCCTATAGCACTGTGTAATACATAGAGTGATTGACCTCCCCACACAGGTTGAAGACAAGGCAGTAGATACCCCTGTGAAAATAAGGGAGAACACTGCCACTTCCAAGGCGATAGCAAAGCTGGGGACTTTAGAGGAGGAGTCCTCAGACTGCAATGATGCCCCGGAGAAGACGTATGTTTCAGAAACGGACTCAGACATTACAGAGGTGGAAACAGTGCCGTACACTAGGAGCCCGCAGCATCAGGGACCTGGGGGTCAGAGGTCAGCATCAGTAAAGGATCATGCTGGTCTTGTGAATGTTGGACTGGACGCTGAGGTAAAAGAGGAGCACTCACAGATGCAAGCGGAGGAAGATGATGCTATGCGGCTTGTGCGAGAAATCTTTTTCACCTGACCACTGAAATTGAGAGAACTGATCCTTTAGTTGATGTCACTGACAGGGATGTAACATTTGGCACAACTCCTCAGACAGTGGATGGAATGACTGATTCCTTAAAGTTTTTCCTTTAAGTTCCCAAAGTTTTTGCATCAACATGAGGTGTATACTTCTGACTGCAGCATCTAAAATCCAATTTTCTGTGAGAAAACGTAATTAAGCATCATAGTGTGTTAATGGAGTTTCTACCGTGTATCCTTTACATCCCACCGTATTGTTACACTGTCTGTATGTATGTACATACGTGAATGAATGGAAATTCTTTTAACACAGATAACGTGGTATTTTGTTTTGTATAGTTTAAACTAGATTTGTGAAAAAATAACACTTCACTGAAAGCTTAAACCAGAAAGCCAAAAATGTATGTTATTCTTTGATAACTAATGTGAAACTGACAGCAGCTGTGGTAATGTTAAAGTTCACCACCCAGAGTTGTAGTAGTTAGAGAGATATGCTTCAAGCAGAAGACTAGTGCTTGCATGAGCAAAAGTACTGAAAACTTGAAACTGAGTTTTTATTTCATACACACCATACTTTAGTGTAGTATTCGACTGTTGCCTTTTTGTATCCAGGTATTCTGCTGATGTCACCACAGCTTAAAGAGGCACATTGATATTAAACTGGAGGATCATAGAGTATAGACTTCTTTTGAATGGGAATGTACGTTCACTAGATGTAGTTTTTTCCACAAATTGTAATTTCCCCCCTGGGGATTAATAAAATATAAATTCATATTATTACTTTAATACCGTATTTGAATTAGCAATTGTTTGTCTGCACTTGGGTATTGAGTTTTTTTTTTTCTTTAATGAGCCCAAACTTCTGTGTGGACTCCAGCAACTGTCAGCACAGATTCTTTTAGTTCAATACTTTTTCACATAGATTTATTCTCTTGAGCACCTATCCACCAGGTGCACATATCACAGAAAGCAGGCCATATTTTTTATTTAAACACTTGACCCGGTCGTCACTTGCACAAACCAGTTTGTGTAGAATTCGAAAACACTGTTACAGCACTACAATACGCATTATAGTATGCCCCAGTCTATTAAACAAAAAGAAAAAAAACAAGAAAACAGGTTTGTCATAAAATCTGTCATAACACTCTTGGTTTTCAGCAGCAAATGCCTGAAAGCAAAGATTTGGCCACTACGTAGTGAAAACATAAAGGACATTTGATATAATGTAATTTGAATTGTAAAAATACAACAACAGTGTTTTGATAATACCTTCATCATGCACTTGTACCCTTCTACTCCCAATGGGCCTCTTTCCTGGCATGGGCAGTCACCACAGTTAGGATGAACAGCTACCAATGGCACACCCACACAGACATAGAACCAAATGGTCATGTGTTCCCAGCTCAGATAAGACTGATAGAGTATCAGGAAAACTATAACGCCAGCCAGCATCAGTAGGATTGATGCAGCCTGGCAGGTCAGGCTAAAGCTGAGTGTTGCTGTGTCTTTGGTGTAAGCTGTTAGTAGCATGGCCATCAGGGCAAAGGCCACAAGCACCACAGGAATGTACAAACCCAGGATAACCGCTAGTGCAAGGATGTTAATTTTTATCTCAGATTCAGTTCCACTGACAGGTCTGCTGTAGTTGCAGGACAGTTCACCGTGTTGACGTGTTAGACAAAAGTGAAAGGGACTGATGAGGGCTTCGCTGGAAAGGATGAACACACCAGAAAAGAAGACCAGAGAGGTTAACATCTGAATGAAGATGAGCAGGAGAAACACCGAAATCCAAAGAATGAGCTCTGTGGATCTCCTCGCAGAGAGAACAGCCATAACTGAGGATGTCTTACGCCTTACGTCTCCTGACCTGGGAATTTAATATTCATGTTGACAGAAATTAATACAAACACTTAATCATTTGGGAAAACAATCATAAGAGTGCTTGTTAGTAGGCCGTATACAGAAAAAAGATATACAAATTCAATATGTCTGCATGAACTTTACTCAGTATCGTCTGAGTGATCTTTAAGAATCCGCGACAGTTCTCTACTTCTCAGCATAACAAACTTGTGCTACAGTAATTATATGTCACATATTTAATATTTAACCCAACAGTAGGTCAGCTGATCAACTTCCTCATCATGATCAGATTGGACTGTAGTCAACACTGAAATCACTAGCTTGTAGTAAAATAGTTACATGTATCAGTTCAAAAAGCTAGTAATTATTTTGAAATATTGTTTAGCGCTGATCATTTTGAAATTAGTGGTAAACATTTTGAAACATGGATAAGTGGTGATCATGTTGAAACTAGAGGTAAACATTATGAAACATGAGTCAGTGATGCTTATTTTGAACGTAGCTGGTTTATCAAGGATTAACAGTGATTAATAGCTGGGTATAACGTTTGATTGAGTAAAACGAGTAGTTTAATTTGGAGTTGCTCACTTACGTTTGATAAGTCAGTCTGGCTCGGAAAGTGTAGTCGCCTGGGGTTGGTGCACAGCACGCGCCTAGACCGGGAACGCGCATTTGCAGGAGTCTTCTCCAGTGGTGCGCGCTTCGACAGACAGTTTGACGTGCGTCTTCTCCAAGTTGGGAGTGCGACATCCTCTGCAACGTTAATTACTCTTACTGAAACGCAAAAAAAGTTCAGACGGTACGTACACATTACTTACTTCCCGTTTTAACTGTTATAGCTGATTTAACTTCTACATTTTGGATAGATTTTATAAGTCTGTTCAGCACGACAGGGAGGCGGGGTCGTCTGTAAGGGGTTTCTTTGTTCGTGTTGCTTTGGGCAACAATTAATGACAATTCGCATACGGATATTGTTTGTGTCATTAATAATTACAATTGAAATTATTGTCATGACATTCATTGTTAAACAGTTTAAACGATGCGGATCCATGTTTCTTCTAATAGGCAGCACAACTGGATCAAGGTGTGGTTTTACACAACAATTATAAAATACAAACAAAGGCAAATCACATATATGGTTTTCCTGACGTGGGGGCTGATATATTAATATGGACGCGATATTAATTGGCAAAGTTTTCAGTGCAACGCGTCCAGATTTGGTTTCTAATGGAGTTAAGACCTGAGGGGTGACATGCAGTGCAAAGCAGGCAAGAAAAGAGATAACAAATGGATAGAATTTCCTTCGGGCACTCCAGAAACAATTACCATATAGACACGCACACATCCCAACACTATATAGCACATGCTGTACTGAGAAGGGCACGAGAGAACACAATGTACCTCAGAACACACACTGGGGTATTTTCTGCTCAACCAGATGAGTGCATCTTGACAAGTATAACAAGTTTCTATTTTTAATTTTTGTTTTTTTTGTAACCTTTATCAATTGCTTATTCATGAATCTGTGAGAAAACCAACCAACTTGTTACGGAATGCCTGCAACAACAATGTTATGTAATATTGAGCTAAAGAAAAAGCTTGACATTACTTTTTGTAATCACGTAAATACTAGAATTTGACATGTCATTATTGAAAGTGTAATTTGACTGTCATTTGTCTAATTTCTTCAGGTTCATCATGGGAAACCAACTAAACAGGCGAGGAGCCTCATCCAACAGTGTTGAAACTGCTGACACTGAACAGGAGCCTGCACAACCAGGAGAGGACTCCGGGCTAACATTGAGTCAGGAGGCCATTAGAGCAGAGAATCTAGATGTGGTGATGGTGGAGCCAGTAACACTAATGGCATGTTTACCCACTGAAGAATGTGTCTCAGAGTGTCAAGTGACAGAGACTCCTGCTGCCTTGGACCCATTAACTGAACCAGAGCCTGTGGCAAAGAAAACCCCAGCTCCAGTCCAACCTGAGCCTCTGGTCAGCCAACCATCACCTCCAGAATCCGATCCAAAACCTGTTGCTAAAGCTCAGTTGGCTTTAGAGTCAGTTCCCGAACCAGAGCCAGTTCCCAAACCAGAGCCAGAACCAGAGCTAGTTCCTGAACCAGCGTCAGTTCCAGAACCAGAGCCAGTTACCAAACCAGAGTCAATTCCTGAACCAGAGTTAGTTCCAGAACCAGAGCCAGTGCCTGAACCAGAGCTTGTTCTCGAACCAGAGTCAGTTCCCAAACCAGAGTCACTTCCCGAACCAGAGCTAGTTCCTGAACCAGTGCCTGAACCAGAGTCAGTTTCCGAACCAGAGGCAGAAGTTGAGACAGACCCTGAACCCATCGTAGAGTCAGTAAAAGCCCCAGCTGAGGTTCTGGAGGAGAAGACAGACCTGCTTAGTCAAGAGTCTCTCCCTGAACCAGTGATTTCTTCACCCCCATTAATCGATCTGGGTGTCCCTGACATAACTCCCCAACCTATTGACATTCCGGTTTGCATCACTGCCCCAGTCCATGCAGACAAGCCCTCAAACATCCCGGTGACCAAAGAATGCCAACAGAGTGCTGAGGTTAAAGAAAGTGAGAACACATCGGAACCTCTGGAAAAGCTGATGGGAGTGGAGGCTGCAGGGAATTTGGAGCAGCTTGTGAGCAACATCAACGAGGAAAGTGTTTGTGGACTGCTGAAGAACTTAGAGCTGAAAGGAAATGACCTGGCCGAAGACCTCATTCCCACTGATGTCGAGATCCCTGATTCCATGAGCACTTGCACTGAGCTGATGTGAAACCACGGAAAAGAATTCATTAAATAAGTGAATGGATATTTGTCTATGAAACCCTCTTTAACAATTTCATGACTTCTGAAAGAATCACAGATGCAGTGTTTTTACAACTTACTTTAGTGGCCTTATAAAGGTAAAAAGGTATTTCTCTTTCTAAATAAACCAGATGTGCCAAAAGGTGTTTTGTTGGGGCTTTAACACCACAGGGGTTATTATCAGTGTACTTTTGTGTATTGCTGGGCAATAGTTATCTTTCTCTATGCAAGTGCACCATGAAAGAATTTAAATGCATTTCTTTGAGTGGAAAATCAAGCCATTGCTATTTATAACGCCTGACAAAAAAAAAGGTTGAAGGCATGTTGATCAAGAACAAAGTGAAAAGCAGAGGATATGTGCATCAAGTTCATGCAAAACAATAGGCAAGGGACAACAGCAATGCAACCAAGATGGAGACAGTATGTGCATACCGCTTTATAGCAGAATACAAGTGTCCAATAAACATTTATGACTTAACATAACAATGTTTAGACTTTATAATATTGCTTTCTTTATTGTATATATTTTCATTACAATAATGGGATTTCTTTTTTTACTTTTTACCTAGGTAGCGGCTTGCTTGTGAGAATAAAAATATGATTATACGTTTCATGGTGATTGTACCTGATTTTCTTTTACGACAAGATATTGTTATGTTGAAGATACTTAACATTCTTAAGCTGTGAGGTCACAACATCTACAGTGGCTGTAGGCCTGTCCCATCATTCTGAATGTGGAATAAGATTGAGCTTGCCAGTGCAGAGCATGGATCTGTTAAATGCACGTATTGGAACAATTGGAGCTTTTTCCTATTTTAGAGCATGTTTTGTAACACACCAGCACACGTATGGAACACAGTGTACATATGGAAATCAAATTCCGTCAAACACAGCATAGATCATGTAAGAAAGACAGTGCCTCCTCACAGTCTTGTGGGAGAGAAGACGAGAGTGGAGCGGCAAAGCCACATTCTTTCCAAAGGAAGGAGGTTTTCGGGGGCCTGGGTCAAAAGTCTTCAGTGTGACTGTTTCAGTCCATGAGAATTCTGCTCCTCACATGCCTCTCCCACCGCACTCCTCTTGCACTCACTGCATTGCAATCCCAACATTTTGACCATGTAGTCAATGGATTGGTATGAAAAACTTAAAAATGTAACTTAAAAAACAATTGACTTTCCCATAGGAACACTAAAAATGAAGACGGACAACACTGCAATGACATCAATTTAACTTTTGATGTACAATATTAAATCTATATCAGAATATTGTTGTGCATCACTTATGTATTCTACAGTTTCATCATACTAAGTCCCACTCCCAATAAACATTTGTCTGGTCCAGCCACACCTAACCTTTACAGCCTACGCCTTAGGGCATGGCAACTGGGTAAGTCCCTTGGTTTTGGCAAAACACTGATGAGTCCCCATGGAGAGGGAGAGGCACTCTTCAGACAGCGATCTCAGTTGAGCTAGCCTTTAGTAGAGGATACAGTTAGTAGACTCATAGAGCTGCTTCTTGATGCACACTGAGAATAGATAAACAGCTGATTGGAACTATTTGTGATTCCTGTCATACCAGACGCTTCCAGCTCAATAAACAAAAGTTCTGGACTTGAGTCTGCCCTCTCCTTGATTTCCTGCCTCACTATGGACACTATGACCAAAGCACAAAAACAGAGAAAACAGAACTTGGTACTTGCTTCTGTGACAGTGTACAGTATGTCAAGGAAGGAAGACACAAATATATACAGTGTGTAAATATATATATATATATATATATTTTTTTTTTACTTAAGTAACTTATTAGATTAAAAAGAAATGCTTGTATGGAGTAATGGTGCACTACGCAACAGACTTCACAGTAACTTGGGTCAAATTACATTCAAGTAGTTGTGACCATGTCCATTTTTGTTTAACTAGATGTTCTCACATTGTGATTATTTATAGAATTATTACTATTAGCTTTTTTTTTTTAATTCAGGGGTAGATTGTTCAGTTGGTAGAGTGGGTGCCCATATATAAAGGTTTACTCCTCGACGCAGGAGTAAAATGAAATAATCTTCAAAAACAAAAACAAAATTCAGGTCCAATGGTTTCCAAACTGGTACACAGCTAACCTGATCTGGCTTAAAGAACAATGAGGACACAAAATTAGTATAAATGTTTGCCAATGTGTTTAGGGCTGGGTCTTTGTACTGCCACAACTCATCAACCCATTGTGCTGTTGCAATCAAATCTGGCAGATGTGGCAACACAGTGGTGGTGATTCATCAATAGGTGGTGCTACAATGAAATAAGGATTTTAAAACTCCTCGATTGTTATACATCTAATTCACTCTAAATCTGGCACAATTCATTTTTTACAAAAATGGTTTCTGATTTAGTCTCAAGTGACTCTGCAGCTACATTTTTAAATTAAATAAGCTTATGAAAGTCTGTTTGCATATTTCAACTCTAAAAGCATATTTGACAGAGAAGAAGCTGACAGAAATTTAAGAGTCTTAAATATCTGTTTTAATGTTTTAAAATAACAAATACAAACAATTTACATCATAAAGCACTGAAGAGCTGCAAAAACATTTTTAAAATTATTTTTATAAATACTGAGAGTACAATATATTATGAGTATATAAAGTAAACGCTTCTTTGGATTTTTTCCAATAAATACAGTCAGAGTCATAAATACAGCCAAGTCAGAGTTATTATTTACAGGGAGCCATTATTAATAGCCTAGCCCTGGATCTCAGGACCAAGATTATGCAGTGCCTTTCTGAAGGCAAACAAACAATCAGCAGTTCATCTGAGGGCAATTTCACATTTTGAAAAAAACTATCAAATGTCTTACTTAAGGAGAGTTTCTCTTTTTGCCATTAGCCTTCTGTATTTTTTGGCCAGGTCAACATTGGTGCGTCCAGGTTGGAAGTTGTATGACCACAAGATGGTGTTCCAGGAGAAGCCGTAGGTCTTCACTCCTTGCAGCAGGTAACGAACCTCCTCACGGCTGAAGTCTTTCCTCTCCCTTCTCTATGATTAGTAAAAAGGAAGGCAGAAAAGTAAAGATAAGACAATCTGTCCAATGGACAGGAGAGTGTGGATTATGGAACAAATCTCACATGCATGAATGCACACTTGTCATCATTCAGTACTATATCTGCGCCTCTTATGTGAACTGTTAATGTCTTCTTTTACACATGGGCTAGTTACTAAAGTTCTACTTAATAGAATAATCAAATCTAAAATCAGTGTTTTTCCTGTTTAAATCCTCTGCTAAAGATGCCTGTGTGACTAATGTTTATAGAACATACTGGTGGTCTTCCACATTTCAGCCAATTGTTAACACATTGCACCAAGTACTTGCTGTCATTCTTCAAAGCATATCATACAGTTTTGAAATGATTTCAGTATCCTAAGAAAATCAACTTGTTGAGACTTGACACCTGATGTCGTGGTCAGGTCATAATTGCATGGTACTGCAGTTGCAAAGACTATTTTGAAAGTCCTTCTACTTGTGTATTCAAGGAGGCTCTGTAATTTGTGTAAGACTCCAGTGCTGAGCTGATGGATCAACTTGTAATAATGCAAGAGATGACCAAGCCAGATAATCATTTTCAGTTTCTACATAAATAAATGCAGCAATTTGTTCCCTTTGCATTTCAAGCAAAGTCTGTTGATTTTTATATTGTCTTGAATGTATTGCCTATAATGTTTTTTTCCAATTTTGTAAAATGCGGGCATACATTTAAATATCTTTTCTCCTTTGTCCCATGGATTCATTTTCACTTTAAATAAATAAAAAAACACTCTGTATTACGGTTTGCAGTGTGCAGGCAATGCTATAATGTAGTATGAGAGCCAAATAATTCTGGTTATATGAGAAATGATTCTCACATCCAATCACTAATCTACTTTTCACTGTACATTTCCACATTGTAGTCCTCAAATATGTTTTACCCTTCAATGCATTTCCGCATACAATCATAGCATTAACAAGATTTGGGAAATCCAAGAAGGCAATATAAATATCAATGACTACAATTTTGACAAAAAAATATTATTTTGAATTCTTACAGTGGAAGACTGATCTGTGCTTGTTCTCGGCTCATCATTAAGAGCAGGATTTCCACTAGTATTCCCTTTTCTTCTCTCTGTATTTTAAACATAAATCAGTTTGCAATTGTGTGTGAAAAAGACTCATAGGACGCCAGGTTCTCGCAGTCTCTGAGAAACTCATTTTGTTACTCAACAACATCATCAAACAAACAATACAGAAGGGGAAGAATGACTGATGAGGGAGAGTAGGCAAGAAGAACGGGGCAGACAGAAAAAAGAATAGAAAAGAAGGGCGTAAAAAACTGCTGAACTTAACAGGGACATAACAAAAAGGTGGACAGTGCAGTGGAAGACAAACCTGTTCTAGGTGTGCACTCACACAATGTGAGCATTGGGAAATGCATTTGGCTGAGAGGTATAAAGATACAGCAAATGACAGCACAGAAAGACTGCACTCCACAACAGTGCTTATACACCCAAGTTGCAACACCACAGCACTCACTTTCAGGCTACAGAAAATTTGATTTGACTAAAAGCATGGGAATTGGCAGAATTGGAAAGCAGAAGGTGAAAAATAGGATTGATGGCAAATACAGCTACAACATATATACTTGTATCTTAAAGTATAGTGAATGTAATGCAAGTACAGAACATGCAAAATCATAAGATGAAACAGACTAAAATGCCTCCTCCTTTAACAGCATGTCACTGGCTTAGTACAAAAACATCACTGCACACCCTTTCAATCTCTCTCTCCCACACACACACACACACACACACACACAGTGTTATACAGAGTGTGAAACAGCTTAATACAGCTGTGCAGCTCTGAACCAGCTCTAGCCTGCACTGTGAGAACACTGGCTGCAGTTCAACATTCCTTGTGCTCTTTGGTTTGTATACTGCCAAGAACACACTACAGAGGACAGCTCTCCCCACAGGCTCTCAATCACAACGTTCACACACACTTTTAAGTCATCTACTGTAAATACGCTTATCTGATCTCACATATCTACCTTCAGAAAGACAAGTCCTTTTCAGGGGAGTCAAGCTTGGACCTGAGAGGAGTGATAAGATCAATGCTGTTAATATGACAAAAATAGGACAAGGACAACAACAACTGCTATGTAGCTGTGATTATGTCATATACATACCGGTACTGTTATAAGAGGAAAATATCTGCTTTTTAGCTCCACTGTACCGTGGAGTCAAAGTGATACCTATGATGGAAGAAGAAGAAGACACGCAAATTACACACCTACACAATACTGTACATGTATGATGGTTTAGTGGCTTACAACAAAATTGGGTTTGAAAATGTATTGTTGTATTTGTTAGATCCCTACGGTCCTTAAAGACATTGGTGTGTTAAAGAGCTATATAGATCCACTTGCTGAGTAGTTCTTACCATTATGCTTCTTCCACTGGTGTTCTGGCAGGGAGGTCTTGCCTTTCCCTGTTCCTTTCCGTATAGGAGTCAGGCAGACCTCTTTTACAGAGCAACAGAAATCAGACATTTCATAGTAGTAGTTAAAGACAACGTCTGTTTTAAACTGAGGTAATGGACAAGGAGAGTAAAAATGTTTTGTACCATAAAAAAAGAGTTTGGAACAACAGCATCATGCATGAGCCATGTTTACCGTCTGAACGTTTTTCTCATATTTAACCAACTCCAGACAGGATCTAACATATTCATTGGTAACGTTTAAACATTTATCTTGACTGAGGTATGCACTATGATAAAGTTTAGAGGAGATGTTACTAGTATACATATTTTACAAATACAGCCTTTTATAGCTGTCAAGCAATGAAAGCACAAGTTAAGCACAATACCCATAATTCAGTGCACATATTATGTAGAATATGTTATGGGCAAAGTCTGAAATGTAGCCCATGCCCAGGTTTTAATATCTGTATAGTATACTATCTTTTCCTGCTAAATGCAGAAATATTTAGCCCATATTGCAGTATCAGGTTAGCCAATGCTAGCCTTACCTAAAGGACCACAATGGAAATACGCCAAAGGGCTTTATTTTTTTATCCTGACACTGTTTTGCTTATCTAATGAAATGGTCTAATAAAAAAAATCAATCAATCACCAGGTTATAGGGAACAGGGTAACAAAATGTAAAACTTGAGCACTCATAAAATATCTAAAAATTTGCCAAATGTAAGTAGAAAATGCACTTCCACACACTCACACCCTGTAGTAACAAGGGTACAAGGTTCATTTACTTGTCATTTTACAAAACAGGGTTACACAATAAAATGTAAGTTGTCGCGCCTTCACACTACACACACATTTGACACTTTCTTATTTTATCATTGTGAGCATCCACAGGGAAACACTGGGGGGTAAGCATATGGAAGAAAGCAATAAGGTTCAACTGTGAGGAACACTGTCCATTCCTATGTTTAATGTGAATTCAAAGTGCTTAATGTTGCGCCACCATGTCAAGGTCAAGGTAACCTTTATTATCAAAAAAATGTGTCCATGAGCAACACATTGTTTGACTGGAACTACTTCTTTTCATAAGAGGGTTTTCCTGTGCAACTGCAAATGTTGAATTTTGCTTACCTCTCCAGTTCTCCCAGCTTCTCTGTGGTTCTGCAGCTGAAACTCTCTCAGGATCTGAATCTGTCTTCTCCACCCTGTGGTCTTGGTACTCTCTCCTGAACAGAAGGTTGAAGTGACGGGTCCTGAACTGCTCTGTGGCCTCCTGGAGAACTTTGTGCATGTCACAGCTGTGGTGGCAGGAGCTTTGGCGAGACGCAAAAGTGCGACTTGTCACCTCCTCAAAAGGCAGCACACAACCTAAAGGAGTGAAAGAATAGGGATGCAAGGAATTCCGTTTTTGGAAATCCAGTGTTGGCTTTACAATAATATAATTGAATGATACCTTAAAGTTTAGAAATATAAATACAATTTTGATTATTTGTGTAGCCTTATTACAAAGTCCCAAGTAAGCTTGGACAAGTTTCTTTAAAATAACATATTACACCATCACAGAAAATACAGTATAGTAAAGGCTGACCCATACACTATGCTTGCTTGAACTCTCAATGACCATTAAATGATAAAAGAGGTAAAGCCTTTCACTGAGGGCCAGCATCTTGTTTTCCTACCTGCACACCGTATACTAGAGAGTGAGCGTTCCTCCGCTGAGATTTTCCCCACCTTACTCATCTCATCGTGCTGTAACTCTTAAAATAAAAATATATCACTTGAAAAAACATGCCTGAAACTGCACATCTAGAGATAACTAAAATGTACACAAAACAAAGTGGCGTGAAGCTGTGACTCTTACCTTCCACATCAATACATTTAATTTCTTTTGGTACACTGTACCTCACTGGTGCTGGGGACTTAAACAACTGACTAAACAAAAACAGAAAGAAAAAGAAAAATTTATGTTGATAAACTATCATTTAATTCAAGCTTATCTCATTAAGAAGAAATCAAAACTTAGGAACACTACTGACCTGTCTGCTGTATAAGGCTCTTTGCCTCCCTCTAGTGACTGTAGATGGGAAGGCTTTAGGGCCCCAGTACCCTTGCACACGGAACACCACACATCCCCTTCACTAGTTTTAGCCTTCTCTTCTTGAATACTTAAATTGGAGCTCATGTGTTTTCGTTCACTGTCATTCCTAGGCTTGATCACATTTCTGAAAGTTTGAATGTAGTTGTCACCCCCTGCTTCGATATGTTCAAGAGTGCTGTTGTGCCTATATGCTGTGGGAATGGTTTTAATCCTCTCCTTCAGCTGCAGAGGCAGTAGTAAAGGTGGGGGCCGAGGCAGAAGCACTTGCCCTAGCCCTTTAGTTAAAGTTAATGGTTCTGTGTCTTCCTGTTGATCGTTAGCCTCCTAAAAATGGGCACAAGCACACATCATGTGTCAAAACGCTACATGCCGTCTACATTGTGGCAATGTGTGGGAATGTATATCGGACCTTTGCTTGTCTCTTCTCTAGCAGGTCAATCCTGCGCAGCAGCTCTCTGGCTGAGCTTCTGAAGCCGCCCATATTTGTAGCGGGGGTCACATTTACACCCTCCCCCTCCCTCGCTGTGATTTCAGGCACTCCCAAGGACATGGCTTTACAGACAAAGACAAACAAAGTCATTATGAGAGTTCCATATTTTACATTCACCCCACATATTACTCCAATCACTTATTCTATTTATTTACAATTAGATCTAACTTCCACTCTCCGAAAAGTATGAAGAAAGCTAAAGAACTAACTAATTTAAATACGCTTATAATTGTAGTTATGTGAAAGGAATGCAAAAAAATTAAAATTGGAAAGTGGAAATTCAATTAAAAAAATGGTTAAAGGAAGAAAATGATTAACCCCGATCTTTATTGCCTCAAGATCACAGTGCTACACTGAGCCATGTAATGCTTACCGCTATGTCTCTGTCACTTAAATATGCAAGAGAAAGAAAAACTTGTTTATATTGTTGTTTCAAAAGTAAAATGCACGTAAGTAAATATAGGGAGAAAGAACGACATTTTTGTTGCAATTGTGCTAATGAAGCATTTATATTACTTCTTGAGTAATAGTACAAAACACCCCACGATGATGACTTACTGGCCTGTTTGCAGGTCTGCAATATGAATGTAGCAGCCTTCCTAACCTCCTCGCTTGGATCTTCTGTGAGTAGGGTTATGATGAGGGGCAGGCCTCCACACTGCACCAACTGGGACTGGTGCTCCTCTACAAACAGGAAAAACAAAAGACCGCGGCAGTGGTTGAAAGTGTAAAGTGTGTAAAAATATAAAGTGTAAACACACTCCACTACCAGAAGAAATGTTGGCAAAAAAGCACACTACTGTGCAGTCTCACCAGAGGATTCAGTGCAGTGGCCCAGGGTGAGTAAAACAGAGAGCCTGTCCTCAGGGTGCAGATGTGTGCTAGTCAGCAGGGAGAAGAGGTGGGAAACCACGCCATACTGAGCCAGACCTGAAGCCAGGGACGCTACAAAGAATAGATTGTGAAGGAAGGAGACACTTTGGTTGTTTATATATATGTGTGTGTGTGTGTGTGTGTGTGTGTGTGTGTGTGTGTGTTTGTGTTTGTGTGTGTGTGTAAGAGAGAGTGAGTGATACACACAGTTATCTGTGATGCAAGCTGACAGGGTCTTGGATATAGTGACAGAAAGCTGGCAAGACAACAAGCTTGTATCTGCCGCAGAAGCTAGACGAACTAGTGCAAGAGTGAGAGTATCCAGACCCCCCGAAGCAGAAAAACTCTCCTGAACACAGGCTGCAACAACAAAGATGTGATAAACATTTAACAATCAGTTTTTGTTTCAATTTAGATGTTTTACATAAATATAAATTATCACAGGTTTAGCTCAAGCCATTCGGCCCCTTTTACTTACAGTTGTTTGCAACTGTCATTGCTATAAAGGAACATATGGGTTGGAGAACCTCAGTGCGTGGCAAAGCAATCTGCTGAAGCCAGACTTTTATTATGGGAAAGGCTGCTACACAAATACGCTGGCCATCCTCTGGAAGAGAAAAACCAAAACAGTTTTTGCTCTTACTTCAGATATAAACTTATGCCGTACACTATGGTTTGACTTGAAAGTAGTTGCCTGGACATACATGTTTTACATATGAACTGCTCAGTACAAGGTACAAAACACACAGATGATATTACCATTCTGAGGGTTGTTGACACAACCACAGAGAGCACTAGACACAGAGGCCCAAAGTTGGTAGGTTTGAGTAGCATTAGCTGCTGTCAATGTAGCCTCTGTGGAGACAGGGGAAGTGGTCCTGCAAACAAGTATACTATTAAACTTCTATGTACTGTGTAAGCTTATATGAGTGTTTTTTAATACAATTTCTGGCATACTTCATGTAACTGCTGTTTAGAAATGCAAGATACCTGAAAAGCTGCAGTAGAATATCTAGGCAGCCACTGGTTTGGCCTAGAGTCTGTCCTGATTCTGCAATTGCACACAGACACATGAGGGCTATAAAAAGTACTGTATATTTCATTTAACGTGCATGACATGTCTTTCGTGAGCTTAAAACTAAACCAAAGCAAAGAAAATGTATGTTGTGACAGAAAAAACTTGCACATAAATGGGACAACCAATCCTGTAGCTTTGACTCATGTTGTCAGGTGAGGAGCTTGATCTTACTGTTGTTGGCTACCAACACAGACAGCAAATAGACAGACACTCTTTTCTGTGTTAGTGGGATGTCTTCTTTCATCAAAAAATCAGCAAGGTCTGCAAATGTCTCCTTTCTGCACAGAGAATTCTTGCAGTACACTACCAGAAGGAAAGATAAATAGCATATTATCAAAATTTAAATTTAAAAAAGCCATTAAAAGAAAATTACTTGCACTTGAAACTACTGCATTACACCAATACATAAACCTGAACAGTGTAACATGATATTATGCACATATGGCAGTACACAGGTTTGTATACGTATTACACATATGCTGTATCTCAATTCAGGACGACAGTCACATTTTTAAAACTGTATGTCAAAGACAGGGTGACATAACAATCTGTCTTTTGCAGCTTTTAAAAGACAACAATCTCTAGACAAATGGAAGAGATTAACTTTAACACACTACACTTTTTGTCAGACAACGTATTATGTGTTTTGGCGCCCACCGTATACCAACGATATTTACCACTTAAGGGCAACTTCCTGCCTGTAAACTTGCAAATGTTTAACTTTACAAGATGACAAGGACAACTTAAATGCATAGTGTTGATCCCTTTAAGGCTGAGTTGTCTCATTTGAGGTAGAAAATCTAATCTTCAACTACTGCAAAGGACACAACTTTTTGGACTGCATCCTTAACAAAATACAGCACTGAATTGTGATTCAGCAACAGTCACTCACTCTCACACACACTCATACACTCACACCTCACACACACACACACACACACACACACACACACACACACACACACACACTTACCATTGGCCTCTGCTAACGTGCCAAGCGTAAATAGTGCAGTCTCCTTTACATCTGAACAAACAATACTGGATTTGGAGAGGTTATACACAAATGCCACACCTCCCATTTCTCTCAGCAGGTCCACATTATCCTCTGAAATAATTAAAGTTTAAAGTGAAACAGACAGTAAAAAGAAGATATGTCAGGGTGTAATGCTGAATACATACATGCATAACTGACTTAGATTCATATTGTGTCATTATATCAGCAAACGTGTCCAACAACAAATCTGACTTATGGTGCTGTCGGTGTATGTAAGAGATGGTTAAAGGCGAGGCCAAGTTTTTGTCATTGATGTTTAGGGTTAGCACTATGTACCTCTCTTTTCACAGATCGAGTGAATCGCGAGAAGAGCTTGTTTCTGCAAATCGGGACATCTCATCTGAAACTTCAGGCACTCAAGCAGCAAATTAAGATCTGTCCTTGTGGCTGAAAGCAGAACAATGAAAAAGCAAAGTTAACCAAACAGGCATACATCTGTAAATGTATAAGGTTACATAAGCTACATATACAAATACAAAATGTTCACATCTAGAGTTGGCATTAAGGTTACTCACTATTCACGTTCCGGCTGCTGCTGTAAACCACTGTATTATCCATGCCACTCTTTTAATGCCTCAATGATTCAAAAACTATTAACAACGGTTAAATGTCACCAAAGTATGGATAAATTAATATTAGCTACAAGAATATAATCTCTTATTCAACCACATTTAGCATTATATAGTGTGCTATTTTCAGTACTCGCTAGCTAGCTAACGGTAGCTAGCGAACAAAAATGTGCCGGTAGCTAACGCTAACGATCGAAGCTAGCAAACTATAACTTCGATGCCAGTTGCTTTTCAAAGTTCGATTTTTCTTCAAGTTAATGTTCAAACTTCTGCTTTAGGAGTAACGTCAGCGTATCCCCACTTCTCATTAAACAAAGGTTAGGGTAAGTTAAGGTTACAAGACAACATATTAACATATTTGCCAATCATCAAAATCATAGCGTTTGCCGTTGGTGACAGAGCGTCGACACATCACGTTACCATAGTAACACAATATTGACGCCTGCGCAGTATGTCCGATTTGACGTCGAGACGTGTTTCTATTCTTAAAAAGGTTTCAGATGATGATAGTTAATTCCTGAATTACCCGTCTATGACTACATGAAAAGTAAGCAGATTTTCAAATATACTGTAGGCCACTCTTAATTCAACTACTAGGTACAAAAAAGTAGGCTACCAGAAAATCTGACAGATCTTCTTGATAAAAAGGATTCATAATTTCTGTAAAGTATGTGCAACAATAAAACCTAAATAACAATTTGGCTTATTTGTTATACAAAAATGCTCTTTTGTACAGTTTTAGACAGTTACAGCTGTCTTGCACACAGTCGGATAAAGAAGAACATCAGGGTCATATTTATTTGACTTTATCACATTACTGGGTGGGATTTAGAAACATGTCACCATTAAGGAGACTTACCTTGACACAGGAATGCAACCACAAGTAGGCCTACTGTGGTTGATGATCTTGACTCAATTGGACATTAAGTTGTAATAATAAAAATATAAGCATTTTCATTTATTTTATTCCATGCATTACTAAAAATGTCAAGCTAAAAAAATTACTGACTAACAAAAGCATGACAGTTTTAAAAATGAGATTTATGAAATAACAAAAAAGTAAATAGTCCTTTGTGCATAGTTTCTGATACATTTACAAGGACAACGTGCTATCATCGTTTCTGTGTCTGGTCAAAGCTAGGGGACCTACGTCATATCAACCACAACAACAAAGGGACGGATACACAATACACAAAAGAGAATACGCGGAACAAATAGTTTTTGATTTAACTCTGTTTTGTTAACCAGCTGTTAGCCCTTAACGGACAACTTGCTAGTTAATGTTACTGGCATGATCAATCTAGACTTAACCACCATCAAATCAACAAGGCTGATAATTGATGACTTGCATGTCCTGTCATCACATACTTCTGTATTTCTTCATGTGCCATATCTTGGTGTCATTGGCATAAGTACTCTTGACATACTCCAGTGTATGGGGATGGATTATGTAAAAGTCAATGTTAAATGTGTCAGGAAAACTAAGTCTGGGCAGACAATGGGCTGGGCAATAAATAGACGTTTTAGAGGATTGTTCAATATGTTTTTTTTAACAATATATTTATTGTTAGGAATTAACATGGTAAGAACATTAATGTGGCCTAAAATGGAGATGGGCATAAGCATCCATCTATTCAGAAATACAGTAACAGACTGTACTAAAGGATCAAAATTAGAAGCAACAATATTTTTAATTTCTGGAACAGTATTGATCCCAGAGTAAGTAAACTCCTTTTGAGAAGATGTGGTAATCTGTGGGTTTTGTCTCTCATTCTTTTTGGTGGATTTGGAGTTACCTTATATCCTTTACGTAACGAGTTACTTTGGAGTTAACCTCATATCCAGAAAATTTCCCAAAAGATTCTATTGCACTAACCAGTGTTGGTATAGATGATGCCAGATTGGACAAATAAATAATAATATCACCTGCAAAGAGTGAAATTATATGCTCTGTTTCTTCTATTTTCACCACTAGGATTCTTGGTTGATAGATGGCCAGGGATAGGGGCTCAATAGCAAACAGAAATAGGAGAGGGGACAAATGGCCCTGTTGCGTGCCTCTGTGTAATCTAAATGGTTTGGATATCTAATTGTTTGTCAATATCTCAGCTGTTGGATCTGTGTATAGGAGCTTCAACCATTTAAGATAATTGTGACCAAATCCAAATCTTGCCACAAACTCCGTTAAGTATTTCCATTCCATCCTGTCAAATCCTTTTCAGCACCCAGTGACAGGATAATAACCCCTCTGGCTTGGGAGTTAACTGGGGCTGCAAAGACTTGTCCAGGCCACCTTTATTAACTCTAGTCATATCAATCAAATGTGATTCTTGCATGAAATAATTTGGGATTTAAGTAATCTAATTATGTCCATTACCTGTTTTAGTTTAACAAGTTAATTCAATCATTTAAGCATAGAAGTAACTATGCAGCGGGGCACCACATGTAAAACACACAAAAAACACCCCAGTAACCACATGTACACAGTAAGCAAAAAATAGAAGAAAATGAAATAGAAACCTGAGAACCATGATGCATTCCCCAACTGAAAAACATAGTTGTAACTACATACTTCAGTTGTTTTAGACACCCGTGGCTTGCTGTGAGGAGCAGTGAGGCGTAAGAGCTTTATGAGTCCCATTCTTCCTAGGGCTTCAGCAAACGGTCAAATAATCCGACATTTCTGTGAACATGAAACGTATCTTGCATCTTGGAATGGGAACATGTGTAAACTGTTATCAAACAATGAGATAAGAAATGACAAAGTAAAACATCCTCACTAGAAGGAGAATTATTCAGAATGAAACAAACTGAGCTTCAACATCATTATTAGAAACCAGATGGATTTGTATATTTTAGGGCCTTGTCATCTTTAAGCAGCCGTTCAGGAACAAATAGTTTCCCGTACAGCATTGCATAACTTCGATGGTAGGTGGTTATTACAGGTTACCGCATTAATAGCTTATCATGAACTATAAATCATCATGTTGCTCTTCCTCATCACTATCATAAGGTTGTTTACCTCCGGCCACATGGAAACAACCGGTGTCGTGATAGCCACAATACAGGAGATTCTGTTCAATCTACTCATTGTCCGGTGCTGATGTGGTAGTGGTATCTCTTCAGATTCTTTGGACAAACTTTTTTGTCTCGAAGGCCGACGTGGAGGAGTGTATTAAACAGGGTAGTAAACACCAGGTGGCGCCAAAACGACGAATTGTCACCCTATTGGCTTTCCATATACCAATGTGACGCCACTTCCTTGCATGAAGTTAGACTGCCAAAAAGCAGCAAAAGAAGACATCGATTCATTCGTAATTTTACCGAGTTTGTACGTATTTAATCAATGAAGTAACAGTATTTACTTAACATATGCACCAAATAAATTTATTGGTTAGACCTCAGCGTAGCTAGTTAGCAAGTAGGCTAACTTTCGTTTTTTTATGTTCAAAATAGTTGTCACGTAGCTAGGTTAGCTATTTTGCACGTATAACGCCACAGAAATGTCATAACGAGAGGTAACGTTAACGTCATGCTGCTCGGTATTGGCTCAACGTTATAACGTTATCACCGTGAGTACGACCTTAATTTTGTGCCACATAACATCTAACGTTAGCTTGCGTTAACGTTAGCTCCTCGTCAAGTGCCGTGCCAGTAGAGGTCTAACACCGGAGTTGTATCGAACTCTTACGGAAGGGGGCTACGCTTTTTGACAGGAGGGAAACTGCATCAAAATAACATTGTTGATTTCCCTTTCCCCCTTAGACATCGGGGTGAATACGTTGCACTACACCCTACCAACAGCGGTGCTTTATTAACTAGAGATGTCTGGACGTGTGTGCGCCAGCATCCTTCAAAGAGCTTCAAGCTACACTTCGACACTTTCTGCCCCACTCCAGGTTTGTACACCGACCGACTTAGTTATAATGTAATTACCGATTTTTATATTCAGTTTTATTTAACGGTATTTTGTATGTTGTCATCACAATTCTTTTTGTTCATTTAGTACACCCACTCCGTAGGATTTCCCTCATCTCAACCTCGAGCAGCCCGCCAGTGTCACTTCTCATCCTGGGGTAACGTTACCTCCAGATCTGGGTTGTGCTTCACTAGCGACGAGTCCGGAAGTTGGTCTCAAAGTGGGCGGCACCTCTCAACTCATCAGGACGTTGACTTCCAGCTCAGTCAGGTCCAAATCAACAGTATTCTGCGATCTAATGAGCAGGTAATGAATGCCATAGGTGTTTCAGAAACTGGCATAACAAATATGTAGGATATAAAATCAAAGTACACAGTATATTTCTGAGACAGAGTAGAATTAAAAAGGTTGTTTTTATGCAAGAAAGATTTCAATGTAGTACATTTACAGTTATGACTAACTCTGTCCATTGGTGTGTACTTGCATCTGTGTCTCAGACAGTGAGTGTGCCAGAGTTTGATGGCAGGGTACTCAGTGCCGTGAAAAAGTTTGAGAGCAACCAGTTGGCTGCTAACACACCTAATGAAGATCGTCGTAGTGCAGCCACCTGCTTACAGGTATGCGTGCACTTGGTCTGTAATTCAATCCATCTCCCTTCTTGTAAAATTAAAGGATTAAAAAAAAAAAAAATCTGTTTCAGTCAAAGGGCATGCTCTTTGGAGTATTTGATGGCCATGGGGGCTGGGCATGTGCCCAGGCTGTCAGTGAGCGTCTGTTGTACTACACTGCAGTTGCAATGATGTCAAAGCAGATCCTGGAGGAGCTTGAGAAATGCATGGAGCATGGCAGAGCTGTTCCTCCCATCTTGCAGTGGTACAAACACCATACAGACTTTAACTGTCGTGAATCTGCTTCCCTCTACATTGACCACCTGAGAGTCTTCTGGCAAGAATTACTGGACAGTGATGAACATGGAGAAGGCATGGGGTAAGTACGAAGACGTGGATTTCTGTCAAACTTACATTGGGGTAATTTCAAAGAAATGAACCCCTTTGCCTGTTTTTTATTTCCCTTCATTTGCCATTTTGCTGTTGTTTTGCATTAGCTAATTACAAACACCTGCTGGTTTATGTAATCATAATGACATTTATTTTAGGGTTAATAATGTATGCTTTATTAGTCCCACAAGGGGAAATTACAATTTACACTCTGTTGTTATTACACACAGGCCTGACTTACACATACATGCTCAGTACCTATACATGCACTAAATGGAGAGATGTCCGAGTGAGGGGGCTGCCCATGGAAAGGTGCCCTGAGCTGTTAAGGGTCTGGTGCCTTGCTGAAGAGCACCTTGGCAGTGCCCAGGAGGTGAACTGGCACCTCTCCAGCTACCAGTCCACCACCATACTTTGGTCCATATGGGGACTTGAACCAGAGACCCTCCAGTTCCCTAAGGACTGAGCTACTGCTACCCTTCAAACGCTTAAGATTAGCATACCTGTCATGTATATTCTTTTAAATAGTTTATTTTTACTATCAGGGTTTTTGTTTGGTACACCATAATAGTAAATACAGTTAACCTAGCTTGTTGTCTGTTGACATTTGAATGATTCTAACACTATATCTACATATTATCGTCATATACTCTAAATTTATGTGCTTAGACATATTTGTGATCAGCACTTCTTTTTCCTATATCCCTCTATGATTTCCTCAATCTCCTTTCTAGTCCTCTGGATGCTCTGGATTGTTCTTTCAAACGGCTCGATGCTGACATCTCCTTGGAGGCTCAAGTCCCCTTTTCCAATGATCTGATGAAAAGCACAGCCATCCAGGTACCAACACGAACCTTTCTTTGCTGCTTCTGTGAATTCACAGCCACACACAATGTTGATACACCCAAACTCATCACCTCTCCAGGTCGCTTTTGCTGGTTGCACTGCCTGTGTGGCTCATGTTGGCACAGACAGGATCCACGTGGCGAATTCCGGTGACTGCAGAGCAGTATTGGGGGTACTGGAGGAGGACGGTTCATGGAGCGCTTTACCTCTTTCCCAAGACCACAACTCACAGAACCATGCTGAGATGGAGCGGATCAAGGCCCAGCACCCGCCCTCAGAGAGAGACACAGTGGTCACAGATGACCGACTGCTCGGGGTGAGAATTCTTTATTGCATATCAATTAACTAGGGTTGGGTTCCGTTTAGTTTTTCTCCCCATACCGGTGCTAAATTGATACTTTTAACTGAACTCATACTACTAAAAAAAAGTTTTATTTTTAAAAATGAGCCTAAGATGACAGTCAACAACATTGAAGAACGGCTTGTTTATTGCTAAAGCCTCATGGTCAAAATTAAATTATTTATTAATAATGTAAAAACAATAACTTATTTTACCAGTAAGTTCTTGTTAAATGACAAAAACAACCACCAGATGGGAAAAGGGTAAACAATAACTTCTTAATGCACCACAAGGCTCAGGCTACCAGTTTCAAGTAAACATACCGTCTGTGTTGTTTTTCCGCATCTGCAGACTGTTACGTCTTGTATAGAAAAATACAGTCACACTGTCCGCATACTGTGTTTAATCCAGCTAATAGCTAATTGGCTAATGGTAGGCTTCCGTTACATGCTGTCCTGCAGTGTAGTGTTAACTAGCGTCACATGCTGCGATGCTTCTGTTGCATGTAATGTCTGTTTCGGAGCATCAGAGAGAAGCTCAAGCATTTCATTGGCACCGAAAGGTGGTGCCAAAATCTGTGTTGCTATTTGGTCCAGTAGATACCGGTTATTTTGGCACCGGTGCCAGATTAGCACCGGGTCTTGTTACCCAACCCTTCACTTAACAGGCAATGAGTTGATTGCTGGATATAGAAGTCCCTGATCCTAAGACGTTATTGTACCATCAAGGTTTTGATGCCCCTCCGTGCGTTTGGTGACGTAAGATTCAAGTGGAGCCTTGAGTTGCAACAGAGCATTTTAGCCAGCCTGGAACCTGGAGTTGACTTGGACTCTCTCAACCTGTACCACTACACTCCACCTAACTACCTAACTCCACCCTATCTGGATGTGGCACCTGACATAACCTGTCACAAGCTGAGACCTCAGGACCGCTTCCTGATCCTCGGCACTGACGGGCTGTGGGATGAACTGGGGAACGAGGAGGCTGTACGACTCGTCGGAGAGCACCTGAGTGGGATTCACCTACAGGTTTGTGAGAGGAGCTGATTCACAGCACACAACGTTCACCTAAAACCTTGCAATTAGTTCCTTTTGTTTATTGTATTGGAAGCTTATCCAGTAAAAGTGTTTTTGAACTGTTCTTTCTTTTTCCTAGGCTCCCGTTTCTCCATCTGAGAGGCAGATGAAATTGGGTCAGATGCATGAACTCTTGCTGAAACGCCAGGCCCGTGCCTCCCCCGCTTTAGATACCAATGCTGCTACACACCTCATCAGACACGCTCTGGGCACTGGGGAGTATGGAGAACTGTGCCACGAGAGGCTGGCCTCTATGCTCACTTTGCCAGAGGACCTAGCTAGAATGTACAGGGACGATATCACTGCAACCGTGGTGTATCTGAACTCTGACCTGGCCAGATACAGCTAACAGAAGTTTTTTTGTAATTTTTATATTGCCAGACTGTTCATGTCATAGTCAACATTTCCTCCAGGCTGTCATTTTCTGGATATTTTTGTACAAAAAGGATGATCATTACAACCTGTTGCATTCATAAGTTTAAAGATATTTGTAACTGTTAACAAACAATTTTAAATGAATGGGCAGTTTTCAGTGTTGTATTATGTAGTGCAGGTACAAGTAAAGAACTTTATTCATGGTGGACATTTTATATACATTACCTGAGTCAGGTGTCAAAAGTGGAAATGTTGGCAGTAATCACAACGCTACAGAATAATGCAGACACTCCTTTTGTTCCTGTGTACATTTTTGTTTTTATTTCTCTTTCACAGTTTGCTGTAGACCAACGCGAGCAATGGGCCAGTAACGAGTCCTGTGCTTCTAATTTTCCTCCACATGTACACTTACCTTTAATTAGTTTAATAATAGGCTGATGTCACTGATACCACATATATATAGTGTCTATGGCAGTTTGTTCCATAATAGGCTATATATCATGATCTATTTGGAAAAACCAAGCAATTCTATGTAAAATAAGACATTCGGCACCCCATATAGGCTGAATGGAACGATCCTTTGTTCCACAACCATATTTTCAGACACTGGGTCAATTTGCGTGTAAGATTGGCAGTCGAATCAGGCTCCTTAGATCAGGTTGTTGAATATTCAACTATACAGGGTCACTCCTACAATACACAGTACATATACATGTGTATTATATTATGTGTATTAGTATATATTTATTCAAGATGTATGTGATGTAATGTCATGCAACTGCTGAATCAGGGTACTGGCACTTTGTTTAGACCAATTCAGGCACTGCTCTAGACCATCCATCTATGACTTTATTTTTGTAACTACTTCGCCGTTTAGCTGCATGTAAGCTGGGAAGCATAGTTTTAATTGTGTAAATGTAATGTCTTCAGTGTGGTTGTTAGATGTATATAAGTTGACACACCACTTAACAGTTCAGAGGCTTTATATTTAACAATTGTTAATTTATTCTGTTGTGTTGCTTGGGTTTTGAATCAGGGATGTGGATTAAAAAGTAACATTAAAAACGGAGGACAACTTACATTTTGCTAAATGTAGAGAGTTTTGACATCCAAACCTGTGTGGGAAAACAGAGTGTTCAAAATGTAGTTCTGAGTGTCACAATAGCCAATCTGATCCTCGAGTGTTATGTAAACACTGCTACTGTCGGAGGTGCATCACTACACTGGCCTGCATCAACACACACCTGCTTGTTTGACAAAGGCCTCAGGTCACATCTACCTTATTTGTTTTTTCACAAACCATTCACTGATAAAAATCAAACAACTCAGCATCAGTAGGAGCATGATTACTGTAGCCGCAGGCAGCTTAAAGAACAAGATGATCCATTAATCACACTAACTGATGAACTCTGAAGGTTAGTAAAAGCCACAGACTTGGCAGGGTGCCATTGGAACAAAGCTGCAAAAGAAAGCTGGGTTCCTAAACTAAAAGAGATGACAGGGAAGAGAAGGAATTTGAGGGTGCTCTATTTTGCTTTGCCATATGCAGGTGAGTGTTCAAATTTGGAGTAATTCTTTCTTCAGTCAGCAGATTTTGTGGCTCACTACAACTCTTTTTCCAGCAGTCAGTGTAGTCTTTATTGCATAACCCACCTTTAGATTTTTATCATTATGATAATATACAGTGGTGCTCATTCGTTTACATGCCCATGCTTAAGTTGACTAAAAAGAGGAATAAAAAAATCATCTTTTGTAACTAGATCTTAATTAAAAAAAAAAGGAAAAATCCAACCTTTTAAGGACACCAATTTTCTTTGTGAATGAATAATGTATTGTAAATAAATAAATGGTTTTCCTTTAAAGGCAGGGGGCATAAGTATACATAACCCTATGTTAATAGATAAAGTTCCCTTGGCCTTTGGAATTAAAATAACCCCATGTCATCACATACCCTTCACCATACATAGAGATTGGCATGCGCTGCCTTTTGAGAAAATGAATGCTCAGATGAGCTGAGCCGTAAGGGGCAAGGTTACCTCCCCTTTCTCTGCTTTACCCGCCCAGAGAATTTGGTCCACCCATGAAAGAGAGAGACATCATGTCTTTCATTTGAGCAAAGCGGGAGTTGGTCAAGGCCGCACCCCTAGCATCCACCTTGCCCCAAAATCTTAAAGCTGATTTACATTAATTTGAAAGTGGATAGTATTTGAAGTGATGGAGTTAAGTAGTCTGTGTACCGCAGGTAGCTTACTGCATTGGCGCTCATAGCTACAGGGAACTTACATCAGACAATGTTAGCATGTGTAAAGATATTAAAACCTAGATTGGTGCAGTGATACCATTATTAAAATACATCTATTTGTGTGTCTGTGTTCTGATTATAATTTGACATTTATTTGTAAACTTGGGGAAGTGTATGTATTTTATAAACTAGTGTGTTATTTTGATTGATTATTTACATAGACCTGAGGGTTAGGGTGTTATTTTTATCTATGAGCATGTCTCTAAAATGAAACTAGTCCTCTGATGTCATTGTAACCTATACCTACACGTTGATAAGCTCTTTTAGTCACGGCCAATGATCTCCCTGTATCACTTCCTCAAGGGTGGACTTCAACCGTTTACTATCATCCAACGCAAGTGATCTTTGACCCCCTGGATCTGCTGCTACGCTGAGGAATAATTGCTGCAGGGAGAAAACGATCTGTTTACATGTTTCCTGTTGAAGCTACATTACATTTTCTGTTGATATGAGGTCCTGTGAATAAATGAGGGAAAGTTTTACAACATTTGGTGGAAGGTAAGTTGGCACTAAATCAAGTGTGAAATCTGAATCAAAGGTGTTTTTTTGTTTTTGTTTTTTTTCCAACATTCATTTTGTTCCCCTACAAGTTTACTTTTTTCTTCCACAACAGATGACGCAGAACATGTTCCAGGAGGGGTTGTACCAGGTGTTTTTTAAGGAGACACCCTCAACTCGCCCACTGAGCCAGGTAACCAATCATGGGGAGCTAATCAATGGCAGGATTCATCGTTGGTTTGGGACTGTGGTTAATACCAGACTTTTAGTCACTGGGGTGAGATGCTACTTTATTGTGCTTGTCCAAACCATTGGTTAACATCGTTTTTTAAGCTTTTTGAGCTATTCAAATGCCTTCTCCATGCCATGTGTTTCCCCTTAGGTGGTGCAGATTCTCAGTGCCTTAGCTTGCATACTAGCCACAGTAACCCATGCATGTGTGAGCAACTGCTCTGTCTCCATGACAACACCTGTGTGGTCAGGCCTATTTGTGAGTTCACATCTGCTTCCATTGTGAGAGAGAGAGAGAGAGAGATAGAGAGATATTGGGTCATAACTGTTGGTTTTGTTTCAGTATGTGGCTGCTGGGTGTCTGGCAATGGAGGTTCAGAGGAAAGCTAATAAATTAAAGGTAAATACTTAATGTGATGATGTCAAATGTGACTTTTTTGCATTCAGCTGCCTCACCTAATTTTGCATTAATCCTGAACAGATCATCACTCTGATGGGTCTGAACCTCTTTAGTCTACTGTTTGGCTTCTCTGCTCTCCTGGCCAACAGCCTCAGGTTTCCGGAGCCTGTCGCAAACAACACAAACCAACAGGTGATTCTGTAATTCATTTATAACATAGAGACTGTGAGAAGATCATTCTGTTTGTTATTCTCAATACATCTACCAGTAAGCCTGGACGACATATTTCTATTCTAACCGTTATAAAGTGTCTTTCAACTTACTTTTAAATACTGAATGTGTAGAATCAAATGCTTTCTGAGCTGCGAGTCAACTGTCCTCTTTACTCCTCACTCTCTCTCTCTCTCTTTCTCTTTCCATTTTCCCTACCAGCGTGTTGGTTCATATGTTGCAAAGGGGAGCTCCATAGCGTTTACTGTACAGTGTTTTCTGGCATCAGTCTACATACTTTTCCTGTCTTTGAGAGGACTGCGTCGCTACAGTCATCCACATATTCAGACCTACAGACGCCTCTCACAGGTAAGTATAGTAGGGTGGAATGTATTGAGAGATTGGTGTACCATTAACTTAGGTGCTTTGGTCATTTCCAGTTTGATAAAATGCTTTTTTCTTCAGGAATGCAGTTTAACTATGTCAGCTGATTGGCTATGATGATGACAAATGATCAAATGTTTTGTGGGAAGTTGTTCTCTGAGTACGTTTCCAGTGAAATAAATCAGAGTATTAAATTTCAAAAGCATAATATTCCAGTATAGATTGACATAGATTTAATGAGGTCTGGAACTGGTTTGTGCATTATTTAATGCTTGTTACATGTTATTTGTTGTTAAATTTGTATCTATTTTGACAGTATTGTCAATATTGTCTGTATTGTCCTTTTAACTCCCTCGCCAAGGGACCACAGATGTACAGAAATTAGCTTTATTGGCAACTCTCGTACAGGGCTTAAATTGTGCATGGTCCGTGACAAATAAACTAATATAATAAAACCAAAAGTTGTTTTGCTCTTCAGGATCCTGATGAAACCAACGGGCCTCTACTGGAACAAGTTGAATTCAGTCTGTGAAACTCAAAGACCTGAAAAGACACACTCCTGCTTGCACAGCCTAAACTCAGTTACTGTTGTTGATCAGGGTCTGTATTGTTTGTATTTAGTTTGTGCAATCCTGATTGAGAAAAGTGTTTTAGGTATTGTGAAATCATATCATGCCACAATGCCTCAGTATCACTTCTCCTTTGAGATTCCCAAAAACCTCAAATTCCCCATTGACAAAGTGCAACAGCAAAGTTAAAACTTACAAAAAATAAAGAGCATTTTAAAGTGTTTGTGTATATCTCACACAGCAATGACTTATTCAATCAGACAAATACATGGATGATTTTAACAGCTGAGCAATTTCCTTATCTTACATCATTAAACCGCATTACAGTTTTCCAATTCTCCCCATTTTCACAGATGCTGCTCTGTGGTCAACACTAGAGGGCAGCATTGCCAGTGTTCTGTCGTGTTGCATGTCTAATCCACAAATCAACTCTCTGTTAAGTGTGACAGTAGTTGATAAGGTTGTAGGACATCAGTTGCAAAATTTAAAAATCAGCAAGAGTCGTCTGCTTACTGCACACCAAAGAGTGTATGTGCTGGACGGGGCAATGACACATAATGGAAAGAAGATGGCTGCACACTAAGCTGCATTTATTTAACAACACACGTTTGGACCACTTGGTTTAGAAGGAATTCCCTGTTTTAATCTAATGAGCATTGAGTGTAAATAAATGTTCTGTTTTGGTAAGCTTGCAATGATCTCTTCAATTACTAATTTGCACATTCACCTTTACCTTTACCTTAACCTCACCCAAAAACTAACTTTACCCTAAAACCAAGTCTAAGCCCCTACAACTTCATCTTAAAGAACAATAATAATGTTGCAAAAAATGTCCTCACATTTATGATTTAAAACACACACTGGTCCTCACAAAGATGTCCAAAAGTACATAAAGTACAGAGTAGTAAAGGGTGTGGTGTGTTTAAAGGATGGAGGATTTCATTATTGGTAGAAAGCAAGGTCATACAACACTCCTATAGCACACACACACACACACACAGACTTGTAGTGTGAGAGTGAAAAAAATCACAGAGGAGCTAGTTTCTCACGGCATGTCTGTCTAACAGCTTCCAGCTGTTGCCTGGTTGGGAGAGCTGCTATGGGAACGCACCGAGTACAAAGAGAAACATGGGATTCATTAGTAAATGGACACAGAAGGAGAAAAGAAAGCAGGATGACGAGTTTGGATGTCCTCACAGACCCTGACAACTGATTCCTCTTATAGAAACCACTTTTCTATGTGGTGAGGTATCCAAACTACTGTTTGCGTGTGTGTTTGTAGTCTGTGTAGCCGGCGCTTTTTGATGTGAGTGTACATATTCAGTTGTTCTTGGAATGTTTCCATTTGTACAGATGTCTGTATCTCCTATGAGTACACTTGAATGGGTCCATGTTGCATTTCCAAAGTACACAAAGAGAGATTGTTCACTGTGATCAAAGGTAGCAGCCAACCTCGTGACACGGCGGCTTGCAAATCAAAAGCACCAAAATGTGTAAAATAAAGCCTGCCATTTGTGCAGCTGTTTAATCTCGTGGTCGGCGGCTGGGTGATGAGTAATATTTTGGAGTGTAGCTTCCCTTTGACTCCACAGGAAATCCTTCTTCTCCTTCTCATGGGAGGCCTGAGTGTAGGAGGGAAGTGACTGAGGCCTGGAGTTGATGACAAGAGAGTGAGTGTGTCCGGAGGAGAGGAAGTGGCAACTACATGAGGGGGATTCCCTTTGATAAGTCTGACTGATACCCTGACCTTTCAGCAAAATGGCCTGGGACGATTTAATCGGAGCCATCTGGGAGTGAGTGACTAAATAACTTGATGTTTCTCATTTTTAAAAATGGAAAAGAGAAAACAACAACAACAGACAAAGGCATAATCTTGAGAACATTCATCAATAATTTATTTTTCTTACTCTCAAGAACCACCACTGCTTCTCCTCTTGAAAATTCATCATCAATTTCCAACAACACAGTTTTGAAAAATGTAAAGTTACTATACAAATTTTTAATAGAAAAAAGAATAAATTAACTGTGGAATTACATATTTTTTTTAACCGATTCCACATTTTTTCTACAACACGTTTAATGTATTGTTACAGTTGAACAGAACTGATGAAATCAAGTTACATGCTCTATTGTCTGATAGGGGAAGTGTTCTACTATTAAACTGTCTGTTAAAATAAGCTTCATTTTGCACATCTGGTAATTGAATCTACTGATAACATGAAGATGTCTAGATCCTATGTGACAAAGCAGTAACTGGTCATTTTGTAGCACCTGAAAGGGTTGTAACAATGTCACAACAAAAAGAAGAAAAAGAACAAACAATACTGATTTGTATAAAATGGAACATTGTTAAAACAATGATGTGAATGTTAAAAAAAAACACAAAACCTTACAGTGCCCCTCCGTACATACAGGAAAGACGGATAAAAGAGTTAGTTCATTTTTCTTGGAGTATTACAAAAACCTTATACATTTCTATGGAGCACTGAAAATATGGTGTGTTTGGAGCTATAGAGGGAGGGGACGTCACACTTTTTCACATCGGGCTCAGGGGTCAGAGGTCACCACAACTTTCTTGGATCGAGGAAACACTAAGGAGCAACACGTGCTAATGTTAGCGAACAGAAGTCGAATGCTGAATGTCTTTGGTTTTTTTATATATGTTTCCACCGGATCTCCACGGCATGCTTGTGAGGGAGTCTTTAGCACACTAGGGTCATTCCTTACTGTGATGGTAACCAGGTAGTGCTGGTTCCAGTCCTGGGCAAAGGCCGATCAATTGTGACCAGGCATGGGTGGGTAACTCTTGGAGAACCAACCATGCAGGGTTCTTCTTATTTACTTATTTAAATAGTCTAGAAAGTGGCAAATTACAACAACTTGTGTTAGTGCATAAAGGAAACACAACACTATGAGGGACAGGGTAGGATTCGTACCATTCTTTCCCATGCCATACAACATGATACACCGTTTATCCAGACATAATGGGGCTATAAGAACAACAAAAAAACATCCACTTCTCTACACTAGGATGTAGAATTTGTCATAATCTTAGTAAAATTAACATTTGATTATTTAAGATTTTGTGCAACAATGAAAAAAACTGATTCTTAACATAAACAGTGGTTCAGAAAAGATGAGAGAACTGGATCAAAATACAGAAAAACATGCAGAGTTCGACTTCCTTCTTACAAAACCAGGTGTGCTTTTCTAACCCTATTCTGAATATTTGATTGTTGATTGGGATGTGTGAGAAAATAATTCTCACCAATTTGAGAGGGTTTAAGAATTGTTTGTTTTAGTTCTGGCTATGGCTTCAAAGAGTACTATGATGTGACACCTTGTCCTTGGCTCTTTCTTTTCTAGTTTCCTCTTATGCACTTTGATATATAACTCATTGTTAAAATATTGAGAGTGGAAAATTAAAACACACTTATTGTACGTCCAGCCCTCATAGACGCTGTTAATGTTGTGCTTTTCAAAGTACATTTGAAGAATTCCTACTACTGTATACTTGGTGCCAAATCATTGAGAAGTCTGAGTGTCTGTTGCTGTTTTATACAATGGCTATAGACTGTACTGTGGCTCAAATGAGATCCAGTGCTAAAACACAGTATACAGTACAAATGTAAAACACCAACGTGTTTGGCACTGATAAACTATAATCTAGCATGCCTATTATATGAGGTGTTGTGACTGTCAGTGTGTGTGCTCTAGCCAACATTGAGTTCAAACTGTCTGTGCACAGTCAGGATGCTCCGGTCATGCTGAAGAGATGGACAGAAAGGTGAGAAAGCACAATGCTACTAAAAGGGGACTGACAGATACTCAGTGTGGTGAGAGCCGGTATGGAGCCAAGACCAACGAAGTGGAAGAGACACTTGTGATAGAAAAGATCATTCACTACAGAGACGTATCACTGAAAACAACTCAATATCAAAAACAAGTAGCGTCAACAGATGTCAACAGCTAGAAATCTTTTTTACCTTCAGGGGTGAAACGGAAAAATGTGAAAAGGCAGAATCAGGATCAACTGTTGCAATAATTGTGGACTAAACATGTGGACATAGTGGACAAATCTTGAAAAGACCAAAGACATTAAATTATCATGATTGAGGAAGTCACTTAAAATAAGCATAGATTAATGCCAAACCCAATAACCACAACTCCAAACTCTCCCCACTTGTGATCTTTTACGCCAAGCATCACAAGGCAGAGAACACAGCAAAATACCTGCTTCCATTCACTCTGTTGATTTAAACCAGTTCATATACTTGAACAATGTTTGTTATTGCTATAGTCCTCATCAATATCCCAGATAGAGTCCCATAAACAATCCTGATATTGTCACTGTGAATGCACTCGGCATACAGTTGGCTGACACTTTTCAGCAGGATCGCTTTCCTGCAGGGCCCCCAGCCCAGTGTGACCAGGTAATCCAGTAACTTGTCTTTGGTTGTGGGTTAAACTGAGAGGAGTTGAATTTGTCATCTAAATGTTTGTATATCCAGATTTGTTTTTAAAAGTCTGTGTAATCTTCTCTTCTTATAAATATGATGGGACAAATTAACAAAAAAGACAAACACCATTAATGGCAATAATGAAATCCAACACAGTTCATTTAGGCCTGGGAATGGGTTTTAAACTGGTGGCTCAAATCCAGCAGGTATCCTCTGATTGGGTGGCAGTGCACTGGAGTTAGTCTAGGTGCGGGGGGGAGAGACCAAAGATACGATATGAAACACATCCTGGAATGACCGATGTTGGTTCTGTTGAGTTTGAGTTGTATGTTTGATATTTTTATGTGCTCTCTCTTCCCATCGCTCCTTACCCCCCTCGCTTGTGTGCTGAGGGTGGATAAAGAACGGGCTCTGTGGTGCTGGCTGCATGGCAACAGTTCAACAGCTGAGGTGGCACTTCTCAGTCTGTCCTGTGAGATCGGCCCTTATCAGAGTGCAGCAAGTGTGTCCCTGTCCAGCTGAGCTGTGATAGAAGGGCATAATGAAGAGGTGGGGGGATGGATGGAGGGCAGGATTTAGGGAGGATAGAGGCTAGAGGCTCATGTCCAGTCCGCCAGTCCGGTCAAGGCAGGGTTTTTGTAGGGCCTTAAGGATGAGGTTGTTGGTTGTCTATGGGTACAGTAAGGGCCAGTGGAGAGGCAGTAGGAGAGGGCAATGGGACTTTTCTGGGCCCTATAAAAAGGTCTCAGACCAGGGTTCCAGGTTTGGCCTTATCGTGTCCATACCACTGCACATCTGCCAGCTCTGAACACAGGGGGCTGCTGAGAAAACAGCTGTCACTAAAAGACCTGCAGAGGAAGACACAGACCACGATGAGAGTGACTTCAGAGAGAAGCGTTTTATCTCAAAAGGTACATTTATCAAACATGTAATAAATACTGCCATCTACATGGTTTCAAGGGTTTACCTGCTCTTGAGATTGTTTGTTAAAAATGTTCTCTGTTACAACGCATACAGCACATGGTTATGTATTTCTATTAGTAAATCCTGTAAGGAATTAGCCAAAGTGTTGGTGTCAGATCACAGAGCAGAGCACATGCAGAGATTAGATACAGATACAGCCAAAGAAGGAGTACATGACACAGATACCACCACCGTCAAAGATCATGAAATTGTCCACATTCCCCATTGTCAGCCCCCCGCAGTTGACGATTAAAGTTACTAAAAATCTGACACGAGTGCCTCATACTTTTAGAATTGTGCACAAACAGATTTTTATGAATAAAAAAAATCTGATTGTGAGTAAATTCAGCAGTCTGCTGTCACATTATATTATTTGCTTCAAGGTTATTTTCTCTCTGTTATGCTGCTGCTGTGTTTTCTGAACAGTACACTGTAGGTTTAGACCACTGAGAGGCCGAGACCACAGACAGTACCTCTATGCATCAGAGCTGGGCTGAGGGGGAGACTGACAGACGTCCTCAGTAGGAGAGCTGTCTGCTGTGCCTCTAAACCAGGAGAGAGGACATACACACAAGGAAAGGAGGGTTAGTGCAGACAAAGAGAGACAAGTAAGAAATGACAAATATTAGGTCATAAGAGAAATCTCCATGACGAAAAGTTGACAGGAAAAAGAGTGACAAAACAAGGGGCAACGATGCAGTGAGTGAATCAATAACACAACAGCACAATAGAATGAAAAGTCAAGAGGAGTGACATCATTTGAGTAGGAGAAAAAATAGTGTTAATCCCAAATCACATAAAATCATTCTTAAGGATTAGTTCCACAGTGCAAAACATTATCAGCTGACAGTCAAAGCGTGTGGAGGTTAGAGTAAGGTTTAGATAAAGACAGAGAGAAAGAAGCTAAGCAGCCATGTTGGATTTTGTCCTTAAAAAATCATATCCAGCTTCAAACGTCTTGTCACCCCAGTCTGCTGCTGCGTGTGTGTGTGTGTCTTACCCGCTCTGCCAGTTCAGGATGTGCTGTGGGCTACAGGGGGGTGTGGGTGTGGCTGCGTGTTCGCTGGAGGGCGTCATACTCCTCTGGCTGTGAGGGGATGCAGCTATAGGGGAAACTGACAGTTAGTCAAATGGGATACAACACGTGCAGCATGGGTTAAGGAAGACAAGAAACAAATACACATATATACATATACAAAGACACGTGGACACACAGACAGAGCACACACATGTAACAGAGGCTACAGTGAGGTGAGTGGCAAAGGAATTTCAACTATGCTTTCCATATGGGGAGTTCAGGGGATGTGGCCTCAGAGCCACTAAGCTCATTTGCCCCAGGGGTCATGTTTGAGAAACGTCACATGACATTGAGCACACTAGCCTCGTTGGCGCAGTAGGCAGCGCGTCAGTCTCATAATCTGAAGGTCGTGAGTTCAAGCCTCACACGGGGCATTCCATTTTCCTATCTCTGTCATTTGTTAAAACAAGGTATGTCTGCTATTTAAACGTAAGAAGCGCTGTATTAATAGATGTGTTCAACACAAACTTAGGATGAATCCAATTTCACATGCAGCATATGACTTATACATCATTCAAATGTGCAATTTTTAATTTCTAAGACTCACATCAAGAATAATCAGAACTATCGCCTTGCGTTTGGATGTCTCAGCCAGTCTGGTTGCAATTCAAATCCGTTTGTCCAGACTCATATGATATATGTAGTGAAGACTTTAGAGACATAAATTAAAAGTTTTTGGCAAAACGTGGATGCTTGACACAAATTTTCAAACCGGCAACACAGAAGATCTACAGTATGTCACCATGGTTTCAAGATTAGTGTCAGCAATTCAGTTTCCGACCAAAATGTGAAATATGGTCACAATCTCCCCTTCTTTTCCTGAGTTATGGTGTGGAATAATGGCCAGAAAAGCATTTTTGCAAAACAACATGATGTCACAGTAAAGTTGATGTTTGACCTTTTAGATACAAAATGTTATCACTTCATTTTATCCGATCAGACATTTGTGGGACATGTTGTCATAATTAGCTCAGGAATGCTTTTGAACGTACACATATTCCACCAAAAAAAGTTCCTTCCCGAGGCTATTTTGCAGCTGCGCCGTCATTGTGTCCGGGGTCTAGTGTGGCCCAAGATGATCGGGATTTTGATTAAAGAAATGCCAATAAACCAGAGCTCCGCAGCGCTGTGATGGAGACTACAGTGGCCTTGACATAACCTCCAAACTCTAATTAGTTTATCTTTGATTCCATGTGGATGAATGTGCCAAATGTGAAGAAATTCCCTCCACACCGATCATGCATTGATTGCTTCTCATCAAAGTAAGCAAAACAAATAGGGCCTTCTAGAAAACAGTATGACAATCCTTAGTTTGAGATGAGAGGCTTTGATGTCCACAAGTCCAGAATGTGTATCTTTTAAATACACTTTATATTGATTTAGTTAAAAATATATGTTAAATTGTTGAGTTCAAACTCATTGGTGCTTCTGTCAATTAAGTTGTATTGCCCATGGCAGCTGTCAGAGCCTCGTTGGCGCAGTAGTCAGCGCGTCAGTCTCATTGTCAGAAGGTTGGGACATTGTGTTTTCTCAACTTCTATTAGCTTTTATTGAAAACACATACTGGTAATGTGAATAAATGAAGAACACCCACCTGGTGAGCCCTTGGCGAGTGTCCCTACTCTACTCCCTCGACCATGTCCCAGAGTGCCTTGCTGTGACCCTGTCTCAGAGGGGGTAGATCCCGAGTGTGAGTGACTTCTCTCTTTCAGGCTCCCTGAGGACCTCTGGTACCAGCACCGCAGCTCTTCAGACACTGCTGCTCTCCCCCCTGCTCCGCTTCCACCACCCTCTCGCCCTAATGACGGTGTCCGTACGATCTGAGAGCGCGACGGCGTGAGTCGGCCGCTCCCCTCTCCTCCCTCGTCTCCCCCCCAGGCCTCCTTGTACAGTCCCCCGGCGGTGTAGGAGCTGGAGGTCTTGAACTGGGCCTTGACGCTGTAGTGGCCCTCCTGATCACTCTCCAGGCTGCGCACTACCACAGGGTTGGGGCTGCCCTCCACGTAAAGTGGGTACTCCTTGATGCGGTACTGGGAGGAGGGTTGGCTCTGGCTGCTGAGGTAGACTCCGTGGTGTCCCCCTCCCATCCCCCCTCCACCCGAGCCTCCACCAGAGCCGTTCTTAGCTGCCAGGTTTGGCATGGAACCGGAGTTAGAGGAACCCAGGTGACCTGCCGACCTGGAGAGAGAACATAATAAAACATTAAAAAATTGCCAAAAAAAAAGAGTCGTTCTGGTCTGTGTCTTTCACTGCATTTCCCTCAGTCCTTACCTGTGCCTTTGCCTCTGCCTCTGCCTGGCTTTTGAGGGTGAGTCCTCCCCCAGAGTAGAGTAATTGGGGTTGCTGCCAGGGCCCCCAGAGGGGTAGTAATGCTCTGAGCTGCTTTGGCTGGTGCATGATGAGCAGTCGTCCAGTGGGTCAGAGCCATTGGAGTTGCGTCCTGGGACCAAGAAAAAGTCAGGGCTGCCCAGTGTGCCCAGGGTGTGCGGGTTTGCGTCAGGGTCGGGCGCCAACAGTTTGCCCTGGGACTCAAGGCTTGAGCTGCGGTTCCTAAAGTGCTGAGCGAGGCTGTGCAGACGTGTGGGACTGATGTCCACTGACCTGTGAGATGCAGAATCACCAAAAAAGTTAAATATTATGTCTGAGCTAAAACACAACTACAAAATTAATGTAATTGTGGATATAATTATTTTTTGACAAGAAACACTAGAGAAAAGTAAGCCCTGTAACACCATTCCTGTTGGGGGACAAATGGTACCCACATATAAGATGTTTAAAGACTTGCAACTACTAGACATTTTTACAGTTACATTTAACTTGTTATACAGAGGTGACATCCTAAATAACGAGTAAACAATAGAAGGTATAAAGACTGACCTAGTGGAATGTACGTAGTGTGGGGTCCTGGTCCTCAGGTCCGGAGTTGACGGCATGCTGGACTGAGAGTTCCAGTGAGGGAGGCTCCTGATGGGGCTGCTCTGCAGCGAGTTACTACCCCCTGCTTCTGCACTGCCGGAGCTTGGGAAACGCCTGTGACTTGACAGAGAGGTAAGCAAATTAAGCATAATTTTATCCAGTCTGTGACCCAAGTCTGACAATGTAGTTTCAAACACGTTACTATTCATTTTGATTGGATTGGTTATATTTGAGATGACTAAACAGCATCTTAAATGCACTTGTGGTTGTTTAACACTTGATTAAAATAATTCTGGACAGCCTCACACACACGCAAACAAACACACACACACACATTAATATACAGTAGCTCTTTAATTAAGCTAGTTCAGATAAACCCCCTCATACCTGGAATGAGAAGAGCGTTTCTTGGCTTTTTCATAGGGCTCATCCAGTGACGATTCACTCCACATCTTGGGTTTGATGGGGGATTTATCGTAGTCAGGGCGTGAGTAGTGCAGATGTCGCAGTCCATCCAGGGACTGCGGTGGAGGGGGCCGACTGTGAGATGGTGGTCGAGGAGGGAGGCCCTTATGAGGCGATGCTACTGGAGAGAATGTTGGAGTACCTGTAACTTGAGGATCATCTGAAATAGAGTAGTCATTGGATTAAGTTGGAGCAATTTCGTGAAATCATGCGGAAAAAAGCATGCAGAATAATGTTGACAGAGGACAGAGACTCACCATCATCCAAGACAAGTGCGTCAGACAATGAACTGTCTTCAGAACCAATATTGGCCTCTGTAGAACAGAGAAACAAGGACAAGAGGTTAGAGATTGTGAAATTAGAAAATCAAAAGCTTAGAAGCCTTTGATGTATCAAGAAAGCAAGAACGTTGACACTTGTCAGCTTAACTATCCAAGCTGTGTGTGATGGCAACTACAGCGATTAGAAACAAAGAAATATGAGAGTATATTGGTACCCTCTATGATAAGCGACGCTCTCTGCGTAGGCTTCTTGCCGGAGCGGACCCGGTACTCATTGATCGAGTTCTCAATTTCCTGGAGCTTCTTCAGTGCGTTCAGATAAGAGGTCTTCCTCTGTTTCTTCAGCTTCTTACTGCTGACGTGAGGATCACTGGCAAGACGCCTGGCTGCCTCTGTAATCTGGGACTGAATAGCAAACTCCCGCTCCAAACGCTCCAGTTCCTCTTCCTGGGATAAGCACACATACACAAACATGAGTGCAAACTCTGAGTAACACAAGCTCAGACACTGGATTCGCTCACAGTTTTAGCACCACAAAACTGTCCAATCCAAAAACAACAAGGGTTAGTTTGCAGACGCGTACTCAGACTGTAACTCTCCCACGCAACGTATTTGGTTAGACACACACACAAAGCCTTGCCAGAGAAAACATACAGCGGAAATCATTTATCTGTGCTGCAACCCCGCATTTTCTCATCACTGATTATTGAGACACTCCCCGCCCCAATAATAACACCTCTCCATCAATCCATCCTACACTCCTCTACATGTCTCCTGAGATTGTGGAGTAGTGACTATTAAGTGAACCAGGTTTAACATTATCTGTCATGCTGCAAATGTGTTGCACATTGCATGTTTTCTGCACTGCAAAATGTGTCTACTGTACAATGTACTGTGCATATACTTCAATATATGGTGTGGTATACTGTTGTAGTATAGTAGAAACCTGCAAATGTGATTATAGACAAGGAAATAAGCTTATGGCTGCCGTATGTCCTATACGTGAGATCACACATGATTTCACTTGCCTCGAGAGAGACAGCGATGATGTTTTCACTTGAGTCAAAATCTTACTGGACTACCTCCGTTCTGAGGAATCCCTCGCTCTAACAATCCCTTAATACTACTGCCAGAGTGGCTTCTGTTTGTGTGTGTGTGTGTGTGTGTGTGTGTGTGTTTAAGGTGTTCAATGTAAATTAAGAAACATCTTCCTGCTTGCAGGGCAGTTGTGTGATATTTTATCCCTGGATTCTTTTCAAAGCATACAACCTCAGCGAAACACGCCTGCACACATACAGTCGCGCACACAATCTTACTATCACCACTTCTTGTGGTGAGAATGCTGCCAGACTATTTTTAGAAGTTCTGCTCTGGAAAATCTACCCGTGGCACAAAAAGACAGAAAGACAAAGATTCAGTAACACTACTTTTTCACAGTCCAAGACGTCTCAGACTGTGGCTTTCAGTGCTCTCTGTTTCCTCTGCTTACTTAACAACTGAGTAGGGATGAGTTAACGTATCAATTATGTCAGTCATCATCGCGGTCATTATGTGAGTATTAAGTATTTGGTTTTAGATAAAGATAATCCTGAACAGCCCTTGATCTAAACTCTGAAACTGTAAGAGCTTTTAAACACCAGTCTTGATCTATAAAGCCCATACTGTTCATAAATGTATCATTAACATTACAGCTGGGTCAAAAGGAGATAAACACTCTTAACTAATTGGCGTTGCGTTAGACATATTCCAGTAATGCAGCACAGTGCCTGATACAGGTACTGGTAGTGTAATGTATTTGTTTCAAACACTGGCACCACTAGATGACCTCCTGTTTTTATTTGGCCTATGGGGGGAGTGGGGAGATTGTAGAGTGTGATAAAGTGCTACTGTGGAAAACAGGGAGTAGCAGCTTCACCTCTCCCTTAGGAACAATTTTCTGCTCGTCTAGTTTGAAGGCGGTACCGATCTTCCGCCTCACTGTGGGTGGCTCCTCTCCTGGTTCCAGAGGATACTCCTTCGGAAGCTTTCCTGTTAGCTCCTACAAAAGAGGACATTGGGACAAGTTAAAAAAAGAAGAGCTAAAAGGTTTTCTGGTTTTCGAAATATTTGCCAGATCTGTGTTTTCCCATACCGCTTCCCTGATGCAGATGTTCTTGAGTTCCTCGAGTCTCTTTTTTAGCGTTTCCTCCAGAGCTTCTTGCCTGGCTCTCAAGGCTGCCAGCAAGTCCTTCTTAGCTGTCTGGGAGCTGTCCGATTCCTGAGAGCCTGCAGTGTACAGACAACACATCAACACATAACGTGAGTGCAGAGTCTAGAGCATGTGTTCTTTTGAGGAATACTGCTGAGGGGAGGTAGAAATTGTGCGTGCACCTGCTGTCCTCGCAGGATGTTTACAGGGAAGTGAATGGAACGTTTCGATAAGGAAACTGAGTTTTACTGGTGTGTTTGTGTGAGTGTTTCAAGAAAGGGGCTGTTTAGGACAAAGTCTGTGACGCACAATCTCTAAGGCCCTGACGTGGTGCCAATCTTATTTGCAACATGCCTTGTTAAAAAAAAAACATACCCCCCCTCCCCCAACACACACACACACACACACACACACACACACTCACACACACACACTGTTTCTCTCTGTTGCTCTGGCAGTGGCCAGACATGGCAACAATACAAAACTAACCACTGCTATAACAGATGGCAGAAAGAAACATTAAATGTCTCTCTATTATTCCAAGATGTACTATATTTAATAGAGATCAACCGATTAGCCTTAGCCAATGACCAATATAGGCTGCCGATTTTCTTGAGCCGATATCTAGTGCCGATATTGCTTTTTGCTCCCTCAATTTACATCATAAAAATGTAAACCCTGCCCCACCGGATTTGTTTTTGGAATCTGCTCTGCCATTTCTTTAAAAATAATAAACAAAAACACAGCTCAGTGTCACTTATGCAGTCATCTTACATTCATATCACCCAAATGATGAAGTGTGCAATTTGCATTATATGGATGGGTGCACTGCATATGGTTAACTGTGCAAGGGTAAAAGGCTTTTATCAACATCACATACAACACAGCCTTGGTGATGCATTGCTTGCTGACATATTATAAGACAGCTATAATCAGGTCATCACTAAATGTCCTGGATGCGGCATCACAGTTCCTGTGACATGTTTATGTTGCAGGGTAGAGATGGCCTCCAGTCAACAGTGGATCATGAAATCAACATACAGACACACAAGTGACAAGACACAGAGAGATAAGACCCAGACACCCTGTATGATAAAGAGAGGGGGAGGGGCCACAGTGGGTAAATTAGAGAGTCTCCATACTAAGAAAAGGAGGAAAAGTAAAAAACCGATGCAATCAGGAAGATGAGCTGTGGAGTGGTGAAAATGAGGAGAGCGTGCAATAAATTTTTACTGAAAGAGAATAGTGTTCTTCTTTCCTGGAAACAGTAACTGATTGGGTGCTATAATTAAAATAAACGAGCCCACAGCCATGTACAAACACACATGCTTGCCTCTTCAATCATAACTGATGCTGCTTTGGTCTAGTGCACATCATTTTGTAAATGAATAATGCAGCAGTAGCTAATCAAGTTTCAGGAGCCAACTACTGCACTCGCTTTCCTTGCATGCAACACAGTTTACATGGCTGTCTGGGTTTATAAGGGCATTCTCCTTTCTACTCTAAATGTGGTACATGTACAAATCTTTCTGTCACACTCATTGCTTGTTGAGCACGGATAAGCCATTGTTTTAAAGGCCGTGGTAAAGTTGTACACTGACCCGCTGCCATTTTCATTCCATCACCTACTAAATTTAGAGGGGGCAGGGGCCTCTGGAGGATGAGTCTGTGTGACATGGAGAGTGGGTGTGGTGTGTGTACAGTATGTGTGGGAGAAATGTCAGCACAGAATCAATGGCCTCTTTCCAGAAGCAGCTGTTTCTGTTGCTTCAGTTGTCAAGACTCCCCTCACCACTACACAAAGACTAATACGCACACAAATCAATCTCTCTCTCCTCGTGTCACAATCTGTTTCTCCTTCTCTCTCAAGCACAGTCCCACACACTGACCAGGTACTGACCTGACGATAGCAGACTGCCACTGCTGCCACTTATAATTTTGCCCTTGCTTCCCATGTTGGCAAGTTTGGAGGTCTTCAGAGTTCCTGTTTCCGTAAGGTCTATAGCGATCTCATTCAAACTCCGCGCAGCATGGATCTTAGACTGGAAAGACAAGAATGAAAAGGGTTCATCAAAGCACACCATGCAGCAGTTTAATTGCAACACTCTTGCTGACCATGCTTGCTGAATTTGCTGTATCTATGGTACATCTCCAAGTCTGTGGTGTGAGTGTGTATGTGTATGTGGTTGGCCTGACTGACCTTGCTCTGCTTGCGGTCCAGGTAGAACTGGTGTTGGCTGATAGCCATGGCCCAGATGGACTTGATGAGGGCCGGACAGGCGTACCACGTATGCACAGCAATGCCACTGTGACCAAACGTCCTTCTTGTCACCGACGCCCTACAGTAGGAGCGGACACAAGGCCTCCTTATATACACTGAATACAAAAGATGACTACATATTTACAACAGTGAAAACACTCCCAGCCAACAACTCCACCACCACTACCACTACTAAAACTACTACAGCGGCTGTTACAGTAGGTGAGAGAAACATTAGAAGCTTGAGAGAGCAACCCTGATGGCAATATTCTTTTGCAAAGCCACACACGATGTTCCCCATTGTTTACTCATCCTTATTTAAACACACATCTGTAGCTGAGCAACAGACCAGCTCACCCTAATGACAGTTTCTTTTAAAGAAAACACCACTGCTCTCTGTTTCACCCTGTCTGACTTTTCTCCCATTCCCTCCCTCCCTCTGTCTGTAGAATAACACTCCAAATATATAGCCATGTTAAATAAACACAAGAGAGGTCACTTCCTCTGCAAAACAGCTATCGCACAGCCATCTATCCTTCTGTGGTCAACTATCAAGGGTTTATCCTGAGAGTGAGTGAGTGTTTATGTGTGTGTGTGTGTGTGTGTGTGTGTGTGTGTGTGTGTGTGTGTGTGTGTGTGTGAAAGAGCACATGTTTCGCATGCATGTGGCTGCACAAGTGTGTTAATAATCAGTCTATCAATCTATGTCAGGCTCCACCGGGACATCCCCAATATCTTGCTCCATTGCCAAGACAAATGCTGCAACCATTACTGAATTAGATTCCAATCTCTCCTTTCCTTTCCTGTAGTTTGAATCGTAACACATTCACATATGGCACAGTGGTCATTTACAGTAAAAGCTACTGGAAGGTGTCCATAACTGAGGGAAAATTCTATCACTTCCAAATATAAGCTGCAGAAAATTCAATGGCAATAGCATTCAATTACTAAAGTATCATACAGTTCAACACTCAGTTACTCAGCTTAAATTTGTGATATAAATTTACCTCCTGGGGTCATGAACTTCCACTGAAAACTTCTTCTCTCTGAAGTAGAGGTTCTCCAACTGACGCCATTGGAACACCTGAGGTTTAGGAGAAGCAAACACTTCAGCGCTACTCACACAAAAACATGCTTCACATGAATCCACACAGCCTTCAGCCAAATCCTCTATTCTCTCCTTTGTATGTTCCAATTTGTTTTGAGAGAAACTGCAATGGATACGAAGGGGGGGGAAAAAGCTGAAGAAGAGGAGGAGTTAGACACAGAGAAAGAGGTGGAGGGAGAGAAAAGGACCCTAGTCTCTGATCAGGTCCAGACCAGGCATTCTTGTCCACAGCGGATCCCTGCGCTGGATGACCTCACTCTGAAGAAAGACAGTGTGAGAGGGAGGAGGCTTTCCTCCCTCTGCTTGAATTTTTTTTTCTCTTTTCCGTCCCCTTTATGAACCATCAGATCCACTTTAAATGGAGCCAAAGCCAGCTGGGCGAGAAAGTTTCCCCCAAGAAATAGTCCACAGCATGTGTGTATCTTAAATCCTCCCAGACGCAGGGGAACAGAATGTTATGAGTTGGTGGGTGTTCACCATCTGTAGGCATGTGTGTGTGTGTGTGTGTGTGTGTGTGTGTGTGTGTGTGTGTGTGTGTGTGTGGGTGAGAAAAAGTGTGTAAA
>NC_048414.1:8367908-8378203 GCF_013103735.1 Etheostoma cragini
CACACACACACACACACACACACACACACACACACACACACACCCACACACACACACACACACACATTCATAAAGTCTGAGTCTGTTTCTGGTTAGAGACGAGTAGAGTGTGGGCTATTTCAGAACACAAGTGGGCCTGCATCTATCAGCTGGAGCTGACATAAAAACACACTGGCCAACCATCATTGATGGAAGCAAAACTAAGGACTGACAAACAGGAGGAAAGAAACAAAGTATAAGACCCAGCTATGACAGGAGGGAGGAAAAGAGGAGAAAAGGAGCTAAGGGAGGAACAGGTCTCAGCCAATGAATTTTAACAGCCTGGGGAAACAATGGTCATGAGAGGACGAGAGGGAGGAAAAGGGAGGAGAGGAAGAAATATGATAAAAAAGTATGTAAACAACAACCTAATTTATGTATTTATGTACTGTATCTGTGTGCACGAGCATGAAGAAAGAAAACGGCTGCCCTTATCAAAACATTTGCTGTACCGTACATTTTCAATGGAGTGTGAAGTGCTAATGTAGCATGGTGCTAAATATAGCAGGCAGGGTAGATTAAGTGAGTTAGTGACTCTTTATGTGTGTGTTTGAGTGTGCGTATGTGTGTGTTTGTGTGTGTGTTGGCTACATATGGGGCAGAGCTGTGGATATAAGATAGGTGTTTGTAACTGTGTTCAGGCACGAGACCACTAAAGCTGTCGTCTCCATAAGTGAGACAGAGCTGCTGCAATTTTGGAAGTAGACTTTGATGTTTTTGAGGATAAGTTCTAAACGTGTAAGTGAGACATTTTTGTTATGGTTCTCTGTTTTTTCAAAAAGTGCCCCAGTTACATAAGCCCATTGTATTACTGTAATGAAACCTTTGTTGTCTTTATGGCAGACTGTGAATAGCGTCAAAATCTGATAAAAACATGCTGACAGATTCTTTTTTTTTGGAACTCAGTCAAAGCCTTTGGGTGCTTCTGTCAGGGCTGAGCTGGTGCACGTACGCGTACGCATATGCTATAAATCCGCTTCCTTTTGACTGTAAAACACTCACACACAATGGCACAATCACGCACAAGCAGAGGAAGTGACTGGTCATTATTCATAAACAACTAGGTGCTCATGTGCACAGACGCATGTCTATCTCATGATAATGCCTAAGCACCTGAGCACACATCCATTACAGATGAAAAGGTCAGATCTGATACAGTGTAAAGGCCTTTCTTCTTTCTTAGTGGACTCGCGGGGGATTACAGGAAGAATAGAAAGTTTAAATAGCTACACATATTATTCTTGAACTATAGAACTGGACCCAAGGCTCTCAAAGACTATTGTTTTACCCATTGGTGGGGCTCTGTGTGTAATACTATTTCTGCCAGTTGTCATGGAGATGCAGATACACTCTGGAGGCCCTTCCTGTTGTTTGTGTTTGGGTTGTTGTGTTTTGGAAGGATAACATTTATTGGAAAAGTAATCAGAAAAGGCTATATGTGCATATTTGCTCTAAAATGAAACACAGACAGAAGCTGACTAAAGTCAGTGGGTGTGTATTCTCAATCCGCGGCAGAAAAAGGTATCATTATGCACCGAAATTACTGTGAGATTACATCAATTTAAACCGTAGCTTTCTAGGTTTGATTAAACCATCTTGAGGCTTCTTTACAGTGTTGACAGAACACATGTTTGCCTTAAATCAGTCAGGTAGACCTATAATCTCTGTTAAAATGAGTCAGACCACACTAACGAGGCACTAGTACTGTGTGTGGTTCAGCTGTAAACCCCTGCCTCTGTGTACTGTATGCGTGTCTGCATGTGGCCTGCGGTAAGCAGAGAGGGAAAAGTATGTTAAGATCCTCTAATAAAAAGAGTAGATGATCTGGATTTAGAAACAACAGGGATCTCCCTTGGCAACTAATTAAACACAACTGCCTCCAGTACACACGCTGCTATTTTACAGCACAAGTTGAAGTCACTTAGTCGCTAATTAATAAATAATAACGGTTGGTGTTGAAAAAATCAACCTTTTTTACAGTGACAAAAGACGGTAATTGGCCCATAATGTCTCATAATTAGTGTTCTGCCTACCCTCACTGACTCACAGTCCTGAGTCCCAAACCTGAGCAGCAACTACACTCTGAATCACTGGTTATTACAGTATTACTGGACTGACTGGGTAATTGACTAATCCCCAAATAAAGTTCTCTTCCTCTGGTTTGCTGAAATAGCGATGACTCTCATTACTACCATAACATATGAAAAGCTCCTAGTGACCTCTATGAGTCTCTCTTCCAATGAGACACTGAACAACTTTAGAAATGAGTCCACCTTATTAATGGAAAAAAACTTTGGGATTTAGTCAGTCTTGTGTTGCATTAAAAAACATGCAGTTCACATATCTCATCTGGGTCAAGCTCCTTAGACTACTATCTTACTTGCGCTATGGGGAGGCCCAGTCTCTGCTTCTAAATGTGTGTGTGAGGGAGAAAGAAGCAGAGAGGGAGGAAAGACAGTGAGGGGGTCAGTACAGAAGCTTAACGGACCAATGACTCACACTGACTGTTGCTATAGCAGCTGAATGCTTGACAAGTCTTATGTGTGGGAATGCTATTTACTCTTTCATTCTTTCATCTCCCTCTAAAATATCTTAAACCCCTCTCCTTCTTTGTTCTTACCACAGGGAAACATGTAGATACATTGTATAGTAAAAAATCATTTGTGACATCTTCCCAGGTTTCTCAGCAGGTTTCAGCGTTTGTGTCTGTGAGTTTGAAGTTGAGAACTTGGGAATAAGGGAGGGTTGGTAAACAGTGGTGATTTGTACTGGAATGCACCCGTCAAGATGCACGCACACGCACACACACACAAACACACACACACACACGGTGCACAATGTTAGCGGCAAACAGGAAAGGTGTTGCAGAAAGAAAGTATTCATTAGGGTGGTAAGTTCAGAGTTCAATCCAATTCCTGTGTGTGTGCACGTTTATTAGTATTAGTATTACTTATCAGTTTGTGTGTAAGTGGGTTTTGGTGGACGGTCAGTATGCAGGGATGGTGTTAACCCCATTAACACCCTATAAAACAAGGCTGAATGCCAGAGATCAAGGCCCTACAGACGACTGGAGGTCATAGATAAAGTAAGAAAAGCTTTCACAGACAACCCACTGGTTGCATAGACTGGGAGGAGAACCCATTCACAGAAATAAAAGAAGAACAGGATGCAAAACATTCCAAGACTGAATGTCTCTAGACAGTAGTATTTGTATAGCAATGTTAGGGCTCTTCCCAAACACAATATCCTGACTCACTGGATGGAAAAAAATAGACAGTGGTGACCATGAAAAGATGTCCTTGTAAAGTTAGATGTTACTGATATAACGCAGCTACTCACTTTTTTATAAAAAGGCAGCTGAAAGAAATTAGGTACCAAAAACGGAAAGATATCTAAGATAAGTCTTACATTATATACAGGAGCAGAATATTTGGTTATTAAAACATTTTGCAATTTTGGAAATTGTACATACTGCTGTTTTAAAACTCATTGAAAGACTAAAGTGAAAGCTGTGCAGAGGACAGGAGTTTAGTTTGTGGTGCAAAGAGATCATCATCTCACCTTCCTGGGTTTGACTTTGTCTTGGTGGTCATACTGAAAGATGCCTTTATAGCTCAGACCCAACCACCATGGGATCCCCTGCTTGTCCTAAAAAACAGAAAAATACCTCAGGAAAGGTTGTACATATGTATGGGATTGATTGAGAGAGTAATGGAAAGAAGGACAGTTAAAGAAAGACAGAGTACAAATAGCTTTGAACCCCATCATATCTCCAAATCCCAAACTCTCTCCTCCAGAGTCAACAGAAATGTGTGTGGTGTGGTGTGTGTGTGTGTGTGTGTCTGTGTGAAAAAAGTAAAGGCAGAGTAGTAAAACTGTACCTTAACACCATAGTAATGTACTCCATATGTGGGGAGAGACTCTACAATGCTCATATAACTGTGAGGAGCAGAAAGAAAGACTTGTAAGGGATACAGCGTTCCATAAAGTGAACAAACACAACCAGAGATACATAAACACACTTACTTTACAATAGCTTGCCCTCTGGACTGCCCATTGAGCTTCTTGTAATGCTCTACAACCCGGTCTTCACTGTAGGACAGTACAATAAAATGAAAAAAGAAAAAATATTTAGAAGGGGGAAACAAGACAAATAGAGTGTGTGCAATATTGTGGTGGTTTGCTGGATAGCTAACTGGTCTCTCACCAGTAGGCTAGAGATGGGTGCTCCTTTAGGGCCTGGGTGGGCAAAGCGGGCAGCTTTTTCAGGTCCGACCTGGTTGCGTCATTACTGTAAGGGAGAAACCGCAAGACATGGTCAACGCTACTTCTGCAAGGACAATCATTCTCTGCTGTAGGCCACAGTTTCATTCAAGAACTGACTGGGAGATCCCACTGAACTGTAGAAAAAGGAACACTTCAAATTTGCAAAACCAAATATTTCCCAGAACGGAAACTATTGTTAACGTTGTAAGGATGGTGGGAAATAAACTAAGGTTAGTCAAAGAGAAGAATAATCGCTGACACCCTAATTGCTCTTAATTTCAGCGACTGGGCCCCGCTTATCTCAGAACAGCTGCAGAGACACTGACAGTTGGAAACAGGAGAGGAAAAAAAGGGACACAGACATAAATAAAAACAAGGGAGAGATAAATAAAGAAAGATAAAAGGAGATACATGCGGGATGGAGGAAAAAATAACCGCGAAGGCAGAGTAAATGAGACAGGGAACAAGAGACTTGGCCCCAGATTCAGTTTTCAGGTCTTAATACTCTACTCTAATCCCCTAGCCTCTCTCCAGCCTCCGCCAAGGCCTCCGAGGAATGGGGAAAGCCCTGGGAACATTACAACCTATGAGCTAAAGCCCTGGAAGAGTTCCCATCCACCCTGCCCGTCTGTTCAATGTGTGAACACAGCTGTGTGCCCGGTTGATTTCCATTCAACTACTCATTAGGTATACATGGTTGTGTGCACCACTTTGGCATTGTACTTGATGAAAGGGCAAGCAAGGGCTCAATTTGAACAATGCAACATGTGCACCATGGCATTGTAAGATGTTCATTTTCACAAGTTACTAAATCACATTCTTAAAATCAGATTTTTCTTTGAGAAGTCTGAAATGGAAACTGAAAATCCAACTTCTTTCTAAAGCAGATTCATCTGTAGATGTTTAAAATACTGATATCATTGAAAGGCTGAATCCACTACCATCAAGAGAAGTGCTCCTGTGATTCAAGGAAACTCTTGGAACAAATGGTTTGAATTTGACAAAGGAACACTAATTCACACTCATTTTTGGAATAATGATAACTACAGAGCCAATACATTAGTGTCATAATGGGATTTTTTAGAGGAGCAGTAGTGACAGATGTAGTGAAACTTAATATAGATGTACAATGTATGGTTTTGAAGACATGTGCAGAGGGTCTAGAGCTTTTAGAGAAGGAAAGGTATTTGTGCGTGGGAGAAAGGGGATAAAGAAAAGGGGGAGGAGGGTGAAAGGAATGTCTCCAGAGTGTGTCACATTCCAGCCCTCCGCAGGATATTGTGTTTATTTACTCCTTTCACCGGCGGAAATGAGGTCAGAGGTGATGAGTGCTGCGGTCTGTTATCATCCCTATATAAAGGGATGAGGAGATGAGGAATGACATACGTTTAGGCCAACATCACACAGATGTACATCTAATGAGCCACATGTGGACGTAGCTCACATGAAACATGTCCATGACTGGAACGTTCCATAGCTATAGAGTTTAACTAATGGGAGTTTGATGACTTATACTTAATCTGATATGTTTGAAGTGAAGTCGTCAGTAAAACATTTCATTTTCTGGTGGTATATTAGAAAATCTTTCATGTCCTAATGGTGAACCCTGTCTTAAATTGGAAGGAAGTCACTCCCAAGGAAGACTCTCTGTCTTTCATTACACACTGCGTTGAGGCCCGCACACGTGCATGCTTTTTTCACGAGTGGCAGCATAGGCTGAAAAGAGTTAAGCAAAATGGAACAGGGATGGCAGGAAATAAGGAGGGTTCAGAAACAAAGAGAGTTCTCAGTGATGCACATCAATGCATAATGGAGCAGACGGACCACTGATATAACTTCAACTGCCATTCTATGCTTCTCTCTTCTGAATCAACACGTATAAACCCAACCACCTCTGTCACTAGGGAAGAAACTTAGGTGATGAGACAGATTATGTAATATAAAAATTGGCAAAGAACACTCCAAGCTACAACCTTTTACTTTCTTACATGTCCACTACATCTTTACAAGTTACTGATGTGCTTACCTGGTAAAATCACCTTTAGCCTCCTGTGGAACAGAAAGGGAAATAAAAAAGTAAAAGTATTGATTAAAAAAGTATTGACGGAAGAAAGGATTTACATATGTTAGATATGTGAGCAACAAGCAGTGACCATAAAATGTGCATTTATAATCTGTTTGCATTGGTGAATGTGCAGTCAGGTCTGCTGTGCTGGAATCAGAGAGACACATTAAACCTTCATCTGGAGTGAAACCTCTGAAAGTCTACAGACCAGATACCTGATACTGTGCATCTGCACCTGCACGGAGAGCACACTCACATACACACACACACACACACGCACGAATGCACGCACGCACACACCACACGAAAGACAAACCACGTAGCCAAGTCTAGGTGTAATATGACCTTGCACAGCATCAGTTAATGGACTGACCTACTCTGAGAAAGGGATATGAGAAAGAAAGGGCTGGCGTCGAGAAGATTTTGTAACGTAAAAGAGTTTCCCTGCTGCTCTATTTTATATTAGCACTGACTGACTGCACCAAGAATTTAGCTGGTAGCCAAGAATTTTGCTACCAACAAAGAAAGTTCAGGTTTTTAGGATTTAAAATCTCCCAGCGTCATTTCAGATTACAAAGAGATTGATGACGGTAATAGATAATGTGAGCGCAATCATCGTCAGTTAAGACAGAAATAGATAATTTGAGTTTAGTCATGGTCAATTAGAATCAAAGGCTGGTGGAGACATTTTGGAAGAAAACTTGAAATGGCAGAGCAACAGCAACTGGAATAACTAGTGTGTTTGGCTGCATGTGCAAACAGTGAAAAACAACCTACACACACACACACACACACACACACACACACACACACACACACACAGTCGTGTCTGGCTAGCTTTGAGGGGACCAGTCACTGACATAATGCATTCCCTAGCCCCTTACCCTAACCTTAACCATCAAACCTAAATGCCTAAACTTATCCCTTACCCTTACTCTAACCATAACCATAACCTAACTCTAACCCTATTCCTAAAACCAAGTCTTATTCCTCAAAAAGCCCTTTAACGTTATGGGGACCAGCATTTTGTCCCCACAAAGCTGTCAGGTCCCCATAAGTATACTGTATTCACAGTTTTTGTTCCCCGCAAATGTAGCAAAACCTGGCCGACACACACACACACACACACACACACACACACACACACAAACACAAACACACACGCTTTATCTTACTTGTAGAATAAAGGAAGCCAATTCGAAGACAACATCACTGTCTACTTCAATAAGCTCCTGGAAGAAAAACAGAAGAGAGTACAGGGGACATGAATGACACATTGTCTTACTGCTGGCAGCGAGTAAATAAATAAAACACACTGTGCAGAGTAAAAGTGGACATGCCTCTGATCATCATCCATTTATTCGAGATGGATTGCTAATTCCTTTCATCCCCCCACATGAAACCCCCCCCTCCATTTTTCCTCTCTCCCTTCTCTAATTTCATGACCTCTTCATGTGGATTGAGCTCAGCGATTAGAGGCAAACTGAAGGGGTTTGGCAGAGGGGGCTTAAGAGTGGAGGGTGGGCATGGGTGCTCTGGTTACTAATTACTTAATCCATTTTCCAAAGATGTGTGTGTGTGTTTTTACTGGTTTATTGGTTATTTGAGGACATGGACATTCCTGGGGAAAAGGTAAAGGAATGGAGTCTTTATCTGGATCATCATTAGTGTTGTTGGTTATCTTTTGGTGTTTGTGCATGTTACACCGACCATATGTAGGTACATGTACATGGAATGCTAGGTCTGCATTAAGAGGGAGAAGGGTTAGTGGGCAGTGAGCAGTGGGTCAACTATGCCAGGAATGCTCCCTTTACAATTCTCCACGTAATTGTTTGGGAGATCAGACAGCCAGGATGAAACACTAGAATGAACAAACCCACCCTGGGTGTACCACCCAGCGTGGCTAGCTACACATTGTCACAAAGCGTGTGCTATTGTACTGTATCCCACAGCACAGTAGAATCTGTCTCAATAAGTACACTGTATATGTATATATCAATACAAATGAGGTAAATGTATAGCCTGATCTACCATGTTTTAACTACTGTGTAAGTGCAACATGTTTTCTAAAAAAAATACTATGTTATATTTATTTTCTTGCTTACTTTTTGCCTCTCTCCCTTAATGGGAATCACCAGGAGAGCTGGTAGAGAGATCATTGGTGTTTAGCTGTTGTTCTTATCAGGGGGACTTGCGATAAATGAGCATTGAGGGATCAGGTATCTCTGCCAAGGACATTTTAACAGAGCTACTGGTGGGACTGTACCAGAAAACTTTTGTTTGTGGGGCAGTCTCTCCCTGGCTACTTGGTTACATAGTCACTGCTATTTGAGTCTCAGTGTCCTAATGAACAGTGCAGTAAGACCGATGCGACACGTGTACAACGAGGCTTAAACTAGACAACCTAAAGCCTCCAATGTACGCTTAGGTTTGTTTTACTATTTGACAACATTAACTGAGAAAGGCACCCATGCATACCCCTTGTATACGAGAAACCTGTGAAAGATGCACTATTCTGGACATGCATTCAACAACCGTTTGAGCCACTCAAAACATTGAACATTACAGATGAGAAGTGCTGGCTCTATGTCAATTGATGGATGGGACACTGTATTTAAATGTACTGGATTTGGCTCTAATAAAGTAATGTGGCTTATAATATTATCACAGCTTTCAACAGGGCTTTGACTGGGATGTTTCTGCATCTTTTTTTTCCCTTCGGGCCACATATGCCCTCCTCTGGACATGACAAAAAACTGCTTGACATTGGTGTCAGGCTACAGTATAGCTATTCACAGGGTAGCAGACAGACATGTGATAAGAGAAAGTGAACATTTTAACTGAATAAGACAGTCTTCCCTCATTGTAAGCAAACGTGCAAATGGCCTTCTCTGAGAGGAATGCTTTAAGTCAATCACCAAATGTACCAACATAAAGTCCTATACTCCACATAATTCTAACTTTAAATAGACCCATTAAAAGCATTTCAGGATAAATACATTCCTCCATTATCAGAAGTCAACAGTATTAGGAACATACATTATGGCAACTAAATAACGAGTTTACCTTGTAGATGATGGACTTTGCATTAAGGAAAAACAGTTCAATAGTGGCATTGTCCTTCAGGTAGGATATACTCTCTATGTAGAACCTGTAAACATAGAAGGAATAGCTTCAATACATGCAATATGCGACAGGAAAGGGAAAGGGTCGACCTTCAGTCCAAGAATAAGATCAGTGAGGTTTTCATTATTTATTTTCGTCAGAAACAAAAATAACACAAAAATAATATAGGAGAACGAGTTAAACATGGATGCTGTAGTATTATCAAGTGAACATATAACAGAAATGTTGCAATGGTTTAAATCTACAACCTAGCCCTACATTGGCTGTGTTTGGGGTGCAGAGCGATGAGATTGTTATGTCCAACAGCAGTGAGAGTGTTGTTGCTTTTGCAACCCTAATAGCACGACGGAGAATACTTTTGGAGGGGAAATCATCTGCACCACCAAAAGCCTCCAGGTGGCTTTTTGACATTATGATGTTTCTAACATTAGAAAAAATCTAATTCAACCTCAGAGGAACACCAAGAAAATTTTACAAAACTTGGGACCCTTAACTGACTTACTTTGAAGGACTTACTGCTCTTCCCTCTTCATAACTTCTGGGGACATAGGGATGGTGGAGCAAAATGAGTACATTATACGTTACCAGGAGTAACAGTAGAAAGATGTTTTTTTTATATTTTAAATTGTATTTTATATTTGTTTACTTTGTATATACTTTTTTTATATATATATTTTTTTTCTTTCTTCCCCTCGGCATAAGGGTTTGTTGTGGTTGGGACGGGGTTAATAGAAGGGTGCCTTGTTACAATTGTCATTGTACTGCTGCACTGTACACTATACCTTCTCTAAAATAATAA
>NC_048414.1:8378303-8396080 GCF_013103735.1 Etheostoma cragini
CACACACACACACACACACACACACACACACACACACACACACACACACACACACACACACACACACACACAGAAGAGAGGAGCACAGTAACCCACTTCTGGCAGAGCGGCGAGTAAGAAGCTAACATAATAATGCAGTCTAAATTTAGCTCTTGATAGCATGCAGAGCCAGAGGGAAGCTATGATGGTACACTAAAACTACACACTGTTAGCTTATCTCTGGTTGAAGTATAACATTTTAAACACTTTCCAGTATATGAATTGATGTATCCCTAATTCCCTATAAGTGTGTGTAATGTGACCTTAAGAACACGTGTGAATGAATGTGTCGATGTGTGTCTGTATGAGTGTATAGGTATATTGAGTGAGAGTGATTGTAGGAGGATCAATATTTGAGGGCTTAAATCACGTTACCTATTGAGCTGCAAGAGAGAATGAGAGGAGCCCTGTCAATATTCAGTGTGAACATTTAATTAAAGCCCCAGTGTTGATGAGACATACACACACTGCCAGCACAGCAGCAAGCATGCAAACCACTGAACCAGCAGGAGGAGGGCATCTGCCCTACCGAGCATCACACATCATACAAATACCACATAAGCATGCAAATACATGACGGACATGCACCTGTGCAGACACACACACACACACACACACACACACACACACACACACACACACACACACACACACACACACACTGCTAATGAAAACAATTCGTTCAAGTTGATAATGGATTCAGGCCTGACATTTGGGATGAATGTAGTATAGTCCTGAATCTGCGTATGTGTGTGTACTTGTGACAAAGAAATATGGCGGGATGTGCGTGTGCACGTAAGAGAGGGGTGTGTAGTTAGTGTGACATTTGGAGAGATTGAGGTTAGAGATTGGACTGAACTGTGAGACAAGAAGGGGGATGAGGCATCAAAATGGTGTCAAAGTTCCCAATGTCACAGCAGCACGACCATATCCTCAAACACCTATTAGTCTATGTAAATACACACAGTGACCCCACCCTGACCATCAAGGACACACATTTTAAATCCCAACAACATACACAATTGTTTTATATGGTTCTATGGCTGACCTAAGAGAGAAGATAAAGAGAGATAGTAACCTAACTTAACAGAAATAGCGACGATGGATAAAACACCAGTAATAGCAACCAAATATATTTATCTGCATATCTTTTGATTATATCACTGTCACATTGCACAATGACTAAATTGTTTGCTAAATATGGTCCACAATGAGATGAGCTAAAAATAAGATTTTCCTATTTCCACTCCTCTTATTGTGTCAAGACCGACGGGCGGTTGCAAATGTCTACCTGGAAATGACTTCTCTATGACATTGTTTAGCAGAATCAGCAATGTATGTCACGTGATTATTTACATTGTTAAAGGGTAACTACCGTTTTTTTCAACCTGAACTGGACCTGTTTTCCTACGTTTTTGTGTCAAAGTGACTAATGGGAACAACAATTTTTGAAATTGGTCTAGTATTAAGCAAGTCTACTACAATGAACGTTATGGGCAATCCAGCTTGTATTTACCTTTACAAAAGTGCTTGTTTTGCTGCTGACAGGATCAGATTTATATTTAAAGTGTCTGACAACATTATGGAAAGTCTTCTGAGGTCAACCTTTCTGTTAAAGAGTAAGTTCCTTTTTTTTTTTAAACCTCCGTGAAATTGCATTCGCTAAACCCACCAGACTCCATGTAAATAAACAGTAATTTTAGCATTGTAAAATACACTTCGTTCAAAGGCGACAGTAACAAACTATGAAAGCCGTTTTGGGTCATCTGTCCAATTTTTTCAACCATCACAACTCTTTTGGTTGAAATAAACACAGAGTTTACCAATTTACATATGAAAATATGTTGGCTCTATACACACTAAAAGTATTGCTTTGCCAGGTGGGTTTAGCGCTAGCGACTTTAGAACATTTTCTGGTCAAGCATATTTGTCTCATATGACTTTGAGTATTAATCTGAGCCTGTCAGTGACAACACAAGCACATTTGTGAAGGTAAATACTGGATATAGCTGGAAATTTGCCCTATTACTGTAACTTAAATTAGTAGCTTGTTTTGCCATTTCCAAATGCAGCAATCTCGCTTAATAAAGAACCAAGTACAAAGATTGTTGTTCTTGGGTGTATATGACGTCAAAGAGATATGTTTGGGAAAGAGCACACCACTGGACCCAAAAGAAAGCCAGGTGCCCTTTTCTTGTTTATTGAATAGCTTCTGGAAGATAACACACCCACATTCACACAAACAAAGAAACACACACACAAATGTGCACCTTTTGTATTTCTGTCACAGGTTATATACACACACATGATCCAGTGTCAGTGTGTGAGTCAGGAGTGTTTCATATACTGAGAGATAGAGAGGGGCCATTGTAAGGGCTAAGAAAGGAGTGTGGGATTGTAGGGTTATTTCATAATGCTTCATAATAGGTCAGAAGAGTTGGCTTCAACTGATGGAATGACTATAAAATACAGCAATAGCAAGAACACAATGTAAGAACACATGCCTCCTCATAGGTTGAATCAAGTACCAGAATATTTTATAGCATTACATTGAAAAGTGAACATTTTACATGTGTTTCCAACAGTTGTTGAAGTGCTTCTGATACATAAAAATGTATAGCACTACTAACGTCAAGATAAAAATGACATGACCTTACTTGGAGTATGTCAGTCTCAATCACTGCAAAGCTATTTGAAGAGATTTACATGCAGCACATACTGATGAGGTCTGAGAGGCTCATGATTGGTGGAGAGGCCCGGTGGCCAGGGTCAAACACCAGGGTCAAAGCAATTTCATAGGGCCCTGTCATAACTAACCTTGTTATTCTGTTCCTATTACCACATTTAGGCATGTGCATGCACTGACACATATACAGTACATACACTCGCTCCATCTTTCTTTTTCTCTTCCACAGAAGTTTAAACACCGTCTGCAGTCAGAGAACATGGAATGCCTAAGTTAGGTGATTAATTTAATAAATAAAGACTTACCTGACACAGAAGTAGAGGACAATAGGACCAGACTTCTTGGGGAACTCATGTTCTAATACCCTGCGGTCCAACTGCAGCCAACTAAAATGGCCCCTGAGAAAAAATAACAAAACAATCAATGCTATTATTATTCAGGGCTGTCTAAATATACAACAATGATAGACAACTTAATCTAATCACACTGGCTTAAGCCTCCACTTTTTTCTTTTTTTCATCCCCCCCCCGCTCTCAATCCCCCTCCAACCAACAGAGGGAAAAACTGCAGAGACAGCTTGTCACCCTGGTAACCCTGCATGGTCTCCTGAGCAACATCTCCTTCAAACTATCCCTCCTTCTGTCTCTGTTTCTCAGTCTCTCTCGCTCTTTCCCCCACAAACGGCCTCTTTGACAACTGACCGCTCAAAGCTGACCTCAGGCACACACAACAAATCTCCACATCATAGAATTAGCCCTGGGGGACTGCTTTACTGGACTGACATTGGCTACAGTATGTGTCACAGCCATGTAAATGCCACGGAGCAGAGGCCAGTCTTGCTTGGCATGAGTGGGTGCATGAGATAAACAAAAAAGAAAGAAAATAAAAGGCCATGGCAATGCCTGTCTGTAAATGTTTGTATGTTTGCATGGCAGTGATGGTACTGCACTATTCTGTGGTGCTTCGTTCTTTCTGGGTCACCAAACACAATACATATAATTTGAATGTAATTTTTGCATTTCAGGCACAGTTCTCGTAGCAAGCCTTCTGGCCGACATAGACCTGTGATCCTTTGCTATTCCAGAGCAAGATAATCATAACCTCATCATAACATTAAAACCCTTTCCAACTAGGGATCATATGTTAGTTTTTGGTTCAGCGTGATGTTCATGATCACAATTATGTTATTTTAACTTGAATGAAGGTAGCCATCCCCTTTTACTTGGAAGTGAAAGATGAAAACCATAAACTGGATATCAAGGTTTTTTTTAAATGAAAAGTGAAAAAGATAAAAGATAAATATAATAATAAATACAATAATATATAAAGGCACATCGGTAATATTTAGGAGAACAGGCCAAAACCAACAGCCACATTTTACCGTAAGATTTCTTATAGTTTTCGTTGCGGTGCTTCTGTTCATGGTGCAGCATCTTGCGAATGTTAACTCTATGTATTTGACAATAGCGTTTGTCTTTTCAAAATAAGTGGGTACAATTCAAGAATTATTTCTTTGCATAATGTTGGAACTAAAGTAATATTGTTTCGTGTGACAAACAGGTCTTGGACAAGACTTGGAAAAGTGGAAACATGTTGCAACTGCAGCCTTTCCACCTCTGTCATCTATGACTGTGCTGACCATGTCATAAACATTAGTTACAAGCCACCAAGAAGTTCCCAGGTAATCGAAGACTAAAGAAACAGACAATACTGTACACTCCATTCTAGGGGCCTTGGTTTGTTTACCAGCACAACTGGTTGCACCTAAACTGTGATGTTGATTTTGCCGAATGTCTGCTTCTAGTCTAATATGTCCCACATGTTGCTTTAACAATTCTGTTGTTAGAAACTGAGTATCCAGACCGTGTAAACTGTTGATAGTCTGAGTGTAGTTACAGTGTTGTGGCGAAGCATTGACGAATCCAATACACCACGTTCAGTAGTACAGTTCAGTGGCATTAGTATATGAATGTGACTTACGTTTCGTCTGTGTATGCAATTCCAAAGTATTCCTTCTCCTTGAGGTTGAAGTGAGAGGCCACAAGGTCCAGCAAGTCCTTAGCCATCAGCTTGGGCTGCAGGGGGACAGAAATATTAGTATTGCTCTTTTAGGATTTTATATACCAGTTCAAACTTTCCCATTGTGTGAGTGTGGTTTATTTCACTGTAGTTTAACTGGAACACATACATGTGTAGAGCTTTATGTTAATGTATTCTATCAGCTATTGATTTACTGCAATGACTAAGCATTCTGACAAACACTGGGGAAAAGAGCAAGAGAGGAGGAGATAAATAAGAGAGAGAGTGCGAGAAAGATGGATGGAGTGTGTGGAAGTTGCTGACAGTGCAGGTACTCTGCCCTTCCCCTCCCTCCCTCCCTCCCAAACATCTGACCCGAACATCTACTGCAGAGTCATGGCTCTGGGCTCAACCACTGTATTGTAGGGAGAGGGCTGCAGCTAGCATTAGAGCTTTCTAACTAGTTAATAGTGTGGAATACGGTCCAAGCTATACCATGTGATGACCACCTCCATTTATCACGACATTCAGAGCATGGAGAGAGCATCTTAAAGCCAAGCAGAGGCCGGGGACTGCTGCCATATGCTGCTGGTTTGTGACATCCTGAGTAACAGCCTGCCCCACCCTGAGGTCAACCATGGGTGTGCCTACATTTTCATTACACACACCACACAGACACACACACACACACACACCCACACGCACACACACTTACACACAGACAGGCAGACAAATCTGCATGAACATATTGTGCACACAAGAGCCCATACACAACATGCATGCAGCCTGCTCACAACACACAGGAGGTTGGTGCTGTGCTGTGCATATATAGGATAGAGGAGAAGAAGAAAACATACTGTGTGCATCCATTTGCACATGCACAACTTTACACACACAGCTACTGTACATGTGCCATAGTGTGCATATTCTTAACAATCTCCCCTTACACAACTACAACTTCAGTGACAGGAGCTACTGAAAGCTGTTTAAAGAGGTGACATCACACACACAGCAAGCATACACACACACACGTGCACGCACTCGCACAGACACATAGACAAAAAACTCCAATGACCTAGATCTCATATAAGCACGACGCCTACAGTGATCCTGCAACAGAAAAGGGTCTGGAGTGAATAGATAGAGTGGAGCAAACACAGGCTGATTCTGACTTATAGTTCTGTGTATCAGATTCCTGCATCAGATAGACGTGATACTGTAAATAGAAGAAAAAAAATGGCTACTGTACTTGCTGGTTCTGTCTCAGTGTCCCTTTTATCTAACCTCACTACACCCTACAGCGCTGGTAAATTATCTAGGAGACTCCCACACTGCTGTGTTAAAAATATTGAGGTTATCATTAACAGAAAATCTTTCTAATGCATATTCACAGTAAGAGTGATACACTCACCTCCCTCAGCAAAGAGAAGATCATCAACATTTGTGTTTATACTATAGTTGCGTGTAGATAACGCAAGCAATGATTTAAGTGCTGACCTGACCTGATCTGTGTGTAAGTCCTGATCTGTCAGACTGTTAAAAAAACTGGTTGTTCAGTCCACAAAGGCTCTGATTTGCTCTGTTTTTTCTCCAAATGGGAGAGCAGCGATTCACAAGAGCAACACTAGATCTCTTTGAAGTACTTAAAAACGTTTGAGATATGGAAATTTAAGGTCTGGAACAGGCTATGTTTACATTATTAGCAGTAATACATGTTTTGGTTAAGTCTGAGACACATGCAGCCGTGGTCTCTCATTACCACACAGCAGTCAACTGCCTTAGCAACAATATCAAATCACCATCACCCATGCCACTATAGCATGACAAACAACGAGTGTGGGACAGGGACACATGGACACATGCACTAAACTGTATATGGAGAGAAAATGAGCCCCAGATACACTGATGAACATCAGAAATGCATGACTAAAGTTGAAAGGGATAGAAGGACTCCTGTAAGGTTAAGCTGAGCTTCTTGCCTCAATGTTGTTATGAATACCAAGCAGACTGTTAAATTCAAATGGGCTACACTGGATAGTATAATTGAGTTTGGTTCCCACTTCAAGTGACGATTTGCTTCCGCATAACGCATACCCACATCCAGACGCTACAGCTTATCTGTGAGATGGGAGATACCAAACGGATGTGTAATAATGTTGTGGAAGATACCAGGGAACAGGGATGCAGACAATGAATGACAGGTAATATAGTAAGTGATATGGGACACTAAACACACAAAATTTAGACACACCCCTAATATATACGGACACATATACACACACACACACACACACACACACACACACACACACACACACACTATAAAACCATCTATCAGACTGTAAAGCTCTCTGCTAGCTTAGACAGCATTACTGCTAATAGACATTTAGCCTGTGCCGCCTCAGCAGCACAGGTAATTAACAGCGTAGCAATTACAGGGATGTGCAAGTGAGGAGGAGACTCCCAGACAGGTGACAAACACACAACAGTAGCTCACTTGCCTGGCTGGCAGCAAGTCACGGCCCAATCTCTGCAAACAGCTAGCCAGGCACTTGGCACCTTCAGGACTGCTCAGATTTATGGCACGCTAACTGATTTATCAGTGCCAGTCCTTAGGATTCCAAGGGTGGGTAAGGAAAAGGTTTTTAGCCACATGCCCTACATGTTTTAATAAATAGTACTTTGTATACAGACTTATGCTGTAGCTCCGTACCATGTCACAGTGAAACCCTGAAGTGTCTCTTTATGACATGAATGTAGAGTTCTTAATATGAACATTGGCATGGAAGAGCAACACTGTTACACAGCTTAATACTCCATTCACCCTTCAACCTACACCGCTCTAGCCTTAGGGAGTGATAGCCATATGACATATATTTTCACCCGGTGGTGTATTTGGTGGTTAGCTCACTTTAATCTTTACGACCTGGTCAATCGGTGTGTTGGCCTTATGGCACATAGTTCCCTGCCAATGAGGCGTTGCTCCATTAAAAAAAACACAGAGGACACACTATCAAAGGTAGGAGGAAGGGGATGAGGAAGAGGAAAAAGGTGAACGACACTTCTGGGATTGAACAGCTAGTCAACGTTACAAGTCAGTGACATAAATGAGACCCAGCCTTTCAGAAGCTAGCTGGCTGGTGCCCATGGCGTGCTACAGGAACTTCAATGAAAACCGCAAAAGGACTGACTTAGCCACACTGCTGTTAAATGATCAGTGAAGACATGAAATAGCCCAACGGAGTGTGTAATACTGGAGTACTGCCTTAATATTTGAAACACAACTGTGTGCACTGCTTATGAATTATGAGCATCACTCTGAGAAATCCTTCTTAGTTCACAGGAACACTGAGAATAACATCCTAATTCTCGGTGGCCCTACTAGCAACATACTGGCCAGCTGTGAGATGAAGAGAAAAAAAGAGAGCAGTATCCTGATTTATATGACAATGGTTTGTTAATAACATCCCATCTTCCAGACGTCTCTCTTGCTAATACCATTGCCAAACTGTAAAAAAACAAACCATTCAGTTACCATGTGTATAGTATGTGGTAAACAGAACTGATTTTCTCATTCACAAGATATTCAAGTATCTGGTAAACTCTTTACATAAACAGATTACTTTAAACTTTTTAACTCTCTTTTTTGTTTATTTCCTTGTTATTTCCTTTCTTGAGAGCCAAGGGGATGAGCGGAAAAGAATGACAATGAATGGATGAGATATAGAGCTGCTGTAGCTGTATTTGGGGATATAGAAGGAGACAGAACCAGTCCAGGTAAAGGCGAGCAAGGAGCTGAGAAAGGAAGACTTAGAAAGTGAAGAGTAGGGAGGCAAGAGAAATGGATAGCAAGAGTGGAAGAGGAACAGAAAGAAGTACCGATTTGAAAGAGAGGATCAGCTCTGGCAGAATAATCGAATCAGAAAGTCAGCAGACCTATCCTCTGCTCTCCCCTCCATTCCCATCCCTTTAGTGTCATCTCCCCTCTCTCTATTCCTGAGCTCCCATCTCACTTTTCTCTCTCTCTCTAAACCTCCTGAGTTTCTGTGTCAATTTTTCTATTCTCCGCTTGGTCTGCTTCTTCTGTTCCTTCTTTTGTCTTTCTCTCTTTTTCCAGTGAAATTAGGTAATGGTCAGACCCACAAGGGACTAAGGGCGGTTATGAAGAAGGACGGAGCCTCTAATAAAATTGCTTCAGACTTTAAAGCCAAACCATGAGAGGGCTCTTATAGATGATGAAAGTGAATGTCATCAACAATCAATGAAGAAAAAGCTTCAACAACCGTCTTTAACCTGAACAGCTGTAGAGCAGAAAGCAGACCCGATCAGATCTACAGTCGTAAACAGCTATCTAAAAAGGGACAGACAAGGGGAAAACAGGTGTGTGGTGGCTGCTGCTGCCTTCGGCCATTACTGCAGAAAGCCTTGCTGTGAGGATTGTATGATGAAAGTGGGGGGAGGGGGGCAGCATTATGTTTTGTTTTTCTTAGACATTTAGAGGATAGGATGGAGCATTGTCAATTACACAAAGTACACACAGTTGATATTTTTTGTTAGATGATTCAGGCATTTCTAAGGCATTCTGGGTAGGCAGTAGGGATGGATGATGAAGAATGATCAGCGAAGCATGAGTTTAGGGGAAGGAAGAGTTTGTGATGATTAGGACTAAACTCTGTATTGGGTTGCAAAGGGAGAGTAATTCAGGACAGAGTCTATTGCATGAAGCCTTTTGTGTGTGTGTGTGTGTGTGTGTGTGTGTGTGTGTGTGTGCGTGCGTGTACGTGTGTGGATAGATCAGGTGAGCATCAAGAAAGCGCAACGTCACCTACTGCTGACCAAATTTCCCTTGGTCAGTAGTAACTGAGTCTCTTAGGACACCACATATCACTTCTCCCTCGCTCAGAGGAAATGGAAGTCCACAGAGACAAAGGGAAGAAAGAGAAGGAAGAGTGAAAGGGTGGGAGGAAGAGAGACTCACCTGTACAAGGAGCTCCAGCTTCCTGTCGTCCAGGAGATGGACCTGACATCGCCTCCCCTCTGTCATCTGAGAAAAGGAGACAAAAAGACAAGGGATGCTTGTTAATAAATTGATTACAGGTACCGATACAGATCAAAAGCACGGATCCAATGATGCCCCAAACATTATACAAAGAAATGTACTTATAGTTCCACATAACAAACAAGAATCAATTAGTATGGGAAATGTGCTGTACGCCAAGCTTGGTGTGTGCATATATGTGTGTGTGTGTTATCTCAGCGAAGTCTTATTAAAAACATGTAGGGCATCTGGCTAAAAACCTTTCCCTTGTCCACCCTTGGACTCTCAAGGACTAGCACTTATAGATCAGTTAACGTTTCATAAATCTGAGCTATGAAGTCCTAACAAGGTTAGGTGACCTAGCTAGACAATGGGCCAATAGAGACGACGACTGCGCTGCTCTCTTCCTCACTGACATTTCTAGCATTCCTCCTTAAGCAGGAAATCTATTATCCATCAGTGGACTACAGTGACCACAATGAGTAAAGCTGCCTGCTGATGTTCACTCGAGTGTTAGTTTGCGTTGTTGTTGCAAAGTTTGCTGAATAGAGCTGCAAAAAACTATATTCGATAATATACGTCAGTCTGCCAAGTTCAGGCGTATTCACTAAAGCAGGTGCAATGATGAAACAGTCAACTGTGAGAAATTTGTGCCTCATTCACACGTTAGACCAAATGTTTTACATGACTGACACACCAAGGTACTTCTCCAAACCAAAAAAGTTTGCTAGCGTGATGAAATTCTATTCTGTATTAACAAATACAGGACTAAAGTTTTAAATTCACAGGAGCAATAAAGTCAAGAAAAGATATAGAAACTGTGCCAGAGTATTCCGCATGTTAGTGTCTGTTGTGTGCGCTGGTGTTTTCAGCACATGTGGAGTTTCTCAACAATTTAGTAGGAAGCTGGGACTCTGAGGAACACATCCACCCTTTGGCTCCTCCCACACTTCCCTTACATCTGGGAGATGGGGAGGGACACCAGAAGGAGTGTGAGTGTGTGTGTGTGTGGAGGGGTAAGAAAATGTTGGAGAAGAAGGTGTAGAAAGAAAGAGGGAGAGACATCGTTATAGATGCCACCATAGATATTGTTTTATATGTTTGGATACCATAAACACAAGCACAAGCATAACCAGTTTGTGACTCTTCACCACAAGGATCATAATGGCCCCCTGAGGCCATTGCAATTTGGTAAGGGTGTGTGTGTACAGCATGAGTATTACAGAGCTCCTACTTTCTCACCACTCGTGCCAGCTTGCATCCAGGTGGCAGGTTGGAGGTGAGAGTTTAGCAGAGAGCTGATGATAGAAAGGCAGAGAAAGAGAGGAAGAGGAGTTACAGAATTGGGTCTCACCTCTCATCACTTTGTGAACCCTGCTAAATGGCTGTGTGTAAGTGTGTGTGTGTGTGTGTATGTGTGTGTCTTCTAGCTACTCTGAAGGGTTTGGTTTACCCTCCCACTCACCATTGATCTCCTGTGGTTTGAGGGTTTAGATTTGGGTGCACCTGTGCATACAGTGACATACACAAACCCACACCCACACCCACATACACACCCACGCACACGCACCCACACCCACACACACACACTTTCCAATATTGTCTTTTGTTTTCATCTCCCACCCTCCTGTCTTGGAGTTACATTTCCTTTCCAAAACGGTTAATGTTTGCACTGTATACAGTGGTTTTAATTGCTGCCATGATAGCGTAGAGTAGAAGGTCAGTGGTGCAAACATGATTCCATAGATTTATTCCTGCCAAAAATAGTTAATATGACAGCCCTGAGTCGGTACATCTTACATTTCTTGTCCGCATACTACTTTAAACTGCAATGCAGACAGTGTACACACACTCTCACTGGCACTCTGCTTGAGGCACCTGGGAATAGTTTAAATCTTAACGTCAAGGTAACAAATCACTGCCTTTAGGCTAAAATTAGGCAGCCCAATCTGGCAGAGACAGACGCTTATTGGTTTTAGTCATACAATTCACTTTGTGGTATTGGACACATGCTACTGAGTTCCTATCCACCGTGAAACCAAATGTAATATAGTTTCTATGAATAGCTTCTCGTCATAAGTTGAAAAATAGAAAATGTGGTTAGTGCAGCACCATGAGATAGTTTAGACAGACACTTCATTTTATTTCCCTTTTCACATGACAAAATCACTGAATATATGTAGGCTACAGCATCTTGACACTGACTTCTAATATATGTTGTTATCATTATATTACCATGTAGTAGTACAATCTAGTAGGTTAGACTACTGGCAACATCACTTTGCCCAGGTGTGTGTGATTTATGCCAATCCACCAACATTTCTGAACCATTACTAGGCAGGTTTGAATTAGCTAACTTAGCTATATCCCCACTGGCAAAACAAACAGTGAACATTAAAAGACAAGACATGAAAATAAACAACGTATAAAGCAGCCATGTCCACAACGTTTCATTATTTAGCTGGAGCTGACACAAAATACAGAGGCACACACAAACATACAGCTAACAGTGATGCTTTTGGTCAGTGCTGGCGACGGCACCAACGTGCTCATTAGTTAGTTACCTTGCAAACAAGTGCTCGCTGCGGGGCTCCCACACAAAAATTGACTCCAAGAGGAAGAGAAAATCACAAATTATTAAACCCAAAAAGAAACAAGTCGAGTCACTGCCAGAAAATCGTCAAAAAACACCCCCCCGGTCGGCCTAGGGGAGGAGGCACATCAGCATCCATGTTAGTGACCATTAGTTAACGTCAGTTACGAGCGACGCAGCTCGCTCTGTCTTCCCTGCATTCTCTAGTTAACCGCCAAAGAGACGTTATATCTCATGTCTTCACCATTCAAGCTAGACTCGGCGCTAACTAACAGCGACCGTGTAGCGTTTTCCAAAGGTGGCTTGTCTCCCTCCTTCCGAAAGCAGAGAGCGTCTCAAGGGGCTACTCCTGGTCGACCAACCCCCCCTTTCGCTACCGGTACCGTGCACAAACGGTGTGTGAATGTGCGGATAGCAAGAGACCGTACCAACGGTCAGCAACCGAGGGGGATAACCGGAAGAAATGGCTACGATTTTATCCTGCCTTCACTTGCCAGCTATGTTTCTCGCTGTCAACGGAGTTGCTTCGAAAACACGGGAATAATAGAGGCAAGATGTGGGGGCGGGGATAGGAGGAGATGAGGGGAAATTTTCTGCAGCAGCTCACAGCCATGAGAAACTGCAGACCTCTCTCTCTCTCTCTTCGTGCGTGCATTGCGTGCGTGCGTGCGTGTGTGTGTGCCTACAAGCCCAGACATTGGTGTCAGAAGAGCACACCATAGTCTGCCTTTAAAACAAGTGATGCACTGCTGCTGCATAAGCAGTGATCAAAGTCTACCTACTTAAAAACAGCTGTACTTTTTAGAAATGCAGGTTTTGTGAGTGAGAAAGAGTGCCATTGAAATACACTATCCTCATCTTATTACTTTTGCATTAGCCTACAGTTATGCCATGTGTAGTTCCATGGGCCTGAAATGGTTAAATGATCCTGCTAAAAAGTAGGAGATTCAGTTAGATCTCTACATCCCTGGTTTGGGATGTAGAAATCAGTCTCTCTCTCTCTCTCTCTCTCTCTCTCTCTCTCTCCAGCTGGTCACTTCCTGGCTGGTCTGCACTTTTAAACACAGATCTCCTTGCTCTCAGGTTTGGCTTGCTTGAATGATTTCTGGCCTTCAGTCCACTGCAGCCGTTAGACTGACTTATTTTTTTCTGAATGACCTAAATTGGGCACTTGTGTTCATCTTGCACAGCTGGAGCAGCAGCCGTTGAAACCACCAAGTTGTTAAAATAACAAAATCAGCCCAGTTTTTGGTACCATAAATAGATACTAATGTGGGCTGTGAAGGCAGGGCTGAGCCTATGCCTACTGTCAATAAAGTGTTTGAATGACTCGGCAAGCACAGGCTAGTCTGTTTTCTATTGATGTATTACAACAGGAGTATAATCCCTATGTTATGACAACGGTGATTCCGAATGTACAGTATGCAAACATATGTAGTACACCACTAAGCTGTCAGCATCAGTGATACTTTACCATCATGACTTTTCCAATAGTCAGAAATACAGTTTGTCTGAGCCAAATGCAATTGCACCAAATTTGCCATATGACAGGAAATTCATAACCTTGAATTTGCATGATTCATCAGAAATACTCTCTTCACAGACATTAGGCAATGCAATTAAATTGAATGTGTTTGGCTTGAACAGTTGTGTTGCTACCATAGCTTTTGCTGCAGGCTTAAAATTAAGCTTAGTTTACTGAATGTAGAAGGTCACATAAGAAAAAAAGGTGGTGTATCCTTTTCCCTCCTTGCTGGATTTGTCTGTTTCTGGATATTTTTGGCCTGTTCCAGACACCGGAAACTGGCCTGTCTAACTTAAACATCTCCAGATGACTCTTTCTTTGGCTTTAATATATACATCCATCCCTCCCTCCTTCGCTTTCTCCGGTCAAATACATATCTCCCTTTATTGGTAACTTCCCCAGTTTGCTATCACAAGTGCCCTGTTGTTTGACCAATGCAAGGGAAGGAGAGAAGGGGACAATGCAGGTAGCGGGGGAGTTGGGTAAAACTGATAGAAGACAAAAGAGGAGGGCCACAAATATGGCAGAAGGAAGATCCTGAACACTTAAACTAAATGAGTTAATGAATGATTGTTCCTGTTTGGAATGGATGTGAGGAGCTCCAGAGAAGCTGAACGAGAGAGAGACAGTTTCACTGAAAAAGCCAGATTGGAAAAGGAAGGAAGAATGGAAGCCAGGGCAAGAATTAAAAATAACAGCTGGGATGTAGTGAGCCTCTCTGGCTGATGCTCATGTCCCGTAACTTCCCTTTACATGGTCACCTTTCAATGACCTGTAGAGAGTGTTTCCAAAAAGCACAAGGTGGGAAACACTTGCAGGTGTGACATATCTGGGCCCTGACAGAGTCTTGTTATGGAGCCAGTGGGCTTCTATTCTGGGCTGAGGTGTGGTCGCAATGAGGTGCTGATCTGGTGTATTTCTATAGTGCAGGGCTCCAAAGGGGAAAGATCTGGATGGTTGAGGTGGGTTTAACAGGCGGTGGGAATTAGAGTCAGGTTTTAGGGTCGAGAAGGGGAACAGGGTTGATGGTCTATGCTGGAAAAGTTAACCTATATTGGTAGAATGTGATATAAACAGCGCCCAGTGGTTAATTGAAGCAAGCTGGAGAATCTCCTTAACCCTGACTACGGAACGCTGCGGTAGGCATAGGAGACTGACACACACACACACCATGGTCTCGCTCTCTGTTTTGCTCTGTCTGTCTTTGTCTGCATCCCTCCCACATCTACGGAGACTAAACAAACACACACACTTAAACACGTCACTTTGAGAGCAAGCATGGTCTGACACCACTAGTCCTAAGGTGATTTATGACGCTGAGATCATTGTAGCTAAATAGGCTTTATGACTCGCAGTCAGTTGTAATGTAACAGTATCTGCATGTGGTGCAGATTAGATTACAACACAAGATTCAGCAAACACACACTGTGGCTCTAGATACACTACAGCTTCAGTTGAATGGGTTATTGAAAACCTGCTAGAAAAATAATAGCAGGGCCAAATCCATCCTCTCCATCCAGTGCTTCACGAAGAGGCAGAGTGAGACGGAGCAGGGAGGGTCATGGAAAGGCAGCCAGGAATGTGTAGAGAAACGATTGACCGGGAGAGATCTGTTTTGTTTGTTCAAGTGTATACATACGTGTCGTGAGTGTGTGTGTGTGTGTGTGTGTGTGTGTGTGTGTGTGTGTGTGTGTGTGTGTGAGAGAGCTCCACCCTCCCTGCCCGTGAGTGACTTTGGGACTGAAATGTGGTTCCAGTTAGGGCGTTTTTTAAAATCCAAAAACACTGGCACTTCAAACAAACTGGAGATATTTCTCTAGCCAACGCTGCTTTGTTCCCATTTTAACACAGCACAATTGCCAGACATTACAAAAAATCTTTCTCACTGTTTGTCAGGAGATGCTTCCCCACATTTTCACAGCAAAACAGCTTTCTCTAAAACATACAGCTGGAGATGCTTATGGATTTCAAATGCTATATAGGCACTTTTACTGGGAACATTGCTGTGAGGTGTTTCAGTCGACACAATAAAGACATCAGAAATCATGCTTTGTAGAAGATTCTGTGTGATCCAAACTTGAGTTGTGCTGAATCTACAATAATCCATCTCTGCCTCAGTTCAGCTTCACTGTCATTTGCATCTAGAGGAGCCTCAATCCCCAGTGAACTGTAAATAATCTCTCAAGGCATGCCAAAAAGTCACAGAAGATGCACAAAAGTTGATCCTCACAAGTCCGTTACAAATCTATAGTTTGCCAAAGATACAGATAGAATGACACTGCGTGTCAGAGACAGAAAAATAACAGGGGTTCGAGACAACACAGGAAGACATAAAGTTACTTTTTTGTATTGGTACAGTCAATTTGTAATATGTATGTAATATGTCTTCTAGTTATAACACTAACAACTTCACCTTGTTCTTGATAAATTCATAATGGTCTAACATTCTGTTTTTCCTCCTTTTCATTGTGTGATCCTTAATAAATCACGATTTTTATATCCAGCAGCATACCGGAACAGTGAGTAATGGAGTATTATCTTGTGCTGTGAATTTACTCTATTTCCTAGCTGCCAACTAGTAACCTATCCACGGAAAAGACGGCTTATGGACCCTCCCACTCTGCTCAGCCACTTGTTTCATGTTCACATCCTTCTTCTTCCCTCATTTGTTTCCTTTCCTTTCCAAATCCATAGTGTGGTTTGTTTCTGTTTCACAGAGGCGGCTGGAAAAAAAACTTGTGTGCACAGGCAGTCAAATATAGCCAGAAGTCATACAGCATTTAATACAGAAAGCTCTTAAACAAAACCACAGCAAAATGTCTCCTTTGATGACATCCAAGCAAAAAAAAAGCCTTTCATGGACACAGTGTGATGATGCTGCGCCACAGTGTGTTGTTTGAGAGCAAGTGACCACCGGCCGATTTTTACATGCTCCCAACTATTTGAATGCTCATGTCTGCTTTACATGTTTGCCTTTTTATGGGGATGAACCGTATTCAAAATAGTCAAAAGGGATTATTCCACTTTGGTTATTTTCCAAAAGAAGACATAAGCTTATGATTCCCTCTGTTTCAGGCGTTGCTTTTTCTGGTCAGCTCTGCCCTTTGCTGACATGGGTTGGACATTCCTATAATTCCAGTCCAGAGAGAGTCCTGTGTTATGGATGAAATAGGTTTAAGGTGACTCAATAACTTCAGTAGCTAACTTCTGAGTATAGACTTATCTGAGAATAACTTCTGAGGTAGGACAGAAGACAAAGCAGAAAAAACGAGAGGGGGAGCCAGAGCGCCGACGGCCTAACAAGAAGCAGAGGGGTTCAGGACAAATAGGTACGAGTGATGTCATGTCTTAGAGACTTGTATCTCAATGAAACACAGTCTTAGTGATAATGGGGGTTGATCTGCAAGGATCAGAGTCGTCAGTGTGTTCGTATGTGTGTGTGTGCGTTTTCACAGGGGAAGGATCTTTTACCCCTGCACCTCCTCTATTCATCTATAACTTACACAGTGAGAAATCAACGGAGACTTGAGTGACCCTGTGTTTACTGATACTGCTGGTAATGCATGCAGTGCAAAGTGACATAGACCAGTCTGCACTGCTAATTGAATCCTATATATAAATGTACACAGTGTGTGTGTGTTTGTGTTTGTGTGTGTGTGTGTGTGTGTGTGTGTGTGTGTGTGCCAGTTCACACGTGTGTGCTCTCTTTAAGTGCCTAAACCAATTGTTGATTGATTAATCTTTATCCTTGACCCTTCTTTATCTCTCTGCTGCTTTTTCTGTCTCTCTTTCTGTTTCTCTTAAACAAATAAACACGCATGCAAACACACACACACACACACACACACACACACACACACACACACACACACACAGA
>NC_048414.1:8396180-8430042 GCF_013103735.1 Etheostoma cragini
ACACACACACACACACACACACACACACACACACACACACACACACACACACACACACATTAATGTTTGACCAGCCTCACTCCCTGGTGCTCTCCAACCTAAGACGCACACAAAAGTTGCCATGACAACTTTCTGGGAGATTTTGCCGTCTCCACCATGCACACTCTGCCAGAAATGTAGGGCACTTAGAGGAAGAGGCACTGTAAGACAATAAGACACTGTACCAGGCAAAAGTATGACCCAGGTGTATAAACTTAAAGTAAAAAAGCATGCAATGAATGTTTCTCTGAAAGATATTCAATCCAGTTGATGACAGTATCATGATCCCTGGATGGCAAAAACAAGGAAATCCATCACTCTATAAAGTCAACATATACTAAATTTGACAAAGACATTCCCCCCTACCCTTCACCATGTGTGTGTGTGTTTGTGTGTGTGTGTGTGTGTGTGCATGCGTGTGTGTGTGTGTGTGCAATTCCTCTTGTCCAAAGGGAATCCCGTCATTGTAAAGGTATTAAATGTTTTCCATTTGGCCATTTGGACTTTGGGGTAGCCAGAATCTGAAGGCAGGAGGTGGAAAGCTTTGGCTCAATGTATAAAAACATTGGGGCAATCCTGTGTTAGGCTTACAGATGGGAACTGAGTCTACAGATGGAAACTCAGAGGCATTTATAACATCAAAGGACAAAACTAAAAATGAATGAGAGCAAAAGTGTAGTCCCTCCTACTTTCAATCTCAAAATGATGTCTTATATAATTTATTAAATATACTATAGTGGCTAACCATACCTCCCCAAAGAACCATGGGAAATCAATGACTAAACTCCACCTAGTCCGAACACGTGTGCATAATATTTTACACTCTCATTCAGCATTAATGTGACTGATACACTTGTCTTATATCTACAAAGAGTCCTTATAGGGAAACTGGGGTCAGTTTATGTCTGCTGAGAGGAGGCACTAGTTGTAAACTGTGAAGATTTGTTTTGAGGAAATTATCATATTTGTTAACTCATTTTTGAAAGTTAACTCACGCCTCTGTTCAGTAAACACACGTGGGCACACTGCAGGAGGATACAATATCCATACAAACAGAGGATCTGGGAGTCCCTGAGAGGGATTTCCTCAGATATTCACCAGATTCCCCTAGTAATCCTCCGGGATTACCATTCTATACTCAGGCCCTAACCTCTGAACTTAAAACATTATAAGCCCTTGTATCCCCATCACTAATGCCCAGTTAAACCTATCACTTCACTCAATACAACGGGACCACCTCCAAAAATCTTATATTGTGTCCACTCTGGCCACAACTCAGACACACTTAGAGGATTTAGAGGGATACCAGCCAGATGTATCATGTAGGCCGCTCAACCTTGGCCCAATACAACACCAGCAAGTTATTTCAATCCGTGTGTTTTAACATATTCAACATCTAAATAGTTTCCAACATGGCAACAATATCTGGGAAAGTGTTCATATCTGGCAATCCTTTTATATGAAACCTAAAACACTGTCAGTAAGGCTGAGCCTACATAGGGACAATCTTTGTGTGTCATGCAACAATAATATTGGAATGTCATTTCCTGTGTAACGTTGCTGGAAATAACAATACCATCCTATTTTTAATCAACAATATGCCTTAAATCAGAGAATCAGTAGTCCTTTGGGATGACTGTGTGAGGAAGGGAGCGTGTGAGCATGCAAACGCCTGTAATTAATCAAGCGAGTGACTGTCCTATCAAGTAGTGTGCCATATTCGCGCATTACCAGAGAAATTAGATACTAGCATGGCTAAGAAGCTTATGGCGCACAGTAACTAACTGACACATGGCACATGGGGGAGAAGGGGTGTCGTGCTTTAAATGTTTAACACGCAATAAGCATGCAGATCACCAAGAGACTCGTCGAACACATATAGATCAAAAGAACATGAATGTCTGATAACATTTTGATCACGATGTATGATTTATGGAATGAGGAGAAATGTGTGTCCCATCGCTGAACTGTTGATGAATCTCCACAGGAAACTTTTTGTTAAATTCAGACATCAACAAGTCTGAACACCCCCCCCCCCCGCCCCCCTTCCTTTTTCTCTTTTTCACACACACATTTACACTCTTAATAAACCTGGGAATGGAGCAGTGGGAATGTTTTCCAGACCAACTATGCAAATAAGACCTCATCCCCAGGGAGACACAGTAAACGGCTTCAACCACCAACAGAATCTACAGAGGGGTGTTTGTGTGTTTGTGTGTTTGAGTGTGCGCCACCATGCAGGGATATCAAACACAAACATGCCTCTGGGTAGTTGCAAACAAATTAGAAAATAAAAAAATGTATAAATAAATTGCTGTAAATTTTTTAGACAATGTCCATTCTTGCCCTCAACCCCTCCCAGCAGCAACCGTCTCTCTCTTGGTTCTGGGAAAAGAAATTTCTCACATCTAGATCCTGACTTTGGCAATGAGAACAAAGATGGCTGCCAGACAGGGATAGGGATCAAAATTCTTCAGTAGGAAGACACAAAGTTCAACTTCAACCTCTATCCAATAAATACTTGGCTGGGGAAAAAAGGCTGGGGATTAGTGAGGACACACAGATTTCCCATTCTGGATAGTTGCCTTCCCGAGTTTAGTTATTGACATCTGCCTCAGTGGAATTGATCAAATGGATGATATATTGAACATGAGAGTCAGAGAGACTTAACAACCTGAACCGAATACAATCATGTCCCGATTCAGGGGAGGCTGCTGGCAATCACAGTGGAATGCTCTTCCAAGAAATCCACTTGCTTGAAAACACCATGGTTTGACTGAGCGCCCATGGCTTATCAGACCACAAACAAAAGAAGTAACAGAACAGACACTAGTGATCCAGCTCCTAGACAGAAGGAGGATTGTGTATCTTGGATATTCTAGACTTGTGCTGCTGTGTCTCTGCTTCGTATCATGACGGACTGGGACTCGTCAGGGGGAAAGGAATATGATCAGTGACAGAGCCATTCTCACAGGAAACAGGACCAGATGAGCTCAGTGGGAGTAAACTGGCCTGGGTTGCATTCCTAAATATGATGCAGTCCACCCTAAAAGTCTGATCGATGTGTCATAATGCAAGATTTTAAATATGTCTAAAACATTTCACTGGAATTGCGTTGCTAGGAAACAGCTTGAATCTAAGTTCATTTGACAGAGAGGAGAACCAGCTTCCTGTCAGCTACCATTATTAGAGCACTATAACAGGAAATGAACCTGGTCTATCTAGGATGAAAGGATGTTGAACACACTGAGGATGAGTTTTGCTTCACAAAGTGTCACTTCACATTCCTAACAACAAAATGATGGTGTTTAAGTGCGGTTAGTTGCACGACTGTGATGATTACAGGTAAATGATAAATTCTTGCAATTCTTGCGACTCAGGGAACGCCCAACCACCAGTGTTTGCAACAGTCCTTACCCCTGCTTCTTCCCCATGCAGGATATCCTGCTTTTGGGATGGGGTCAGGCGGTAAAAAAGACTGGTAGAAAAAAAAAGAAAAAGAAACACAGATAAAATCAATTTTGCAAAAGCAACCAAAGAAATAATACAGTGCAACAATTACCCAGAGACGCTGTCTAACACAGAGCACTGCCCTCACACACACACAACAGTACTAACCATATTTAAAGGGTCATACCACCAGAGGAAAATGTGTGACTCGAGGCTGTTGAGTCAATATTACTCAGCCTGATATGTATGAAAGTGTGAACACGCGGCTGCGTTCTCTCACGAGAGACATAAGCACACATCTGCGGGAGCAAACAACACTTCACAAATGTTGCAGTCCGCTGGTTACTGTACCGCCACAGCTCCATCACACGTAGCGCTGCGCCACGTAACATGCAAAAGCGTAAAATTATCATCTTGACAATATCTGAGCTGGTGTCATTACTGAGTATGTAGGACTGCTGGCGATGGATGACGGCATTCTCCAGTGAGAGTTGAAAAGAGAATATAGAGAGTTAAATAAGAAATGAAGAATTAATTAAACTAGGAAGAAAAGAATAGAATGTCAGAGAGGAACAGGATGCACGTGGGAACAGGTTTAGCTCAGGGCAATGGAGTGGAATAATATTTTTCTTTTAGGATTTAAAAAAGGTGGAAAATGAGTGTAGAAAAGTAAAAACGGATTGATACAATATTTAGAAACAGTTAAGTCCTCTCTCACTCTTTCTCTCTGTCTGTCTCTCTCCATTGTGCGTCTGCCAGTTGTGTGAAGTTAGGTATCTCATTAACAGTAATAGAGGAAGCTGGGCAGAGAATCAGAGCAGGGAGCCAGGGGTATCCCCAGCCTGCAGCCTGACACACTGACCCCTCCTTCCCTGCTTTTGTAACTCCCTCTACTATTAACTGCTCCACCTTGGACCATACCACTTCATCAGTCAAGGGGGGAGACAATGTGTATAGCTGTATATCAAAGCACCAGAGGATACTTGGGAAAGTGTTAAATACCTTTGTTTAAAAAGGGGTTTTAATGTGGCCTCTCTCAGATGTTGGTGCGTCTCTAAACCAGGAGGGGGTGTTAAGGACAGGGTTGTCTTCGGGAGGTCTGGTATGTTATTTCAGTTTCCTCTGATTGTGTTGCCCTCCCTCAGGATGCTTAAACTTAGGAGCCACATAAAAACATATCCGAAGACAAAAGTTAGAATAACAATCCAGTTTATCCTCCTCTTGAGAATTACGGAATTAAAGCAAAACGACAGGAAAAGGCACTTGGTGTGTGTGTGTGGTTACGCCACTCATGTTGTGGGATGATTTTGTGCTATGCAGTCTAGTGTGGGCTTTTTTTAATCTAGCAACAGGCCTGATGAGTGGCTCTCTGCGAGCATGTTGGGTTTGTCCTGGTAGTGCCAGCTGCATACAGGGCAGGTGAGACGCCCGGAGAATACTAATGGCTCCATGAAAGCCCTGAGTGCCGATTCTGACTTCTTGAAGAGAATACTAAGCACCCATTTTGCTGAATCACAGACAAACACAAGGCCCAAAAGACAAAGCTGCTTTTACTAAAAGCGATTAAAATATAATTCACTGGTGAAACTGTTCTGTACAAGTAAACTGACACATTTTGTGTGTCAACCGAGTTAAATTGTGTGTAAATGTGTAAGGCAATGGAGGAATCGTGAACCGGACAGCCTATAAAACAGTGTCTGTGTGTGTTTTGTGTGAAAGCATCCCCCTTTCACATACTGTATCCATAGTAACACTTACAGGCTTACAGTTTAGTTCCTGACTCCTTATAGTGACCTAAGCAACACGACTTCCTGTTGAGGCTCCGCGTCCAACAATAACTACAAAAGAACACTTCACACAAGGACAACAATGTAATACAAAGCAGCTTTTTCTGAACTTGGCAGGATAGCCCTTCACATGCACCTGAGCTGAGTGTTGTAAACTATGTCAGCATGTGTGTCCCATTTTACTAGCATGAACACAGCATCTAACCCATTTCTGTCCTCCATGCTTAATGAGACAAATCCGTCATGTTTAACCCTGCTCCTGTCTCTGGCTCCGGCCTATCGCCTGAAGGACGTACCTGGCCTACAGCACATCATCACGTCCAAGCCTTGACACAAGTGTGGAATCATTCATTTATAATAGTTTCCAATAGTGGCTATCTGTCTCCACAGGTGGCCCAGCTAGCAGACAATAGGTTTCAAATCAAATCACTGCATTAAGTACACATTTCTAAACTGATGTTGCAATAAATCCCCTGTGCGAGGGTGCCTTTTTTTTAATGCTATACAAATGCACATCTAGTTTATGTTTGTTTTGTGTGTACTGTATGTGAGGTGCAGCTTACTGTACCTGGTAGAGTGGCCTTGAAACACACCTGTGTGTGCGTAATAGATGTAGGGGTGCAGGGAGGTTCCTGGCATGCACACGAAGGCGTTGGAGGGCTGTTGAGGTGAGAGTTGACAGCAGACCCTGCCGAGTGCAGACGGCCTCGTCTAGACCTAACAAGACTGCCTCCATTACTTCACTGACTGCAAGCTCTCTGTGACGAGAGACACAACTCCAAAGGTACGTGCAGTGTAGCAGAACAAGTCAATATCAGTGAGATATCCACCGGTATCACATTAGGTGAGTCATTACAGGTAAAATCCACTGAGGCCCAGGTGATTAGAAGTTATTAGTCTTTATTGTCCTCCTGATACCACTTAGCTCTAGTATAGATAATAACTGGGTCATCTCTAGAGGTAAACAACAGAGAGACAGGACAACCCTGTGGCTGTCTCCTTTCCTGCGTCCGACTCTGTCCTCCAAGTCTCTCTGGGATTAAGCTGTCTGAAGACTGGTGCTTCTGTTCCAGTCCCCAGAGCTAGTGGTCCCTATTGACTCTCTCTCTCTCTCTCTCTCTCTTTTTCATCCCTTCCTCTCTCTTTTCTTCTCGCCGAAGCAATGCGCCCTACATCCGTTGGTCTGTGCGCCACAAACACAAACATTCGCACTAAGAAAATGAAGCCAGTCTCTTAGTCTCCCTGGCTGGTAGTTGTTTTTAAAGCGATATGCACTCTCATACTGCAGCTCACATGGAGAGCAACCAGTCCAGTGCCAGAGAGAAGAACAGACAGCAATCTCTCTTTCACTTTCTCACTTTTCAAGGGGAGAGGGGTTGGTTTTCAAGATGCACCCCTCCTCACACACCTGGTCAGACTGTACAATATCTTGTATGCTTGAAGAAGACACAGTCATTCACACACACGCACACACACACACACATTATGATATTTAGTCTCCAAAGTCTATATATAGAGTATTCTAACAGCACTGGGATTGTAGCCAGAATATTTTTTTTAGTTTTTGTTTTTTTAAAGGACACATTTTCCTCTGAGCCAGTTTTCCCAGGCTGGGGTATCCTGACTTGACCTGGTTAAATTCTTCCAAAACAAATGTAAGAATATACAACCCATCTGTTACTCTTTTCCAACTTCTCACATTATCCCTGCACAGTATTCGAGATAGCAATCCACAATAAAGCTTATCTTGCTTTTGCTGATACACACCCATTTGCAACAATGACCACATGGAGGCAATACAACCTCCACATAAAACCTGTGCCAGGCCTATAGTCTGTGTGTATATCCTTGCCAGTCGGTGATGAAAAATTGGCTTTAAAGCTCTGCTAAAACAAAACAGCTTAAATGACCAACGTTCTCTGTGTTATGTTGAAATCATTCTGAAATTAAATACAGGCGCACATTTTTCTAGCTCCAGCAGCCTTTTCTTGATCTTTACGGTCACTAAGGATTTCTTCCAGTTTAAACTCTGTCAGTTTAAACATTTAAAAAAGAAAAAAGCTCAAATATCCAATGGGTTTATTCAGCTGGACTGATTCACTTTTTTCACTTTCATCTGAGAGCATTGATCTATAGAGAATTCATAACTCTGTATTGTCCAGTAATTCTCTGCCTTCCTACCCAACCTGATCTGACTGTAGGTGGATTAAATGGTCTTTCGTAGCCCACTCTGATTCATGGAGGGCTTTATCGATAATAGAGGTCACTCCTGTACTGCTGTAGTGTGTGTGTGTGTGTGTGTGTGTGTGTGTGTGTGTGTGAGAGAGAGAGACTGTGTATGTATGTTTGTGTGTGCATTGAAGTTGTTTTATGATGCTCAAAACATTTGTTTGTAACTGAATGTCAACATGAACACATAAGTGAGTTACTGCCATCACATTAATCAACTATAGTGTGCTGTACACATGACAACATGCATTTTTTTTAAATCTGAGATTCCTCATTCCACAGCACCAATCTCCCATCTCTCTTTCTCAGGGCCTCATGTTGCTTTCTCAGTGGTGTCTTGAGAAACCCATGAGGAATGTGTCGCATTCCTATAGTGTGAATTCTCCAAAATAATTCCGGGTTTGGCTGGAGCTACACATGAAGGCTGGAGATGTTAACCTCTCAGCCACTGTAATTTATAGTTGTGTAAATGTTTGTTGTGGTAGGGAGGGCGGTGGGAGGTTAGCTATGACAGTGCACTGTTCACATGATTCTATGTGTGCGCAATGTCCAGCTGAATCCTGGGAAAGGTCACACAGGCCCTGTGATGTAAACAGTGAGCACCAAAGTGTCAGTTGGCCGGCTGTTACCATAGTAATAAGACAGAGAGAAGAAGACACCATTTGCCTTGTGATGGACAGGAATTGACAGGCAAACAGTGAGATCATCTGTGTGTCGTCCACATATTAATGACAAATAAACCTCAGACCTGTACCCACTCGGTTGTGAGATCCTGAGGTCTCCCGCTGTCTTCCACCCTCTTACTTTCTCCTCTCTCCATTTCTCTCCCACTTTCATCTCTCCCTCATATCTCTCTCTATCTCTCAATCATCCTCCTGCTCTCCGATCTCCACTCAGGCGTTTTATACTAGTGCAGGCAAGAGAGAGAGAGAAAAAGACAGAGAGAGAAAGAGAGAGAAGGAGAGAGGGAAAGAGAGAGGGAGCGCAGTGGAGGGAAATGGGTCACAGACACTATAAATTCACAAGAACATCTTCAGCTGAGGCACTATGGCACACAAATTCATAAAAACAGTTGTGTGCAAGGGAGTAGAATGTGCGTATGACACAGGAAAAGTTGTACAGGTACTACTTGTGCACTTCTTCTGACAATAAACCTGGCATCTTTCTTTTGCAGGCTTAATATTCTTAATGGTTCATTTGGAACGCACAACCACCCAGCAAACTCACATACACCAGCATCGCTGTGACAGAGATTATAAGTGACATCCGTGTATAGACCCAGTGTGAAATTCCATTCCGATCAGTCTAGTTTAATGTGATTGTATTAGAGGTGCAAGCAGGAAAATCAATAACAAAACGTAATGTGGCTCGAGAGGGGGCTGAAAGCAGTGAGCTTCTTTATGTCTATGTGTGTGAGAACGTTTGTGCATGAGCTTCGGTATTCACAAATGTGCTTATAATAATTAGATAAAATTGTTTACTGTGCATGCATGCAATGAGAAACCCCCACGATGACGTGAAAACCTTTGAAGTATCGGGGCTTGTTGGTCTTTTAAGTAGAGAAGTTGACCTAGTTCATGTGTTATATACTTCATTATGTTATACACACATGCACAAAGGGTTGTTCACTCAAGAAAGCATGCACATGCACACTCTCCAGCTAATCATTCTCTCCCCTTTGCCTGGCAGATAAATATTAATGAGGATTACTATGTTACTGCAGTACACCCACGGGAGAGACTGCACCTCTCTCACTGTCTCTCTTTCTAACCCTTTCCCGCTCTGTCTCTCTTTGTCACTCATACACACCCACACACACGCCCACAAGCACACACACACTTCAATATCTTGTCTTTTTTGATTTTCCAAGAGAAATTATTTTTCTATCCTTTTATATCCTCCTTTCTATTCCTCTTATTTTTTCACAGCAAGATTCTGATACACAACACACTCACAAACTATGAACAAACCCCTTCATGTGAGTCGTGTTATCTGTCTGACAAAGGGCACAGATTGTACTGGGATATTTAAGGAACATGTCGGGGTCTCCACATCCTGTTTTGGGGGAAGATGGAATCCAACAGACTCTTTCCCATCAATCCACACTCATCTTTTCTTTTTCTCTGCTCTGTTTCTCTCTTTTTTTTAAAGATTCCACACAGTCATTTCTGAGAATAGAGAAGCAGAGATAATGAAGAAAGCATTCTGAGCTCTGCATGAAGGTGGCAGAGGACGGGAACATGCACGCACACGCTCACGCACGCAAAAGCACACATGCATGCACACACACAAACACACGTGCACACACACACACACACACACACACACACACACACACACACACACACACACACACACACATCCATCCACTGGGGATGTTTTGGCAGAGGATAGAGGAGTCCACTCTCACCATAGCTACCCTGCTATGTTTCCATAGAGAAAACACATTATCAGCAGCTCACCGCCTTCAGCCTTCGCTCACAGTCAATGGCCGATCATCTCTTCATTGTTTGATCATGCTCGGTTCAGATGTACTTTGAACATGTATGCAGCTGTGACATGCGTCTATAGATCTGCGGGTTGATTTTGGACAGGGAATAAAAGACAGTGGGAAAAATAATCATAGCAGAGAGTGATGAAAGAGGCATGGAGGAGAGGAGGGTGGGAGTCTCCCATGTGCTCCCCCTTTTCCTCTCTTGCTCAAAAACATTCTTCCTCCTGAGCTGCCTTGGGGAGAAAAGGGGGGTCCTCTTTCATGCCAAACAGGGTGTGGTGCAAGAGGGGCCTTCACGAGCCTTTTAGCTCAAGCTATTCCCACCTCTTTTTCTCATTCTTCCCCTTTTTCCCCCTTTTCTTTGTCTCTTAAATTGGACTGACTGACCCCAGCTCTCTCACCTACAGTCCTGGGGGTAGGTTGAGATCCCTGGGAATCAATACTGTAGCGAGGCAGAGCAGAGCTGCGGGGGCAAAAACTCACAGCTCAGAACTGATATGTGCCAACAGAGGGACGTTAGAAGAAAACGTAACAGAAACTCATTTTGAATGTTGTCCCTTTGGTGTCCACATCAACTTTGCAGCTGCTTAAATGAATCCTGACTCTAATGTCGAGACATTTAGATCCATTTGATAAGAAACAAGGAGAGTATCAACCTGACCCACAGAATGCCAGAGTCCAGCGATGACCTTCTCTGTTATTGGTGCAGACGAGATGTTTAAAGGTAACAAGGATGGATTAGTATTCCTGCCTCGCTACTTGCCTGGCTGCCTCTAGCTCTCAGGCCTATTGTGGTAAATTACAGTCGTGCTATTGTGCGTTTGCATTCCTATTCCGCTCATGAGCATTTGTTTTCAACACGTGCATGTGTCTAAGTCTCTATATGTGTGTCTTTGTGAACCCTCCGACAGTGATCCACCCCTCCCACCTTCTAGCCCTCGCTCCCCTGCGGTGCCCCTGACAACAACATGTTTCCTTGGAGAGCGATTCAACCTCCTCAAATCTGAAATGTTTTTCGAGTGTTTAGGAAAAGCATGCACGTAAACACACTCGCATGTCTCGCTCTTTCTTGTGCCCTGTCTTCCCACTGTTTGTTTGTTGTTTTTGTTCTTAATTTCACAGAAAAGAGCTGAGCAGCTTAACATGATAGCAAAATAACAAAGGCGGGGATAATCCTAATTCAGGCCTTAATCTAAACAGTAAATATTCCTAAAAGAAGCTGTTTTAAACTGTCAACACCAACTGTGCAATTTATCATCATCATATTATACTGTAAACACCTAGGGCCCTATCACAGATTGGTGCAAAGACAGACGCAAAGACCAATGCAAGTGTCTTTGCTATTTTAGGACCGAAGCAGTTGTTAATTTCCTGTCAAGCGCACACGTTGTTTAAATAGAAAATGCAACTGCGTCCATCTTTGCGCCCATGGGTGTGCTGGTCTTACAGGGAGGTGTGTTGAATGTGTGTGAATTCTTGCCGTATTGCTATCTTACAACCACAGAAAGTGATCGTTCCATTGACCAACAAAAACCTGGTCTGAAGTCAGTAACGCAGCATTTCATTATTATTTCAACAGCGCAAAGTGGAGAGAAGTGAAACGTGCCTAGGCTTGTGCACAGTGCGCACACACTATGCTTGTTACATGCAAAATATTAAAAATAAAAATATCATGGTGCAAATCTGCGATCATAGTAGCATTGTGCCAAGGTACAAACGCGCCTGGCTTTAAAGGGAATGGGAGATGACACTCTGTTTGGGTTATTGCATATTACCCCCAAAACACACCGATGAATTAATAAAGACACTAGGCACAACACTTTTGAAGCCTGCGCCTGGCGCTTTGACCCTTTTTTCCGCCATCAAACTAGCAAAAGTGGATTTGGACACGCCATGCACTTTATGACGTGCACTTAGATCGTTAAAATAGGGCCCCTAGTGTTTAGAACAATCTATATGGTAAGTCTTTTTTTTCTCATTTTGTCCACGCTGATACATTTCTTTCATGTGTTGCCATTTCTACTGTAATAAAAGGTATGCAAGAGCCAAAGAAAGGGGGAATGAGCAATAAAGAAGCGTGACAAGTCAAGATCTGAGGACAGCTACAATTTGAGCCACAATAGCGAGGAGTAGAAGGACAAGATGAGTTATAGAAAAGAAAGTGATTCATTGAGCAAAAGAGGAGTAATCAAGTTTGCCTCCTCTCCTGTTGTTCTGGAGTTAACGAGCCATGTTTTGTGTGTGTCATTGCTGTTGATTGTGAACAAAGATGGTCTATGTTCTGCCTGTAGATATTACTCAATTAACTGTGATGGAAACCCACATCCATCAGATACTACCGACATGGACGTGAGGCAATTCATCTGCATTAGATGAGAGTGACAGGACACAGACGAGAAGGTTGGCAATCTGGAAGGTGAAAAGCAATCTGGATGATCCATTTTGAAAATATCTTTCAGACAAGATAAAGTTCGCTCTAAGCAATGTTGGGGGATGTTGCTTCTTGTTGACGTCAAACAAAACAAGGCTAACTTGCCCCTCTGTCCTCTTCATCCCGTCCCCTCTCCCTCCATTCTGTGCTTCCGCGCACTAACCCCCCCAACCCCCATCCCCAAATCGGTTATTAGCTGGAATGCTGGAAGTCTGTTTGTTATGTTTGCTGGTGCAGGTGGGCGCAGTTTGTTTTTGCTGCCGTTTGTCGAGCCTGGGCTGTCTTTGTAGACAGCCTGTAGACAGCCCAGGGGACAAGCAGCCTGTCACTATCCGTTAGACAGGCAGCTAGCGGGTAGTGAGAAGATGTTTGCTGTATGCGACAAAAAAATGGTGTAGACTAAAAACCGCGTAACATCGCTAAGAGCACCTTTAAGTTATGATAACGATTATGGAGTAGAGTGTTTAGCCAGCGGCGGTGCACACCCAAAACCCTCTGCGTGTTCACTGGGAAATGGTGAAGGTCCGTAAATGAAAAAATTAAGCTGCCAAGTGTGCAAAACACATTTAGCTGGATTTAAGCTGGCAGCAATAAACATTTCCACTGCAACATTCCCCTCTGCTCAGTCAGCCGCTTATAGATAAAGATTTTGTCAATGTTTTTTTCTGTACGCTGTTCCCCGTCAATGCGGCTCACGCAGTTGCATAAGGTGGAGATTGGACGACAAAGCAATGAGTTATCTAACATGGCAAGTCAGAGCAGGACAGAGCAGCATCTGTGTGTAGAGCTGAAAGTATTTCAGTGGCTCAGTGAGGACATGGGCAGGTGAAGTCATAACCCAACAGACAGTCAACCTTTCTAGAGACTCTAGGGTAGAAACCGGTCCATCACTGAGCTTTGTTCACCTGCCATCACTGAGGAGAGGAATCAGTCAGTCGGAAGATTTTAATTCTCTTTTGTGAAACACCTTTGCCGATTTATTGAACACTTTTCTGCCTGTGAGATTTGATGGATAGCTATTTTAAATATCCAATGCATTCACTACCTTACACAGCAAACTGATGCACATTCATCCATTCAGACCTTTTTTTCAGCACAACAGCACAATAATGCGGGTGAATGTATGTAAATCACAAGTAATCTCCCTCCAGTCTGTCTGCGCACAGCTGGCTGCCAGAAGAATGGGAGGCAGAGAAGAAGGAATGCAATCAGGAGACAGAGACCCCCCTTGTGTGAGAAAATCTGCTTTCCTCCATTAATGAAGTTGATTTGAATGAGTGTATGTGAATGTGCTTGTGCACAGGCACCAGCTAATAAACCCGTAGCAATTACTTCTCTGAAATGGACAGTGAATATTCAGTTTCTTCTCATCAAGCAATATGACAGTTGGACCACAGTTAATCAATTTTCCATCCACTAAAAAATGACTGGCACATGACCTGTCTTTAGATAATGAGACCTGAAAGCATTAGAACAAATTCTAATTTACATTGCCTCTGTCAAGTTGTTTACTTCAGTGCAACTTCACTACAGAAGCAAAGAAGCCACATAGTGTTTTATGCATGTGTGTGAGGAGATGTGAAGGTTATAGCACTTCTTTCTGTGTTGAAGCAGGCTGGGAATGTGTACTGTATGTCCAGGGTTATTAAAGTGAAAGCTGTGTTCATTCAATATTTAGAAACCATTCTGTGTAATTTATGATAGCACGGGCACAGCATGTGTGTGCTTGTGCATATTACTGTGTCCTCTGCGTGCACTCTCAATCAAAGAGAGAACTACAACGAGGCCAGCGGTTCTCAGAAGTCACATTCCCACAAAGAGGCATGTTAATGAAACTAAAATCATCAAGTGGGAAGACCGAGATATCCAAAAAGGAGTTAGAATTATATTCAATATGATCCTGTAAGCACCTCATGATTTTAAGGACGCAGTCTGGATAAGCCATAAGCCCGGCTTGCTCGTCACCTGCACACACACTCTACTTAAATCGGATTCACTTAATACTGCTGTATTTACAACATGAAAGATGTGCATCACCATATGAATGCAATGGGGAGTTGCACACACAAATACAGTCACAGCTGCAAACTTGAGTGCTTCTTTCTTTTCCAAAAGCTCGCAAATGTCTTGTGGTGTACACAACTTTGTGGAGGAGCGTAAGAGGTGATTCACCTGGCAGGTTACAGCTTGTCTTTACACACATTCCACGTCTTGAGCTTAGCTGGAAAACTATTATCTTCTGCCGTCAGTCAAGACCCACGTTATTCACACTAACACATGAACACTGAAGCGTGTGATGCCTGGCAGGAAAGCTCAGGCAGGAGCCGATCCAGCACTTTAAACCACGCTGAAGACCAGACTATGCGTGGTTTTGCTTGATAAAAGGAAGCTAACTCATGCCTCAAGTCAGTTCAATTGCATTGACAGTGACAGGCAAACGAGCCAAACTCAAAGACAGCTCTCCCACAGTGAGACTTCCCTGTAACCTTGGAATCCAAGGACTGCAGTGGAATACATAAGCAGAGACAGACTGAGTTTTGGAAAGATTGACATACTTGGACTGACAGACAGAGAAACACAGAGAAGTATTGTCCACTGTGAAGATTAAAAGCTTTTCTCTTGACTTGCCTTCCACCAATCCAAATCTAATACCATCCCCTGGATAAGCCAAGAACCTTTTTAAATCCCATTTACGCACACGATAGCACGGCAAGACACAGTCTCAGAGAGGAGGCAGTCAGAGAAGAAGGGTGAAAGTGTAAAAGAGTATTTGAGGTTTGTGTCTTACCCTCTCTCCACTGTTCCTCCGTAGAGTCCCCACCGGCAGCTTAAGCATCATCCGGCGGGTTCTCCCGGGCGTCACTGCTCCCTGGACCACCATAGTACGCTCCAGAGTGTGTGTGTCCGTGGGTGTGCGAGCATGTGTGCGAGTGTGTGTGGTGGGTGTCCTCGCCGTTCCGTCCAGCCTGGCAGCCAGGGTTCACGCGAGCTATGCGCGTGGTTGTGTACGAGGAAAGAACTGTGTGATACTAGTGGTTGGTGTGTGTGCGTGTGTGTGTGTGTGTTTGGGTGGGTGGGTATAGCAGCCCCACACTGGTCCTATGTGCCTCTCTCTTCTTCTATTTCCCTCTGTGTTAAAACACTTCCCATTCTGCTCCGCTCAGCTCCACTCTGCCGCTCAGGAGGAGAGCGAGTGTAGAGGGAGAGGGAGAGCGCTTTGTCTTTCCTCTCTCTTCTCCGCTCTCTTCTCTCCTGCTCTGGCAGCTCCCCCTCCCTGCCTCCCACACTCACTTCCTTCAGTTGGGGGGCTTAACCAGGTCACTGGATTAATGTGACGTTACGGCTGTTATTAGCATACGCGCTTGTGTCACATGATCCAATAATAATTGTGTGTGGGGTATATACCCCCCACCATCCACACACACACACACACACACACACACACACACACACACACACACACACACACCCCTTACAGGGGATCACGTGGGGAACCTCAAAAGGAATATGGGATGTTTTGCCATCTGGTAGGGAGATTATCTTTGAAATCCCACATCCAGCTTTCTCTCCCTGCACTGTCTGGACGAGGACACAAAGGGGGAATACACACACACACACACACACACACACACACACACACACACACACACACACATACTTGCACAATGCTCATGCATGCAGATTTTGATCATTCTATCACTTGGTTCATTGCAGGCATGCAGAAAGATGTGAAAATCAGCCTGATTTTGTTTCATAAAGCTGTTACGGTTGTGGACTTAGCTGTGAGGCTTCAGCAGAGATCTTCTATCATGATGGCTGCAGCCACGGAGAGCTGAGTCAGGCCTCTGTTTCCACCACGGTGGTCTTTACATGTCCATTAAAGCTATTGGACTCATGAGTTACAGCTGCACCTAGTGACTTACTGTCATATTCTCATCATCACTCACCGCAAAGCTCTGTTTGCCTCTGCACAGCTATACTCAACTGCCAGCTGATTAACTTAAGTGGATCAACACGCATGCACACACATATGTAGGCACACACAGATGTTCACTTTGCACATATGCTCACATACAGTACATGTAGGCTACAGTAAGTTTACGCATTAAACAGCTAACGTCTTGTAGGGGCTAGCTATTGTAAGCCAGCAGCATTGTATAATAACAGTATGATTTAGCTTGGTATTGTCAGTTATGAGGTGATTTGATGCTGGGTCACAGGGTATGAAATCAGATTAAAGTCACTGGTCAAAATGAACAAACAAACAAGCCTTTTCAATCCACTGTATCACTTCTTTAAGTGGGGACCAGCGCTGGCTTTAGTGACATGATACTGTATATGTCACACTTTCATAGAGACACATACACACACACATACACACATTGTGCCACACGGCAAACGTACAGGAAAAATCGTCTGCAGTGGTAATCCCCAGCAAGCATTATTTATTCAATACCCTAGCCCACGCCAGTATGTGAGTGACTGTGGCCTACATGAGAAATATCAGAGGGGTATTTATAAACTTAGTTCGCAGACATCCAGGTCTTGCAGATGACACACTGGAAAACTGAACAGGGATCCAACAAACAGAATTCATTTCTCTTTGCCCTGTTTCAGGTACTCTGTGCAATGTGTGCGTTTGATGTTAATTCAGATCGCGATGACAGAGATTAACAGCCACTGCTGATTCAGGAGACAAACCTCGCTGCTTTCATAGTAGGCTCGTCTGACACCTTGACAGGGAGATGACAATAGACTCTCCTAATTGAACAGTTTAAGTGTGGTTTGTTTTCGTTTGTTCTCCTCCTTTCTGTTTTTTTAAATGATTATTTTCTTTTACTTTTGAGACTTTTAAAATTCCACTACCTCAAATCCGGCGAGGTGATAAGCCCTCGTCTTGACAAGAGGAAAGAAAACAACAAAATCTTGTTATTCTTGATGCCTCAGGCTAGAGGCACAATGACCCATTTCAGTCAACAAGCATGCAGAAATAAAAGCAAATGGGATTTGCCCTTAATAAAAATATGTGAAGTACCAAACTGCATACATAATGAGGCGTAAACATACAAAAATCGGAGCAAAAAGCAAAAAGCTGGGAGATTCAGCCTCTCTGTGCTGGATCAGTTCACACCAACTGTCCTCAAAATGAAGTAAGAACTATTGATTCCCAACAAACCTGCATATAACAAAAGATAGAAGGAACGAGACAAAGAAGAGAAAGAGAGAAGATCACTACCTGGTTATGAAAGCTGCTAATGAGGGAGGTGCAAACAAAGCGCGTAGACTGTCTGGGTTTTATTTCTACTGTGTTTTTAGTGTGTGTGTGTGTGTGTGTTTGTCTGCTTAGTCTTTGTCTGTAGTAATAATAAGAAGCAATGGTTTTCAATTGTAGACCGCTGGCATTGTTACGCATTAATTTACCCTGATAACCCAGCCGGTCTCTGCCCACGGCTGTCTGACTCATCCCTCTGGTCCCGCTCCTCACTGTGTTTGTGTTTGTGTGTGTGTGTGTGTGTGGGTGGTGTTTATGGAAATGCCCTCTAGCTGGACTCTCTCCCCATCCCAGGCAGGGAAGGAGGGGGTTGAATGTTTAGGTTTCAAGACTCCACAAATTACAAAGGGTTGAGTTTCAGCGCCATTGCACAGAAAACACAGATTACATATCTAAACAATTCCACCCTGATAGCGTAACTCGTTCTATTGTCACTGTGTGCTTCTGTCTGTGCTTCTGTGTGTTTGCTAGAGTTGTTTTTCTCTATCTCATGAGAGGGAGATGAGCAGAAAGCGGGCCCTCCCATCCTTCATCAGGCCAGAACCAATCACAATGACTTCTCCACAGGGGAGCATCCACTTCAATTATCATCCCCTCAGTAGTGTCTGTGTGTGAAGGCCTATAGTTTTACATGCTCAGAAAGGTAACCGAGAGGCTGAAAGATTTTCAGGAAACAGGGACATTGTGAAAACTGGGACGTGTTTATGTATTGGAGAGATTTGGTGGAGCACGGGGACAGGTTGTCCTGGACAAACTGTGTCGCTTAGCACAACATCTGCTCAACCCGCTGGGAAGTGACTGTGTTTGGGTGTGTGCACATACTGCATATCTGCTTGTGTGTCTTTCAAAATGATTAAAATGTCATACAGTGGCACCAATGGAATGTAGACAGACTGAAAAATCCCATCCGTCTTTCACTGTTTGTACGCTGACGTGGTACGTGGACATTGGCTTGAGTTTTTTTCTGGGTGCAGTCCACATTCACACAAACACTGCCATAATACAGTCATTCATGCTTAAATGGAAATAGAATATATCATCCCAATGGACCAATCAGTAGTCTGTTATGAGGGAAGCAAAAGACTTGAATGGGGCGCTGGATGTGCAATTTGTACCAGTGAACAGCACACAAGGCTTCTCAATTATTCCACTGGAAAGCCTCTGCATGTGCTGGACCATCAGATTCTGGGCCATGCAAACGGCAGGAATTAAAGGCTAAATGATAAAAGCTTATTAGTTTATGGGTGTGTGCATAAAACGGATAAAGTTGTCTTTTCTGTATTTATTTGGGCAATTCTGCAGTCAAAGTAAAGACTGATGCCGTGTGTCATCCCCTTATTATTTGTTGGGGCTTATTTATTTTTTTGGGGGAAAGCCTCGTAAAAAAATCTTAAAAAAATACATGTCATACCAATCATTTTCACTATCAGATTAATGTAGACGGGATGACAACTGCATGGTGGAGAGAGAGAAAAAGCAAGAGAGCGAGAGATGTAGAAGGGGAGAGCAGAAAGAGACAGAGAGAGTGAGGGAGGGAGATAGATGGAAGAGCACAGCTTGCTATATTTAACAATGTAATCAATGGTCAGAGGACACACCCATTACATAACCGAATGGTCACACATAATACACCCAGTCCATGGCCTCTATCTGAATACAACCCATCTACAGTAGCACAGTCAAAAGACAAGACTATGCTGGAGAATAGGTTACGTGCCATGCACACAGACACACATGACGCACAATACAGTGACACAATGTGGAGAGAGTATCAGTACGTCACAGTGTTTGTGCTCCTGGCAGAATGAATGCTCTTACAGACCACAGGCCCTTTATGACAGACCATCTCTCCCAAAGGTGAACTACTGCTTTATTGCTGCTGGAAAGACAGCAGACAGTGCTGAAAAGAGCAGAGCAGAGCGGTACAGCTGCGACGGAAACAATCCCATCCAGCTGAGCTCTTCCTCTGTCAGATGAGGGCGAGGGGGATGGAGGAGAAAACAAGAGGCTTGGGAGGAAGAAGAGTGAGAGAGGGGAAGTTTAGCTCTGCCTCCAGGCCTGCATCATAAAGGCGATGAGGATGTTGGGGGAGAGGACTGTGGGGGCTGGAGATGTTTGTGGGTTGCACGAGGAGGAGATTCAATTAGACTACACAAGGTTTGAATGCATTTTTAATCAGGTTGCTTCATTTCCTGACGTAACTGTCAGCCTTTGTGAGGCAGAATCTGAAAGAGGAGCTGCCATCCCTCTCCCTGTCCTTCCATCGCAGCTCACACAGCTCAGCGGACCAGCAAAACAATACACAGCAGCTTAGCAAAGGGCTGATGTGATGCCGCAAACTGACATTTTACAGCAGCCCCAAAAAAAATCCGATCACCAGATGCCCTTAAAAGGTCTTGTGTATGTGGCAGAGATGCTATCTTCGTTGCTATGTGAACGAACAAATGTTATGGAAATCAAGCGATATAGTCACACAGATGATTGTTATTTTATTTATTCTTTATATTTCCTCTAAAACAATTTGACATTTCTCTCTAACAGACGTTTAACTTTTCGGCAGGGCATGAGGGGTGGGGCTGCTGTTTTCAAATTTCCCTTGCCTTTGTGACAATGGAAGTGCCGTGTTTTTTAAATTACGAGTTAATATAACAGCATTGATGGGTATTCACGCTGTATTTCTGAAATTCTAAGCTTGTACAGTAGACTGACTTTGTGACCAGGTTGTGTGCAGTCATGTGCTTTAAATCTATGAGTGTTCTTGTATGCAGCGGAAATAAAAGTGTTGACCTGAAAAACCTACGAGTCTACAAATGGCTCTCGCTTTGACTCCAGTTTCCTGCGAGCAATCAAGGCGACAAAATAGGAACCTCCTCTTCTAGTAGTAAAATAGGTTGCAAAGGAAGTTTGTTGCCCCGGATCCTCTCGGCTTTCCTGAATCGTTCATATGCGCTGCTGTGCTAATGAAAATAGCTGCACGCTCAGCTGCTGCTCCAAGCCAATGAGCATCATTGATAGGGCTCTGGAGGTCCGTCTCTGCTGGAGGATGGAGAAGCATTATTCTAATGACCCCTAATATTCATCTAACGACCCGTCTTTGCTCACTGCTGGATTAATTCCAACATACAGAACTGCTTAACCCTTCATCATATATTACAGCCTATATTACTGTTGGTCTCCTGTTTTGGACACACTGATGAAATGTTTTCAGTAACATTAGATTCCTGATCCAAGACACAACGTCTGCTGCTGGTAAGCCTTCCAATCAAAGTATTTTATTCACCCTGGCTTCATTTGATGGTTCACTGAAATAAGCCTCTTCAGAACTCATCTTAACAAATGTGTGTGTGTATGTGTGCGTGTGTGTGCTGGTGCGTGCATGTGCGTGTGTGTTCGTGTGTGTTCGTGTGTGCGTGCATGTGTGTGTGTGTGTGTGTTGGATGCCATATGCACATTCAGTAAGCAAGCAGCCTGGAAAGGGTGCAGGCGATTTGAATATTTCTCATTTAAGTATGCAAAGCGGCCAGATAACCCTCTGTTTTCCAGCCTCTTCCAGAAATTACAGAAATAAATAAATAAGCAGTCTAATTAGGATGCTGAGAGGAAATGTGGAGGACGGAAGCATTTTCCTGACTCCCATTTTTCCATCCCACATGACATGCATGAATTATCCAAATGCCGGTCTGGCCACAAACACTTATCGTTATTGCTCCAGTCATAAATCATCTATTGGATATATGAAAACGACCAAATCTCCAAAATAGGCTGGTGGATTTAGGAAGCACATATCCACATATGTCAATGACATGGATGCCCCTGCAGCAGTGGAGTGAGTGCTGACAGTTTTCATTGGCAGCAAAGTATATCTCAGAGGAGGACAGACTACTGTTTCCTCCAACAGATGCGTGTGCCTGTAAACAATGTTAAAGGGAAACAGTAGCTTAACGACAAAAGTCATTACAGCAGTCGGCAGATCAAAGCAACCAGGGATTCTGACGTCTCATATTTACAATGTGTGTGTGTCTGTCTGCAGAGGTAGACTGCATGCTATTGTATTTAAATGTGTGTGAGGGCACGTTTGTGTATCTGTTTGTCTGAGCCGGGATGCAGTGTAAAGCAATTTTTTTTATTCCCACAGCGCGAATGCCTTGTGAACCACAGGAGCCTGAGTAATCTACCTCTAACCAAGCGTTGCAGGCAATGGAAACCTGACGATCACATCCATTAGACTTCACTTCTCGTTCTTATTCCTCTTTCATCCCTCATTTCCTCATTCTCAATCCTCACTTCCTTTACTTGGAGATTTCATTCCTTCCTAATCAAGAGAGTTATGGCTACATGCAGATAAATATGAAGGCTTCAGACCACGGAAAGCACAAGTAAGCCCAGTACCTAGATGTAATACTTAGAGAGTTGATGGGATCAGTGCTCCTCACATGCTGAGTTAACATTCCCAAAGTCTGAACTCAGTGGGCTAACCCTGTGTTGAGTTATGTATTGGCCATGCAGTCCAGGTTACATTCCTGGTCTTCTAATCAGCATGTTTCAGCATATTGTTTTTTTTTTGGGGGCCAATTAACGAGAGCGCATCTGGAAGGAGACATATGCTGGCCTTGGGTCTCCAACTGTAATTATGAACCGGGGAGGTCACACAGAGACGAGAGAGCGGAATAGTGACGAAAGACAAATGCATTCAGTTAAATGCACGTCATGACAGATGAGACAACTACACTGATTAAAAACTAAATTTGCCCAAAAAGAGAGTGAGAAAACTTACAAAGACATCCATAAGCATGTGCTCCAGGGTCACCTCTAAGTCCTCGAGCCGTGCCGCAAGAGTCATCCTCCAGCCGATCCAAAAAAACTCCACGGAAACGATTTTTCGACAAAATTTAAAACTTTCATCAAGGACTCAAACTCTATATCTTCTTAGGTGTAACCATTCGATACTAACAGATGACCTGAAGGAAGTAGTTGCCATGTCAGTCGTATAATATCCCAATTCTTCAAATGATCATATAATGACAGCTTCTAACAGTCCAGCCGAATATGTCCGCATTCTCCTCTCCTCCTCCATCCAAGACAGCTTCCCAAAAGACCAGTTGTAGTCCAAATGTGACAAACATACGTGTCTATCTCCACTAAACTTGGCACTGAAAACTGTCTGGATTCCAGTTGGTGCTCCAAATGTTTCCAGAAAAGAGCAGAGGGGTCCCCTCAAAGTGCTTTGGCCGCGCCTTTCATAAATCCTATGGCTTGGATTTGTGAGAGACTAGTGCCTTGTAGTCCCCTCTGCAGGTCTGAGTTATGATCCATGGGTGAGATAAAGACTCCCTGGCAGAGGGAGGGCAGAGGGAGGGTCTCACTGTTCAGAAGAGATCAGAAGAGGAGGAGGAGGAAGAAGAAGCATAAGCTAATAGTCAGATAATCAACTACTATGCGATGAAGTCATGCATCTGCTTCATTTCTTATTTATTTATATCTTTCTATCTCACATTCTCTAAGTTGTTTGTACAGGACATCTTCTCCCCTCTTTTTCCACTTTCTCTCTCCCTGTTTTTCTCTGTGCCCTTTCAGGTCCCTGTCCACAGAGGACATCTTTGTGTGGAGGGAGAGCCTAGGGCAGCTGATGCCCAGTTCTGGGTGCTCTTGGCTGGGGTCATCCTCTCTCACACTGGGCCTCTCATCAATGGGCCTTTGTAGGGCCTCATTAACGACTGGCCCTGGATGCTGAGGCTCCAATAGAGACACAGGGAAAACAACAGCAATATGGCCCTGGATCTATGACTGGAAGCTTATGTAACAGTGATAGGGAGGGGTGCGTGGGGGTTGCAGGAGACAGGGCATGTGGGGTAGAGTGCTGGTTGGAAAGGAGAGGGGTGGGAGGGGAAATAAGGGTGAAGCAGAGCAGAGGGGAAATGATTCACTGAGGGAGGAAGGGAAGTAGAAGGGAAACAGAGGGACAACGGATGTTGGTAAGAAGCTCCATGGAGAGGGGTTGTTTTTGTTTTTCTGGCAAAGGCTGGTGGAATGTACCCCCCATTTTCTCTGTGTTAACCAGACTCAGAGAAAGAAAGAAACAGAGAGACTGAGTCAGAGAGCATGGTGTAAGGGTGAGAGTGAGTTTAGCTGGGCAAACAACAAACAGCATATGACTGAATACAGTAACAAGCTTTAAGGACGGGGACACAAACGGCAGGAAAACCTGACCATGCAACTGGTTAGTGATGAGATTTCTCTCGCTTTTTTAAGTGTATTAGTGATATAGGATGCTTGTTACTGAGGATTCCTTGACTGTTCTTGCCAAAGCATTCTGACTGACGGGAGAAAGGACTGGCTCTGTAGTCACAGAATCACATTCAAAGGGAAACACTGAGCTTTATTAATAATGTAATAATGATGTATACTTTATGAATCCCGCGAGGGAAAATTACAATGTACACTCTGTTGTTTTTACACACACCTGAATTACACACACATGATCAGTACATGCACTAGTTACATGCACTAATTGAGATATGTCAGAGTGGGGGGTGTTCAGAGTGCCCATGGAAAGGCGTCACGAGCAGTTGGGGGTTTGGTGCCTTGCTCAAGAGCACCTTGGCAGTGCCCAGGAGGTGAACTGGCATCTCTTCAGCTACCAGTCCACCACAATACTTTGGTCTGTATGGGAATTAAACTAGCGACCCTCCAGTTCCCAACCCAACTCCCTACTGATTGAGCCAAACAAGGTTTTTGACACATTGTTCTCCCTGAACCAAAGTATTTTAATGGTCTAACTAAATGGTCACACCTCTTCCTTTCTCTCCAAATCAAAGCCCTTTCATACCTATGTCTCTTCTCTCCTCTTGCTTCATCTCTCTTTATCTCTCTCAGACCCACTGCATCTCAGACAACTCTCTCATTCTTGTTTCTCTCTCCTGCCCTTTTCCTAAACCGGACAGGCCCAGAGTGCCAATGACCTTTGCCCTCTAACCTTTCTTGGGGGTGGGGTCGGCTGGATCGGCAGCTCATCAGTCCTCACGTCAACTCTTTGGTCAGGAGCACTGGGGTGTGACCAAGTCTATTGCACAGCCGGGATTTTGTGACACACTCACACACACACACACACACACACACGCATACGTTCACCATAATATACGTCACGGAGTGGTAAAGATAGAGTGCACATAAGTCCTTTGTTTGCCTTCAGGAGGCCTGACTGTTATCCTAAATTCTCTCCTAATGCTGCCTGATGTGAATATGTAACACCCCACCATTAGTAACTCAGAATATCCCTCTAATTCTCATCTGCATGCCACTCATGTATTATAAATACCCTCCAGCATGGTGAAGATGGACAGTATATGGCTACTAAGACTGGTGAAGCAGGTGGCACGTGGAGTCTGAATGCAGTGAAGAGTGTTGAGAGCAGCAGGTAGCCTATCTAGACTAGCATTTGTTATTAGTGAGGAGCTTAGCCCCCAACAGAGTGGCGACACAGGACAGCATGTCCCGGTGTGACTCCTTAGCACCGCTAGGGCTAAAACCCAGATTTCTGTGTAGAATCCAGTGTGTGTGTGTGATGGGAGAGGAATGAATCGTCGGTGCAATGTTTACAACAGTCATTGCAGAGAGAGTAGAACATCACCTACCCTCTTTGCATAATACATAGAAGCAAACAACACATTATTTTCCTTCACACACATACAAGGGGACACTCACATGTGCTTACAAATGCACAAACACATTACTGTGTCATTTACACAAGCGATGGAGTTTGAACAGCGAAGCTACTGTTTCTGCCCAGATCTATTTGATTATACATGTGGAATAAAGAATCCCCTGTAAACACTGCCACCTAAATATGATCATACACATAAATAAACAATGACTATTACATAGATTTATAGATACACATAAAAGACATGGTGGCGAATATAAACTAATAATCACCCACTACATGAACTCCATTTAACACTACCTTAGGATGAAGCGCACTGAAGCAGTCTGTGGAGTCTTGCAATCTCTCTCCACCACCGCTTTCCTCATGGAAGTTGACAGTCCCAGTAATCCCAGTAAGCAGCGAGATCACCAGGGTCGTGGTTATTGCAGCACCTCAGAATGTGCATTGCAAAACTGGCCATAACAGGCCCCTTGGATTCTGATTGCAAGTACCAGTTTTGGTCTTCAATTCTAATTTTGAGCAAGAGCGAAGAGTGTGTTTCGGAATGAGCCTCATTGATCGCGATGTCCACCTTGCTTGGAATACAGAGATGTGTTCTAATCAAATCTTCCAAGTTGTTTGAGGTTTGCACCCCCCCCCCCCCCCCCCCCCCCCCCCACACACACACACACACACACACACACACACACACACTCAAAAATAGTAACTATTCCAGACATGTTGATAAAGCCTCTTAAGCACCTGTCTAAAGGGTTTACTCTTATACAGTGGACAAGTAGCTGTTCTAGTCTGCAGAGAATGCAACACACTTCATACACACCTCGACTGCTCATGTGTATAGCCAAATCAACTTCCTTTTTTTTTTTTGACTTGATGTATGTCATACTTTGCGTTTATTATTATTACATTTTTCTTTGTCTATTGCTCTGTCTCTTAGCATTATTATTTTTGACACATCTTCATTTGATGTAGGTCTGTTTTTGTCTTTAGTATTTTTATCTTTTTTGCTGTCAGTTGTTGTCTTTTCCAATTTTCTTTGTCTCCATTCATGTCTTTTTTTGTCAGCCTTGAGTGACAAAGGACAGCAAGTGCAGATGAAAGGGACTCTGCTTAGTCATTCTCTGCAGTACTGTTAGTAGTTTGAATTTTGCTGTGTCACTCCGCACCCCAAATCTGTCGTTCCACATTACAGTTAATGGCTCTCACTTTCTATCTGTCTCTCTGGGCACAGGCATGTGTGTGTGTGCATGGAAGTGTGTGTGTGTGTCTGTGTGTGATTTCTAGAAAGGCCTGTGACGGGAGAGGCAGGTGCACTCTACTATCTGATGTCATTCTTGCTGCAGTGAAAGTCACCTTGGGTTTTAGTGAGACCCATTCATACATGAGTAGAAAATGAATGGAATATCGGATATGCAGGGGATCAAAAGGTATTCGTTAAAACAAACACACACACATTGCACCTTTTCTAACTTTGCAAAGGTCACAGCCTTTGCTTCTGTCTTCTCTGTCATACAAGCCTCTTAACACAAAATCAAAAATCTGAGAGGCATTGAGCAGAAAGAATGTGACAGAGGCATATTTTAGAGGCTGGTTTGTATGAAGGCACTGGATTGAGTCACGCTCCAGCATTTTCTGCCCCAGTAAACTTAGCCCACTTTACCCAGTGCCGAGGAGGCTTCACAGCCCACGCCATGCACAGAAGTAGGCACAGATAGACAGATCTGAATACATTGTTTCCCTGACACTCATTTAACAATTAACACTCTGGTAAGCAGGCATGCCCGTCTGCCAGCAAGTCTGCACAACTTTTATGAATTACACTAGTGTGCAAACAGCACACTCACATCAACTTAGGGTCAAGACAAGAACGTCAGTCCCCATCCCCAGATTTGTAGCAGTGTGAGGGTTAAATGTTTCATGATACAGCTACATAGTTAATCTTTACAGACCAGATCATGAGGGGAAATGGGTTATACATGATTGTACTCCCAGGGGAGAAAACATGGTGTAACACATTTCACATTTTATTGTGTGTGCGCGCGCGTGTGTGTGTGTGTCTAGGAGCTTTAAAAATGTGGACAGAGAATTTGTAATGGATCTCTGTCCTATATATTGATTATTTACTATATATATGAATAGATGTTTACACAAATGTAGGGGTGTATCATCTACAAACAGTAGGCCCCAGAGCTAGGTATGTCCTATATGAACTAGGATTAGTCTCATTATCCGCTGATGCTAACTACTGAAAACCCATAAATTAATGTAAGCTTTCCTGCACTCCTCACACTCGAGCCAAAGCGTTTTCATTCCTTAGACCTTTGCGTAAGACTCATTCGTCTAAACGCAGGATGCAGCTGTGCTTATAACCCTCGTAAACCTCTCAGCCCCTCAATACACAACTCTCCTTCTTTATAGACAATGAATCATTAAAGACCCCTTAGGCATGCAAACCACAAACTAACAAAGGATTGGTAAAAAACAAATGTAAAGTACAAAAGAGGATGCACCTGTGCACACCGTTCTAAACACACACACACACACTTGTACTTGCATTTCCTTGTTCTTTTAATGAGCCAACACAACCTACTCATTTTATAACCCACAACACTCATGCATGTCTTCTCCCAGGAGTGCAGTAACCCAAACCAGATTGTGCCAGCTCCACCTCTTGCTGCAGGCATTGGACTAAGCTGCATGTTACTGTACAGATGGGCCCCACACCTCTGACAGGTGCACCGCTGCCCCGCAAACCAATGCCGAGCGCTGGTCAACTGACTCAGCCAGATTGTCTTTGTTGACGTGCAGAGGAGGAGGAGAGCCCTGGGGGTTCAGGGAAAAACATGCGTAATTTGAGGAGATCATGTCCACCTCCCGACATTACTACATCATACCTCTCTCATCACCGTGAAGGTAAAATATAAATCACAGCCGGGCAGTTTGTGTCTGTGTGGTTTTACATTTATTAGCTTGATGTATTGATGGTCAGTTACTACTGCATGTTTTACGGGCAAACATTTCATATCTAAATTGAATCAAAGAGGGAACCAGAGAGGGAGTGGGCTAACAGAGGGGGGTCAGACAGACCCCCCGGGGCTACAGCCTCCACTGGGGTCCACTGCTAGACAGACTAGTCACCTCCCCCCCTTCGCTTGCCTTTGTCCTTGCTACACCTCCTCACCTCCAAAGCAGTCAAAAAAAAGTGCAGTGACAGGTAGGGCCTGATCAGTCCCAGGTTTCACTGCAAGCTAAGGTCCTGTCCCTTGGTATTTAGCACTTATTTACATTCAGCGCACATCATTGCCATGGGAACAGAGGAGCAGCTGAAGCTACAAAAGATAAGGGAGGCTGGACAGATCTAAACGTTGGACACATGAAAAATTAAGGACTGGGGGAAGAGAGGGAGGACTTATTGGGGGGTAAGTCCTACGTAATAGCCCCTCCATTACACAGCAGGGGTAATGGGATGGCCACTCGGTCACTGACAAAACTCATCATAAAGCCATGCAGCCTTTAACATATGCTTCCCTCCTTGAATCTCATTGTTCCTCGCTGTCCTTCCCTTACTCCTTCTTGGTAGTTTCTCTCTCTTGATTTCACTTGCTTTCCCTGCTCTTTGTCCCCCTCTTGGACAGCAGGAGGAGCAGGATGAGGTCATTAATTATATACATAATCCCCCCCCCCCCCCCCCTCACACACACACACACACACACACACACCCTCGCTCTTTCTCTCCTCCTTCCCCACCTGGTCCCCTCCACAAGCCCTTGTGTCTGTGAGAAAGCTGTGATGACGGATGAGAGGAACTGAGTTGTCCAATAAAGCTTGGTGTTTATTGGGGCCAAACGGCCAGCACGAACACACAGCAGCAGAGCAGCAGACCAATGCTCATTAGAGCTGAAGGTCTCCTCTTATTGGCTCCATACATCAGAGAAGACATAGCGAGGAGGAGGCCGGTTGCTACTGACAGCCGCTACTATTAAGCAATGTCGGGAGGTTTTCTTCACCAGGGCTGTCCTTGCTGTGGAGAGATTCCTCTAAACTGAACTTTACTTAAGGAACTACAGGAAGAAGTAAGGACACCACTTAACACATAGGACCAAGACGACCTGCTCTTCTCAGGTGAATGAAACTCAACTGGACTTCCAAGGGCTTAGGCTCATGATGTAGGCAAGGGCAATCCCATCACACAGCACACTCTAGTGGTCAGAGAATAACATGCAGAACAGTGGTGAAACGCTCTGGGAAGGATTTGAGGTGGATGAAATGACAGAAACGGCAAATGAAAGGAGGAATTAAGACACATTTACGTACAAGACTTCAACAAGGCCAAGACTTCCAAGGAAGTCAAATAACACCTGGTCACATGTGCAGTGATTGAGTGACAGTCTGTAATGTTGCATAATATTGTAAAATCAGGCAATTAACAATGATAAACATGAACAGTGTTGCAAGCTAACACAAAGACACAAGAGGAAGGTTGCAACACGCCGTTTACCACAAAATTGACTCAGTGCCCATGGGAAACATTTGACTGTGTGATTTACAAAGGTGTATTCCTGTAGCACTATTATTATGAAACTGTTTGTATTTAGGGCCATTATTTAAATAATAATTTCCCAACATTTAACTGCACGCACTTCCAGACAGGCTGGACAACATTCCAAAACTGAGGTTGACAGCGTCTTCCTCTTTAATATCCATATTAAATGTATGGAATCCCAGCATCCGATTGATGCACTGCAAGTAGAAAATTTGTATCACTATTTGACCAAATTTTGTAGCTTCTGCTGGTGTGTGTTTTAAGTATATGTTAATTGTGTAAATGCGTGTAAATATACATATTGGCAACTTCAACTAACTAAAGGAGGAAGCGTATAATCCAGCCATTTCCCAAGTTAAAAGAGACACACACTTGACTGTGTCTCATAAATACACATTTATATAACATCAAGTTTGTCAGACAACTTCCAACATGTACAAACAGAGTACACAGCAAGTACAAACAGCTGTTGCCAAAAACCAGACACATCCACATACAAACACCTCTAGACATATATTAATGGCCTTAACTGCAATGGCAGATGCTCACATCTGTTCAGCACACACACAAACACACACAGGGTGAGTTACGAATCCGACACACGTCACATTTATTGTTCTAACAAGCAGTAATAAGAGCATTGAGGGTCAGCGAGACACTTAGGATGATGTAAGTATTCCTTGGAGGATAGATGAGCATCAATCTGGCAACCTTGATTCCATATTTGGGTTTAATTCAGCGTAATGGCAGATGTCTACACATGGGAAAAGGGTGGTAATAGGATACCTGGCAACCGCTGCAGAGTGTTCGTAACTAAAGAAACGGATTGGTGATGAGAGAAAAAATATGTGACAGGAAGGGTCCAATAAAATACAGAGTACTGCCTACAATTTGGTAATGAAGCAACACAGTGAGATTTAAGTTAAAGAAAATAAATGGTTTGATTTTCTACACCAATTGAAAAATGTTTAGTTGAATAATGACAACCATATTTTAGCAGCCAAACACACATACACACACACACACACACACACACAAGTAATCCCTTAGTGTATACCTACAATTATTAAAAGCATGTCTCCACTGCTGCTTTTCCCACTGAATAGCATCAATAAGATCCTAAAAGTCGGATGGAATTGTAAACTGCATTGGTGTCATGGACTACTGCTCAGAAAGTCAAGAACGGCTCTAAAGATTCTCCTCCCCCCTCCACGTCCAATCATCGGGCACCTTTACCCTCAACGTCCCTTATTCTATCACTCCTCTTATCCCATCCATCCATCCATCCATCCATCCTTGCAGCAGCTCTGAACCTGCTCGCCCCAGTTGTGTTGCTAGCAGGCCTGCATCAATAAGGCTGTCTGGTGGCAGCATATGGGGCCATATGTCTGGAGCTGTACATGTAAATGTTATGGAGCATGCAAATGGACAAGCGTGCATGCGTGTTTGCGGGTATGCGCTGTTTGTGTGTGCATCTGTATGTGTGTACGCGGGAAAGTGTTCAATGTCATTGTCTCCTTGAGAAGTCGTGTGTGTTAATCATAAATAAGACATGCGTGCTAGAGCGTAAAAAGTGCAAATGTAAAATCTGTGCATGCACTGTGCACTTTGAATTGAAATGACTAAAGTATGAAAAAAATGCTAACAACATGAAAATTAAATATTTAGAATAACTGCTGTAAAATCTGTAACACATTGGTCTTTATAATAGTACAAACCATGAATGTTGCTTTTAAAGTCATAGACAGAGTACCTGTTTAAAACAAAAATGGCTGCATTTGTATTTTTTCTTTTCTTTTGAGTTTGTCCTCCTTTTGTACCTTTGCACTGCATTTTTTTTTGCTAAAGTAATACCTCCCTCTATTAGTCTGGGGAGAGCGTAGACCTCCGAGACACGTGGAGTCGCAAGTTGCTTCTTTTCATCTGCCGCTTAGAAGGTTCACCAGGAGGCAGTAACACAAGGAGGTCCATGTGATCACATCAGTGCAGTTACAAATATATGATCCTTTGTGGCTTCCTACCTGATACTTTGTCAATTACGCTCAAAGAGGCCAGTAGCCAGAAACACCACTGCCAGGGATTGAACCTGAGTCCCTGCGGTGGTGGGGGAACAATTTTCCACTGTACTGACCGGCGCTTCAGGCTGCATTTGTAGTTGTAATAGAGCCAGTATCCCTCAGTGTATGTGAATAGGTCAAAGCTGGACCAGGGCAGTTGCTGCTGGAGACTACCTGTGAGTATTAAATGTTGACTTGTTTTATGGCATTTTTCTGTTGATAGAGTAGATGTACTTAGCACCTTGGAAATTAGGTTCCACAATACATGCTGTTCTTTTACCTCTCTCTCTCTCTCTCCCCTCAGGACAGGGTTGACACTACTCCAGTTCTTGGTCAGCCAATCATATTTCGGGCGTGCTGGTAGTGACTGCTCACAGCTTCCTTTCTGCTCATGTAAAGAGGTCACAGTTCAGAGCCCAAGGGAGGCTGTATGAAGTAGGAGGTAGAATGGCTTAAAAGAAATGGGCTAGAAACGGTGGGTCTCTGCTGGGGTTGAGGTAAAAAATGGCACAATAAAGAGTGGAAGAAATGCTTAAGAGCGTGTGACTGGAGTAGATAAGAAACACCCATTTCCTGTGTAAGTTGATGTGCATTTGTGAATGCGTAAAATTGCTAAGTAGATCTACTGATAGGGGTATGTATGATACCTGTTCAATGCAGGGTCACCTTTTGTCGCAGAGGTGACGGTACCAATCCTCTGCTCGTTCATCAAAAGTGTGTGTGTGTGTGTGTGTGTGAGTGTGTGTTTGTGTGTGTGTGTGTGTGTGTGCACGCTTGTGATTACATTCCAATGTAGGAAAGTGTAATTGCCATTCTGATTCTCCGAAGGCTAAAAGCAGTATAGGGAAAGCTCTCTTTGGACTATCTATTGTATGCAATCACACAGATAGAGTCATGATCCATAATAGGACTGCTAAAGGCTCTTTAATCGAAAGTGCATGGTTTTAACACTGACACACAAACACAAGTGCATTTAATCGAAAGCATGGTGTTGAATTTAGTGTGAATTTCTCATTATGATGCTACTGTGTCTTTTAACTATCTTTTTGGACACTTGACTAATTTCCCCAACCATCTTTAAATTGCTTTCCCTGTAGACTGATGTCAAGCAATGAAGTGGAAAATCTGCACCCCGTGTTTCCATGACAACACCTAACATTAAGTGCATCACAGATTTGTCACTTTGGTGGCTCAATTGCGCACCGATTGATCTCATCGCTCGGGCCTCTTCAAGGGGACAAGAGTACATTTGACATGCTTGACACAGCAGGGTACGCTAACATGTGCGCACACACACACGCACACACACACAAACACACACACACACACACACGATCAGAGATGGAGTAAGGCCGACATGCAGTGCCACATCTTTAAATGGGGAAAGGGGAGATGAAACATTCAAACTGTGGGATGATATCTCTTTACATGGCATCCCACTGATCTCATCTTACACACTTAAGCAACAGTTCTGCCTCTCTTTTCTTTATCTGTCTCCCTGTTTGTCATGAATGCATACGTGTAACAGATATGCATGTTGATTGAAAAGGTCAGAAGGTAATTGTAATGTTAAAAGAATGCTTTATTACTGTATATTGTGACTATGTTTCAGTGTTTTTGTGTTTAAGCCATTTCACCTCATTCAACTATCAAAACCAAGTAATGAATGCATCTCTGTTATATTAAGGATACACTATCTCTGAAAAGAAAATGGTACAACTGGGTTAAATTTATTTGTACTTTTAATAAAATCCCAGTACATACTGACTGTGACACTGTCCCTAATAGAGACTGCCCTTGACAGTTGATGACAGCTGGGAGATGGCGCTTTGCAATGTGTGTGTGTGTGTGTGTGTGTGTGTGTGTGTGTGTGTGTGTGTGTGTGTGTGTTTGTTTG
>NC_048414.1:8430142-8505106 GCF_013103735.1 Etheostoma cragini
GGGGGGGGGGACATGTGGTACCCGGGGCTTGTAAGGATTTTTGGGGGAGGGAGAAAATTAGTCAGACTGATGTCAAGTTGGAATGCTTGTGATATTTTGCAGTGGAGCTAAGGCAACAGCAAAGAAGAGGGGAAGGTGAGAAGAAGGTGTGTGTGCGTGTGTGTGTGTGTGTGTGTGTGTGTGTGTGTGTGTGTGTGTGTGTGAAATGGCCATTCCTTAATGGAATAAATATGTGTTTGTGGGCAAGTGTTCATGCATGTCCAAGCCTTTGGCAATTTCTGTAATGGCTCCATCTGTCATGAGCAGCTGGACACACACACACACACATGCATGTTCACACACATGACCTGAAGAGGAAACAGGCTAGAGACGAGAGAGGCAGCGACACTGTGCGAGAGAGCGAGCCAGCAGATGAGCGACGGCGGTGAAAGAGTGAGTTAACGAGAGAGAAAGAGCAGAGGCGTCTCTCTGATTAGATTGATGGAACACTGACAGGGTTAATCTCTTGATAACTACTCACTATTGATCCACTTGCACACAGGAGGAGTTGACACACACACATACACACACACACTAAGTGATTTGTGCGTATAACGGCATACTTTCTCCAGAGGAAGTTTTCTATAATGCTACAGCTCCTTGTTCTACTGCCCTATATGCATATATTACATACAACTGGGTATACCAAGAGGGGACTTGATCTTTCACTTTTAATTCTGTGAGAGTGTCTTTCTGTCTGAATCTGTTCTTTCCCTCTCATCTTTGCCTCAGAAAGATAAGAGGCGGAGGCAGAGTTAAGCAGAGCTGGGATGTGGAAATCGTGTGCAATAATGTCTAGTTGAATCAGTGATGTCCTCACTACAATACCAAACCATAACATCCCATTAAAAAGACCTAAGTAGAGACTATACAATAAGGAGGAAAATGCATGAGGAAAGTTTATGGATGCCAAACATAACAAATTGGCAACTTCTGTCAGATTCCCTCAGGAATACTTTGCTCACTGTATTTTGCATGCTCTGTATGTGCTGACCTGCTTTTGCATTGGATATTACACAGCTTACTGATGCTTATTTTATTTCATTTTCCTGCATCACTGCCCATTACTGTCACCCTAAATATATAAATAGAGAGGGAGAGTGATACAGACTGTGAGGTAAAGGGGAATGAGCTTTGAGCACAACTCTTCAACACAGCCATCTCAGCACAATTTCCCAATTGTAGTGAGCTGGGGATTAGGAGTAGGGCAGCTTTTACAGGCTATTGCTTTTCCCTGTCTGTTATCTCGGGGTTGAGGTCACCTTTTGTGTATCCCGGAGGCAAGACCTAAAGGCATACTAGGATTTTCTTCTTCTTTTTTTGTCTTTGAAGTAAATATACCAAATAGGGTTTTGGTTTTATATGAGTGAAAAATCTGAACTATAAAAGATATTAAAGTCGTTTTTGCTTCAGCACTATTTCTAAAACAGGGACGGGTTTTTCAAAACACCACACACAAACATACCCAATTAGCAGAACACCTCAATAATTTGAAAAGTTAACCATACACTCATTTATAAAACAAAACAAAAACAAATTTAATATATTTTGTTACCATATGAAACACACATGTCTAGATGCTGTTGCACTTTTGAGGTGCAAATATACACTGCTCTCCTGCCAATGAGAAACACCCTGGCATTGTCCCCTCGCTTCTACTTTGTTCCCCTCTTTACGTTTCGCATCTCTGTTGCTGTTTACAAAGTAAACTGAAAGATAGGGTGAAAAAATATTTCACAAATCAAAGTCGCTGTTCACTAGATCCCTCCTTTAATCTCTGAGGGGAGGAAAAGGCACATCAAAGCGAGATTATGCAGTGTAAACTTTGAGAAACTCCTGCAGTGGCTCATTATGCTGTGATTCATTCACATAAATCTACTAAAGGGACTTTGATGCCAAACCTCAGATAAACAGATCGACTGAGGGGCATTTGAAGCTCAATGTGGCTGATGAAGATAAATGCAAAAGTCATTTAGTCATTATTAAAAGGGATTCCCACAGCTCTTGGGCAGATCTGGCCAGAGTGGCAGACAGCACAGATATAGCAGGCTTGATTCCACGCCATAACTTTGAAGCCAAGTCTATCTCCAAACAGCCCGCTAACACTCCTCTTTGGATTAGATCATGGGCCGATCTGCAAATACCAATTACAGCGCTCGTGCTTACTGCCAAAGACACGGCGAGTGTCCGACAGACAGACGGACAGACGGACAGATAGACAGACAGACAGGTGGGCAGACAAACAGGACGGAGAAGCGAGGATGAGACGGACATGCTCTTGGCTTAAATGCAAAAGGGAGTCTGTGGCTCATCCTGCACAACGGGAAAGAAAAAAGGCACCAAAGCTACAATGAAATGAAGAGAAAAAGAGGGCGAGTCGTAAAGGTGAGGGAGGAGAGGTGAGCAGGCGGGGGTACTCGTGTGTGACAACACCATCAGGTCATCTTTGTGCCTTTCAGCACCCTCACAACTCCTTGAGGCTTGTGTGGGAGTCACTATATGGTTTTCCGCTAATCCTATATCTTAAAGTATGAGCAAACAGACTATAATTATATATTTTATTTCAACACACAGTTAGTGGGGGATGCATAGAGGATTTATTTGTGGTTGTTTGGGTCTGTACCAGTGGTGATAGAATAATGAGGGGGAAGGGAGGGTGAAACAGAGGCAGGTTGCTAAATCATCTCTGTCCTCTGAGAGAGAAGCAGGCTGGGGGAAAAAGCATTAGAAAGAGACTAAATAATATATTATTATATTTAGGGTGCAAAGCTGATTCAAATTGGGGCAATATTTCACAGTGGATCAGATGTTAAAGTAATGTCTGGATATGGTTAAGAAACTTTAAGAAATGGTTTAGGAAGCTTCCTCTCCTTCCAAAAATGCAATCATGCCTTTATAAATATTAATAACATTATCACGGCTTCAATATGACAGTGCTCTTCTTATCCATCTACCTCTCCCTCTCTCACAAATTACACACACACACACACAATAATATTTCTCAAACATAAATTCCCAGCTGAAACAAACAGGTTTTCATGTCAATACTCTAACTGGGAGGGAGACAACTCTCAGGGTCCATTAGTGTTCACACAATTGTGCTGGATGTCACATGCAGGCACACAAATACAGACAATTAACCAAGTGTGTTCTGATAGTAAAACAGGAACACACACACACACCCTTTCCTTCTTTCATTAGCCTTTTATATACAGGATAGACACAGACATTCACTGTCAGACAGATGCTCTGAGCACAGGGAGACACCAACCCAAAAGCTCTAATGTTAGACAGAGATACAAAACAAAAAGTCATGTAACGCAAGTTACAACAATAGTGAATTGACACAATATTCACCCGGATCACTGTACAATCTGACCCCAGTTCCTCCCTTGCACATCTGTCTCCACTCCTTCTTTCTCTATCCTAAATCAAAAGGACAGTGGTTTGTACTGAAGGGAGAGAGGCACCACTGTGAAACACTGAGTCATTCTTTTCAAAGCAACCCCTTGCTAATCACACACATCACACACACACACAAATGCATGTGCACACTCACGTTTTGCATACAAACTAAAACTGTATTTAAATTTTCTGCAATTATTAAACTTGTTTATCTTCCATCTAAGACCTCCTGTGTCTTCCATACTCTCACAGCATTCTGCTCCTCGCCCCTAGCAACGCCAGGAAACTTCTCAGCTCGAGTTCTTGCATCACCACGGCTACAGCGGCACGGACTGATTTATTTCTGCAGCCCAGCAGCTTGCAAGGCATGCTATCTCCCTATGTGCCATTCTGGTGATGGATTCCTGTGGAGGAAACAGTAGTTGGGATGCTCTGTAATCCCCATGGTAACCTACCCGAGTCCTCATTGGAGACAGCAGTCCCTCCATGGCGGATTTGGTTGGTTCCGGTGGGCTTGGGTCCTCTCAGCTGTGTCAGTTTATTATCCCAGTCCGCAAATAGATCCTGTTAGAAACGCTGTCTCATCCTCAGAGCGAACATCTCCTCTACAACGCAGCTCCCTACCCACCCAGAGAGCCCAGCACACTGACAGGCACACAGAGAGAGCCTGTGTGGATGTGTGTGTGTGTCCGACACACACATAGGCACACACAGTGAGGAAAAGGAGGAGAGACAGCAGTGCCAAAGTCCTGGTGCTTCTCCTCCTTCCGCCGACCTGTCAGTGGGTGTGTGATATTCCCCTATAAAGCTGTGCAGTTCGAGTGTGCAATGTCCATGGAAGGTCTCTTTCTCTCACTCTCTCCCTGGCTTCTTGTTACTCCCTCTCTCTCTCTCTCTCTCTCTGTCTCTCTCTCTCTGCCTGTCCCCTTCTCTCTCTCACTCTCTCTCACAGCCTCCAGCTACATTTGTTCCCGTCAAAGTGGCAAATGATTGCAGGTCTTTTTTAACGGTACATCTCTCCTGCTAGTGCCCTTTCTCCTCTCCTTCTCCTCCTCTCTCTCCGTCCGTCCCTCCTCAGCCTCTCTGCTTCCCATAATGCTTCTTTTTTCCTCCTCCTGCTCACTGTCAACTCCTTGTTCCCGCCCACGCCTCAAGCCGGGGGGTCAGACAAAATGTACATTTATAGTGTGTGTGTGTGTGTGTGTGTGTGTGTGTGTGAGAGAGAGAGAGAGAGAAAGAAACCAAAAGAGACACAGAGAAAGAGAAAAGAGGACACTCTCTGGGCCACTATTGTCCCCCCAGACAATACTGGCTCTTAATCGCCTAGCAACCTGATCACCCTCTATTCTCTTAATAGACAAGGCATGAGTCACTCTCTCAAACACACAGATGCACTAAAACACACACACACACACACACACACACACACACACACACACAAACCATACCCACGCTCACACGGCTACAACTGCACCATAACTAATAATTAGAACATGTTAAAGGTCATGTGGCATCTTGGAGGCTGTTATATTAGGGGTTTGATGCCATGTTCTCCTGTTCACTGCAGGTTTCTGGCTTGTTGCAAGCAATGAAGCTGCCATTAAAGAGAAACTGTGAAATGAAGGGTGATGGCCGAGTGCATTGTTGTGCATGTGTGTTAATGTTAAGTGTGTGTCAATGTGCTTTCTTTTAAATGGATGTAATCGCGGACAAATAATCACCTCTGCTCCTAGCTGCATCTTGCTGTCGCCATAGAAACAATATCTGCTGGGTAGAAGCACGGAAAAGCAGTGAGACCATTAAAACTGATATAAATAAATAAGATGGATGCATTCCCGTGCCTGTTGCCTTTGCCTTTCTCATTGGCAGCGGTTGGATCTAAAGAGGGAGAAGACACCAGTGGTTCAGGTGGCAGCAAGCCTCACTGCCTGGATTGCATGACACCAAGTGCAGTGCTCTCTCTGCATTCCTCTTCCTTTCTCTATCAATTATTTTTAGCCTGGCTTCTCTGTATTGACCCAGATAAGAAAAAAAAATCATTAAATTAACCAAATTAACCACAGAAGACATTACCGTTGAGGATCGCTCATTAGTTTTTCTATGCACAGTATCACATATCCTTACCAGGCTATGTACCACAAAACAGTACACACGACTAACTATTGAACTGGCACCGTAACAATGATGGCCTTCATATTTTAATTGACAAATTAACCAATTTATATTCAGTTGTGGACAAAAACATCCGTTTCTCTCTTCCATGCGAAACATAAATGGGTCTGATGATAATTTGGTGTTCAAGTGTGTGTTTACATGCATTTAAATGCCCACAGCTGGTGGTGAATAGTCTGCTGATTGATGCTGGTGCTGACGCATGGGGACGGTTACACCGTCACGTAACCATTGCAGCCGAGAAAAAGCAGATAGGCAGGAACCTGGAACATGCTCCGCAACAGCATTGATCGCAAGCTGGCCTGGACAACACAGTCATCTTAGCACAACAAAGTGTGGACGAGATCAATAACATTCAACCTGCAGGTGTGGCCCTATACAGTACAGTGTGTGTGCTAATGCAGCAAACAAGTGTGTCTAAATTGATCAATGTTGAAGCAGAATGTCAAGAGTGTCCTGAAACTGAACAGAATTCTATTTTATGAACCTGGTTTGAAAAACCTGCCATTTTAATTTTAAATGGACTTCATGATCACAACATGAACACACAGTTTGGGGGCCTAGAAGGTGAAATGTGAAGCAATATTTACGATCATTGAGATAATTAACATCTCATTAAATTGAATTCAAATGAACTAGGTTTTTAGTCATGACATATTCCATTTATAAAGCATATTTAAACAGGAGATTTCCCATAGGAGAACATTTCTTGGTCCACAACCCATCGGACGATTTACCACTTCACACGGTCATCAGACCATATGATTGTATCACAGCACAACCTCGCACACACACACACACACACACACACACACCAAGGAAAAAAAGCTGAAAAAAATTGATGAATAAACACATGCACGTGGTTAAAGACACACACTACATCAACCACTAACTCACAAATCTTAATATTAAGTTGACCTCTGACCTTTAGAGCAATGTTAGACCCAATGCATTCCCTGTCTATAGCCTTATAAGTAAACCTCAAGCACTTTTTCGCCCCTCACAATTTCCAGAATGCCTATTTTTTCTTAATTCTTTGCCAAAAAATACTTCATTTGATCCATTTTCTATTTTGGTTACTCTCTCTTTTCCTAATGTTGGCTGAATATATATTGCTACTTTAGCTCTGCTCTCCGCGTGTTTATGGGAGAGATTATGTTTTTAGGCAGACCTGTATTTTACTAGTGTAGAAATGTTGTTTTAGGATAAAGCGAGGTTGAAAATGTTTTTTTTCCCCCACCAGACTGGATGAGCATGTGTCTGGCAAGCCACAGTGACATACAGCCTCATATATCACCACACAGCATTACTGCTGACAGTGAATGTTAACCTGTCAGCGAATCCCACATGCGCACAAACACACACACACACACACACACACAAACACACACACACACACACACACACACATCGTCCCTGCCCCCAACCCTTCCCAGACACTATTAAACCGCACATAGCCATACATAAAGGGGAGAATGGGTGGATGGGATATAGGGGAGGGTGATAACTAATACAATCACAGGACAATACTGCACAATGCAGTGCACACTGCAATAAACTGCACAATGCCCTTAAACCCATCCCCACCCTCTGAGTCTCCCCATCCCGCTTCTCCCATTCCCCTCTCCTCTTCCTCACTCCTGTCGTTGTTGCCACAGCTGGACCCCAAAATGAATTCCTTGTGAGTTTTTCAATCGAGCGGTCAACTAACACACCTTGGTAAGAGCGTGTTGATTTATTGTCTTAAGGCCTTGTGATTCTAGTTTGCTTTAACTTTGTTGGTTTCTACATTCGGTACATGCGGCCAACTGCAAGTACAAACCACAACATTTGGACTGAGCCAACATGCAAGTGCTGCAACTCGCACAAATGTGAAAATGCGGTGTAATTTTCTCTGGCTGTTTCTGTTTCTACAGAGAGCTGCAATTAGACTGCAAAAAACTGACGTCCAATGGACTGAGGTAATTAGCCGCTGCTAAACAGACTGTAACTTCACAGGAAAACAAAGGGATTAATTGCAATGATGATCAATTAAACTATCACGGCAAAAAAGGGACCATTAGAGATTCTCTGTTTTCTTTTAGAGACGCTCATACTCCATGTTTTTATTCAATGTCTTTTTGTCTTTTGATCTGTTGTCCCATCTGCCATTGTGACCATTCCCATACTCCACTGCTGACTTAGTCAGACACCATTTTTTTTGTTACTTTATTTAGTTCTAATAGTCATTTGATATTGAATTGATAATTCAATGGAGGAATTTTATCTGCTTGTGTGTTTAAAAGCGTTTGATAACTTGGTCCAGCAACCCGGGTGACCCACTTGAACAAAAGCAGGTTGGCAGCCCCATGGCAGAGCATTACGGAGAGGAAGAGACAGGAGGAAGGCAAGAAAAAGCGAGAAGTCATATTCATCGTAATTCACTGTGTGTGCCCAGGTGTCTGGCTGGAAACGGAGGGACCCATAAGTCAATGTGCAACCCTGTCACAGCATTACAGCTAAATCAGTGTCACAAGAGAGCGAACTGCTGCTGACTCTCATACAACACACTGGGACTTGTTCTCTAAGCAGACCAATAGCATCGACTCAGGAGGGAGTTGGAGTGACAAGATGTGTGCCTGTTAACAATTGCTATCAATACTGTGGGTGGTCGGATGGTAAATAAGATAGACTGGACCCTCACACGTTTGGGGCAAAAGTTTCAGTCGCCAGCCTCCATCTTTGATTGTCCTGGAATAGGAAAAATGATTCATGGTTTGTTTTGTTTTGGTATTGTGTTTTCTAGTCAGTATCAACACACATCTTTTTATTTCAGTATCCACATTAAGTAATTTACAGAGGTAAAGGGGCAATGCACTGAACACTGGCAGATCTATGTGGTATGTATCTGTGGGATTAAAGTAGTAAGCCAAGAAGAGTGTTCATTATTGTCTAAATCAATTAAGCACATTATCTTCATTAAATATTTAAAATTCTCAGTCCTGGTGGAGATTTGAGGTAAGCTGCTGAACAGTAGACGGGTTAATCCAGGAATTACTCCAACGTTGATATCTCGTAATATTTTAAAAACTCACACACTCCCTGCTCTGGGAGATTTTTTAAAGATTATTTTTTGCGCATTTTAGGCCTTTATTTATAAAGGACGGCTGAAGACACAAAAGGGGAGGGGAGAGAGAGAGAATGACATGCAGCAATGGGCTGCAGGGCAGAGTCAAAACAGCTGACGCTGCAATCAAGGAGTAAACGTCTATATATGGGCGCCTGCTCTACCAGGTGAGCTACCCAGGAGCCCGATGCTCCGGGAGCTTTTAACAAGAATTTAACGCAATTGGTAGCCGCTGCTTGGTGTCGGACTCATGGCCGAGGCTGAGATTTACTATGATATATTGGAGTGGGAAACTACTTAAGCCCATTCCCAGAGCCAAGGGTCCTGGCCATGTTTGAGAGAGCTGGGCTGATTGTTGCCAGAGGGAGTTTGTCTGACATCCAATCTAGAGTTCATTAAACAGCAATCCCAGGAAACATGCTACACATGCACACTGATACTCTCAACCACACACATACACATGCACATACAGAAAATGTCCTCCACCAATATGCACATGAGATATACATTTGCTATTTGTGGCTGCCCTCAATGGCCTGCAGTGCTGGTAGTAGTTAAAGGGAGACAGAGGGAAAGCCCCTCTTCTCTCACACCTCACCACAGCTCAGTAGAAGAACATCTTATCTCACTACTGCAGAGAGACAGAGAATTAGAGAGGGAGAAAGATGAATGGTAGAGGGTAATGTGAGCAGGGTTTTGCAGGAGAAGGACATAAGGGACTGAGAGAGAGACTGAGAGAGAGTGGGCAAGAGAGAAGAGAATGAGAGAGAGAATATTTAATCAATCTTATTTCCATAACTTCCATCCGCATAAGAAGCAGCCTTTGTGGTCCTACTGATTAAAAATGTGTTCTTTTAGCCAGATTGAACAAAAACATAACCATCCGACAAACTACGTACACATTTCTCCCAAAAGAACACATCTCATTGCAGCTAGGAAGCTTCTGCCACTGTCGATGGGACTGCGCCAAACATGAAAACACTTTCTACACCCACCACATATGTGTACATATGTGGTGGGTGCACATTTGTGTTCAAAGGAAAAGTGAATTGGTTTTTATTCATCATGAGCCACGGTATAAGCGTGCCCGATGCTATGAAGTCACTCCAAAATGGTAACCTAGCAACTGTTGTCAGGGGCAACCAGCATTCTCTGCAGACAGCACAGCGACCCTTGCAGAGACCAGAAAGAGAGACACATAGAGAGTTGACCGTGGTTACATTACAGTTTGCTGTGTCGTTATGGCGTCTACAGCAACACAATCTTTACATCCATAATCAAGATTCATCATCTAGCATCATGTGTCATTACTTTGATGGTTCATGAGAAGCCGATGGCACACAGAGCCCCGGCTTTGCATGTTTTGCATACTGATTTTGTTTGCAGGCACAGACACCCACAGAAACATGACCTATTTCTATACTTCTGACACAAACTGTATACTCACACACATGCCCAAAGCATGGCCAGACACTCACTACTGAATATACCAGTCCTGACATAACGCCTACCCACATTCACTCATTCATACACTGCCCTCTACTGCTGAACCTTAAACGAAACATAGAGGTATTTCCTCACTTTAAATAAAATGACAAAGTTGTATGAGACTAAGACATTACGCCTGCATTACAGTGGATAACAAATTAGCATATTGTTTGCCAAAATGTGATCCTTGCTAAAACTCCACTCATGAATAATGTAAAAATGACAGATAATGAAAATACTGAATTCAATCAGCCATCTCCAAAATGATACAATCTGGATTCCCATCACTTACTGGAATATGAATACAGAAAAACACATTTTTATTCATAACGTTCATCTCTTTGTTTTCCTGTATCTTTGATCTGACTATAATTGAATCCTTGTTCAAGAGCCGTAGCCGGAACATGCATCCATTAACATGTCATTCTGATACGGACGACTCTCCTTGGAGTGAAATTACTCTTCTTTTTCACGACGTGATAAAGAAGCTGACAAAATTCAAAGCTGATGGTAAATGGTATTAACTGACCTTTACTGATAGCCAAACAGCGGGGTATGGTAAGGAATGTGAATTATCTTTTGCAAAAAAAATATTTTTGTGATCAAATGTTTTTTATTTACATTCTACTAATTAAGAAATATCACAAACAAACCACAGGCAAAACACTGGAACATAAAAAAACTTGCCCCAGTGCCAAAACATACAAAGAGGAAAGGTTCAACTCTGACCTGTGGACCTTTGCTGCATGTCATTTCCCCCCCCCCCCCCCCCCCCCCCCCCCCCCCCCCCCCCCCCCCCCCCCCCCCCCCCCCCCTCTCCACCTTTTATATATTCTGCTGTCCAATCAAAATAAAGGCAGAAAGTGCCCAAAGAGAAATCTGGAGGGCATACTCACAAATGGGGAAGGAGATGAAACCATGCTTGATTCATATAGTTTGTTAGGCTTTGGCATCTCGAGTGTGATGCAGATGATAAACTTAACACAGAATAATATTATGTGCATGTTATTTGAATAATTTTGAAACCAGATGTGGTATAAAAAAAGAAGTGAGATGTGGCTTTGAAGCAATAGCCTACTTACATTGGCTGGTGTGCGTTTGCTGTTGGGTAATATATTATGCATTACAGAGGGGATTAGTGTGGCTAAAGTCATGTCATGTTTAAAATCAACAGCTCTGATATAAGTCATCAATCAGAGAGAGAGAGCGAGAGAGAGAGAACGAGAGAGAGAGTGTGTGTGTGTGTGTGTGTGTGTGTGTGTGTGTGTATGTTTCATTCAGTATTCCCTATTGACCTTGCTGCTCCCTGACCAGTGAGGCGTTGCACAAGGCTTTCAAGTAAGCAACTGCTCTTACCACCAGAAGAATTATCATCTAAAGATCAAGACAGAACAGACAGACACAATACACCTGCTTCAACACCCGGGGATCCAATAAACCTTGCAAAATTCATGGTGCGTCATTAAAAGCCCAAATAAGCACATTTTAGTATTTCCTTATGGATAGTATAAGACTTAATTTGGATCTGATTCAAAGGTCTTCATCTCCCTCTAGCGGCAGACAAGAGAAGCTACATGTAACAGTCTACTGCATGTGTCCTGCTCTTTCATCATCTTCCTTCCTTCATTACTCAACTGTGAATCACCTGAAAAATGTGTGTGGTGGTAATATTCCCGGTACTTTTCTGAATTCTGTCACAGCTCTGCTATCATGTTTCTGAACAGCTGATGTAAGTTGAAACTGTCTGCGAGCTTCTCCTGACAGTACGGTGATTTGTTGACTATGCAACAGCAAGCCGCGTGGTTATGACTCAATCTTTAGCCTATTTTTACAAAAACATCTGCTACGGAGTCATAAAGTGAGCTACAAGTTAATGGAGCCTTTTATACATTGTTGTGTTTCTTTAGAAATAAACAACGGACAAGTAAAAGTCTTTAAACGGTTCTGGTGTAAAGTTATTCACTGTCAAAGTGGCACCAAACTGAAGGGCAGTTAATGGAATGCTAACTGCAGGTGATTGCTTCGTAGCATTTAAATGGCGCCATGGGAGCTACGTTGAGAGAGGAGAGGCTTACTCCCTTGGTTTGCGGCCTGCGAGATTTTGCCTCAGGGGTGTGGTCGCAAAAACAACACAAAAGACCGCCCATAACACCGGCTGAGGTAGCTAGGTAGCATAAGTAGCTAGCTTGTATTTTGCTAGCAAGCTATCGGCTATGTAGCCTCGCTGCCTTGCTATGCTTACAAACAAAAATGCTACGTGGAAACATGCTAACCCCACTGACGTAGATGAACTAACGCTACACTACTGTAAGTTACTGTAAGTTTTTTTTTTAAATAACTGTCTCTACTCTGTTAAGCGACTTTTAGCTCGGGAAAAGCGCAATACAAATTCAATTTATTATTATTAAGTAGCTTACAATAAAATATCTAGTAAAACATCTTCTGATCAGTTTGTACAATGTGAGAATTTTACGTTTTTTTCTGTTTTATATAATTATTTGGATTTTGGACTGTTTTCTGACAAAACAAACACATCACCTTGGACTCTGAGAAAAATGTTCATAGCTATTTGATAGACCAAACGATGTATTGATTAATCCAAAGAACAATCAACAGATTAATCGATAATAAAAATAAGCTCTGTAATATTATTTTAAATACCTGGGGGAGGGGGGTTGTCATATATCAATTGATTGATTCATTTTGGTACTGAGCATCAAATTAAACATGAAAAATGATGTGCAAAAAGACAGCTGTTGTCAGGACAACCAAGGTCATACCTCTGTCTTTGAGAAACCCTACAATCTCCCTGCTTGTGGCTATGATCTTTACTATCAAAAATGAACTAGTGTAAACATTTTACTGTTCATTGTGGCACCGTGAATTATTCACAAACAGATGAGACAATAATGTGTTTCTCAATATTTAGCTGCACATGAATTCACATTTCTCAGAAACTCTGTTGTAACAGGATGTTGGTGTTCTGGTTTCACTGTTTCTGCACATGCTTTATTTCAGTAAAGCTAAATGGAAACAGTTGGTCATTCTCCTTTTCTACCATTTGTTATAAGCTAAGTCTCTACCGCACAAACAGACCAACACCTCCCCATCGACTATGTCTCTATTTGGGACACACGTACATATAAAATAATAAAATTCAAAATTTGTGCTTGTTTGGGTCTTTTCCAATTCAAATTTTAACAACAATAAGCAATTGTTAGAGACTTTTATGATCCTGATGGACAGTTCTGTGGTTCAAGAGAGGGAGAAGTGAAAGGGTGGGTAAGGGATTAAACAAAGCCCTTCCCTCGTTCTTATTTAGGAACTGGGTATCTTTTGGATTTAAACAATTCTAATTCTGATTCTGCGTCTTTAGTTTGTTTAGTGAAGCGTGAATATTGCAAATGTAGAAAGTGATTCACAGGTCATTTTGGCTTCCAATGGCTGTCTATCCTGTAAGTGGTGGTAACAAGACAGCTCTTCATAATGACATGGACCTGTTCTCTGTTAACTCACTGCATATGGAGAAAGGCAGCCCCACTGGGACCTGTGTCAACCAGAGTGTGAAATGTCAGAAGCGTGCATACACAGTTAGACACACACAAAACTATACACCTCCATATACACAAGCACACATCCATGGCAAAAGAAATACACACAAAGGCAAAGCAAGTGTACTTGGAAGCGAATAGAGATTGATCTTTCTACTCAGACATCTGCTCCGTCTCAGAGACAGATGGCGAGCCAATCAGACCGCCTGGTGCCTCTGCTACTCTCCGCCTTCCATGCCACCCTGCCGCCCCTCCCCTAAACCTGCATCGTGGCACACATGACAGGTGGCACCTTGCAAATGTGACACCGCCATTGCCCTGAAAAATAATTCATGTATTCATCATAGGGCTTAACAATTAATTGTTTTCAAATTGAAATCCAGATTTGAAAGAATGCAATTAGCAATTCGTTAAGGCCGTGATTAATCAAATGTGCAATATTAAGTGGAATGTTTGACGTAAAATTTGGTTTAATATTTTTTATTTCTCTTTTTATTACTACATTTACTGTTTTTTCACAAGATGAATGCTAGAATAATGTGACGGTACATATCACAGATTGTCACACATTTTCAGTGGATTTTTAATTTATTTTGAATTACTTTATTTAACATGATCATAGAAGGTGCAATATAATAGTGGCTTGATAAAGTTTACACACCCAGGCTAAAAAAAAACATCTTTTGGAAATTGATCTGAATACCTTAATTTAAAAAATTTAGGAAAATCCGAACTTTTAAGGACACAAATTTTCTTTGTAAATGAATAACGTATTGTAAACAAATAAATGTTCGGAGGGTATGTTATGATGGGGGTCTAATTTAATTCCACAGGCCAAGGGAACTTCATCAGGATGCATAGTATCCTGGATCCATGAAATACCTGGCCTTTAAAAATAAAAATGTGCCTGCCTCTATGGGAATTTAACACAGGGGTGTGTATACTTATGCCCCCTGTATTTTATGATATCCACAATCAGGCATAAAAAGCAGTAGACAGAGTACACTGACCACATCCTTTGCTTATAATGCAGCGCACCTATGTACCATACCCAGAGGCTTCAGGCCTCAGGTTCAGCCACGATTGATTAAACTGGAAAGTACTACGCTTATCATGTTTTGATGCTGCAAACCCGAGCAGAAAACCTTCATTTATTTACCCTGAAAGGTTCCACAGCAGATTGACCTTCTCAAGGGGACAGCCGTCAGATAAATGTCATATGCGGAGTTCGCTGTGGGCAATATCCTGCAAGCCAACTAAAATAAGATGGGAATCTCCTAAAGCCAGAACATGAATCCCATCTAAACATTTCTGTCTGTTTGTTCTGGAAGCAATGATTGGCTGCACCCACATATAGTAGGTCATGTGTGAGTACACGGGTAGTGTGTAAATGTATGAGTGTGTTTGGGCGAGAGAAGGAAAAAAATAAGTGTGTCTCTTTCTCGTGCTGCTGTTCCGTCAATGAAATGGCCAGTGTCTTACAGTGAATGCAAATACACATCTCAGCCCACGTTTATGCACAAACTCTTACACCATATCAAGCCAAGAATCAAATTATTAGTGAGCCTGGTTCTATCTGAGCAACTTCAACGCATTACAAGGCACCTGCATAGGTAGCCAGAACATAGATGGAGAGCCCTAATAAGCATTAGGATGAAGGCAGAGAGACAGAGCCCAGGGAATCACTGGCAGACTTTGATGAGCATCTGCCAGGGTACACAGGCTGGGTCACGTCGTGCTCGTTAATGCCCGTTTCATTAACTGCTTCCTCACATCACTCACACAAGATAAGCTCAGTTGATAACCTGGCTCACAGCCGGTCAGCCATTAGACGCACAAGGAACACTGACACACTCCACTGGACTGGGAGACTGCCGCATACATTAACATGCAGGAAGGGATGCCCTGTGCAGAGACACACACACACACACACACACACACACACACACACAAATAACCAGAGCTGAGCGAGCAGATACTCTGGTGAAGTCAATTAGAATTGAGGCGCCTTCACCTCTGCAGCTCATCAATAGTCCTTAAACAGGCTGCAGTGTAAACAGCACAGAAGATTTAATGGTATGCGCACACACAAACACACTCTCTCCAACTCCAACACTTATACATGTATGCATGTGGTGAGAAGTGAGAACCATTTCTCTTGTTTGTGCTACCTCTTGGCTACTCTAATTTATTCTCTCATTACATGTTTTTCTCTTCCTGTATCTGCCAACCCTTAAGACTGTGACCATGGGTGTAAATCTCATCTAACAGTTGGGGGTGGACAATAAACATAACATTTCTGAAGAGCATTTTTTGAAAGGCACAAAAATAATACAGCCTCAATTATACTTGTAGAGAATATGTGTACACAGAGGAATGCCTTAATACTGTCATTAGTGTAGCACGGAGACTGTACCATTATCCTTCTTTTCAGTGTTTTGCTTGATTCAATGAAAAAGCTGACTAAATTGACCAAATGATTATTCTTTAAAAACATTTTTTTAATTTTTAAGTTTGTAATCCAGCCACAGAAATACCATAAAACAAAATGACTTATTTTGAACTTATTTTGAAGTGACCCCATATAAAATAAATACAATGCTTTAGTACACTTGTTAAATTAGCTGATCATAATGTAAATTAGTGATCATCTGCTCACCCTGACAGCCACACACCTCCAAAAATATTAGCAAGGCTTAACACACTTACCCAAGTCTCAACCCCTGACTGTCCCTGGTCTCCCTGGTCTCCCTGTTCCTCAGCTATTTCTGCCTCCTTTGCCTGTGACATAGTGATATTTTTATTTCCATAAGCACCCATTCTTTTAAAGCTGTTACCAAAGAGTGATGATCTGAGGACTTATTGTACTTACTTTACCGTTTTGGTTTACTGAAAAAGTATCTTATGTCTGTTTTTCTTTTCTCTGTCATTTCATCTGGGCAACAACAACACACACTTTTAAAGTCAGATGTCTAATATGAGTTAAATTCATGGGTCCACCAAGGGGCCATATATAATTTTAAAATACCCTTGCATCCTCCACATAAATATTAGATTTTGTCTGGGACAGAGGATTTAACTGCCGCAGACCTAGTTATCTGCCACTTAACATCATACTGAGCCAAATCCAACCTGTAGATCTTCAATATTAACCCAAATATCAGTTCACACAACGGTAGGCTTATCGCCGTGTTAACGTTAGTTGTGGGTGCATTACCCAACGAGCTGTTTAACAAGCTAGGTAACGTTACATTATGTTACACTAACAAAGCGAACTTTTTTGTCATGACTTAATTACTCAGCATCAGTTCTACTTGAGAAGAGAACAACTTCATCGGAAGTTAATGTGAATAAATAGCCTTGAACGGTCTACTAGCTACATTTCACAACTAGCGTTACTACCACTGTGTTCTCTCATTCTATCCTGCAATCAACCAGAGCGGCCAGACTTGTGTGTAAAGCAGTGGACCAAACCATTGCGAGGCAAGGGAGGGGGGGGGACTATAAATGTTTCTAAACGTAAAAGGTATTTTGGGGGTTTGGATTGTTTTACTACTTACATAGATAGTTTAAGTACAAATAATTATGTTATTTACTAATAACTATGTTTTATTTCTATGGGGGTGGGTGGGATGGGTGGGACCCCTGCGATTTACGCCCATGGCCGATAACTGATAATCGGCCATCAGACAGTCTGGCGAGGTCAGTGACTCGGGTCTGTTTAGTGTGTTCCGCGTTGTTGTCCGTCGGACGGCGGCCTTCATTTTTTTCGACAATGTTCGGTCGGAACTAAGGCGGGCACTGCTGGCAGTCGGACTCAAATGACCAATCTGTGCTAACCTGGGAACGAGAAGCGGGATTAGCATGACTAGAGTTCTCAAACTCTGATGTAATCTTTAAACTGACCTTTGTCAATCTGAAGTGAAGACAGAGTCATCAACTGCATGGCCTATTTCTTGCTTAAAATGTTTTCAGAGACATGTTTCTTGAACTATTTTAGTAAAATATGAGATTGTATTCTGAACTAGCCGCCTTGACAGTCTGGCTTCGAATTTCCAGAGAAGCCAGACCCACGTGATGCGTTCGTCCAATCAGCTGCCGGTTTTCCTTTTTTGGGTGATATATACAGATTAGTGCCACCTGCTGTTTTTGAGACTTTTTTTTTTTCCTCACACAACAGACTTGATTTTTATTGTAGGCTAGGCATAGCCTCTCCAATAACACACCAACCTAATACTATTCATATTTATCACACAGCAACAAAAAGTTGCCAAGTGTTCAAAAAACAATGTTAATTTCTGTGTCTTAAACAGCAGATTGAACAACCAGGTGTGTCAAAGGCATTTTTTCCTGTTGTAACGTTAAAGTGTTTCTTTTCCCCTGCAGCATCGACAAAGCTTTAGTTAGCTGACATCAGCAGAACCAGCTCCTCGACATCACTCAAGCATGCCTGTTTTGCAGTCAGACTGCAGCTTTAGGAAATGCAGAACATTTTTCAGTTTTTTTATTTTTTTTTAGAGAAACAAGGAAACAAGCAAAGAGGGAAGTAGAGAGGAAAAAAAGACTTCTGTAGTAGAACAAAAACATAAAGTGGAAAGTAAAACAACTTCGGAAAAAAAAAACAGCAAGAATGAAACACCATCTGTGCTTCTCATTTATACTAATCACCCATAAGAATGTCAGGTCTAAACTGGTTAAGCAGGAGAACCTTGAGATTTTTTAAGTTCTGGCAGTAATATAAAGGTGGGTGTGTTTCTGTGTAGGCTATGTGTGCTTTTTTGTACAGGTCAGATGAGTTGTAGGTGTGGATTGCAGGTAGATTTAAAAGTCACACGTTGACTCAAAACATTTGATGATGTGACTGAATTTTTTTAGGATGTGAATTACTGAGTTACTGTACTAAATGTGCTTGCTCCAAGCAGCTCTCACAAAAAGTATCAAATACTAATTCCACAGTTACATACAGACACGCGCTTACACAAAACAGTATCTGCTTCTTTGCCTCGGCCATTGTAACAGAGCAGTAATCAATTATCTCAGTATGATGTCATTCTGCTAACCCTCCCCCATACTGTTCACCCGTGCATGTAAACTGGCTGCTCTATTGTTGTGTGCATCAGATAAGGACTGGAAACTACAATACTAATCTAATGTTGGAATATAATCTTCAAACACTGATAGTAACTTGTGTTTCGTTGTGTCAAGTTTTTAGAGATAAGCACTCATTTTGACATAGCTAATGCACATTGCAATTAAGTCACATGTACAGTACACACACACACACACACACATTTAGTACTTGACGTCATAGAGCAGTGATTTGATTACCGCTGAATGAATACTCTGGCTTGATCACACTGAGTCATCTGGTCTCGATCCTCATTTACAGAATAATTGAATGAGGGACAGTAATGAAGAGACATGGACACCAACATGAAGGGTAGCGCAAGGTCTTTGTTTTGGGTTTTCCTCTCTTTCTAAATGGTTCGTAGCTAGATGCTTGCCCAAGCATAAATAATATATCTCTTATCGAGTTATCAACATGACTTCACGACAGGCAAAGTTCAAGCCACATCTGTACAGTAGTATTTACTTTGCCAGGTGTGTGATGATGTCATCTACAACAAAGCATTTTTCATGCAGGAAACAGACATGTACAAGCTCTGAACATGTACACCGCTGTATCACTGTGACAGTGAAGCTGAGAGATGCTGAGAGCTCACTGTATGCAGAGCAGAACCCTCCAGCAATATGAAGATAATCCACTTAGCTTCTGTGTGTGTCAAGATAGCAACTTGGCCTGCTTTCTCTCAGCTGCATTCGCTGGGCCCAGTGTAACAGATAGCAAAATGCATATTGATCGACTGCCCCTGATTATGGAAAAAGACATTCCACTCTTACAGAACAAGAGATCTGCAAAAATAAAACAAGATGAGCCAGAGCAGAACAAGAGATGAACTCTGTTCCCATTTCTTTGACGGCCTCATCTCCGTCTCTAAACATGATTCCATGTGACACTTTATCAGCATGTGTTCAATTTATGGAAAATCCTGGATTCGCTGCATCAAAAAACTAAACTCTCTGACTGAAGCCTGTAAGATGTTTAGTCTGTGATTACTATATTGCCTATGCTCTTCTCTGCCCTAAAGAGTAGAGCTAATCGGCTCAGTGACGATCATGATGGTGGCAAAGACTATAGCTGTTCCAGTTCTGATTTAAATTATAATGATTCCTGCAACTACTGTAAGAGCGCACACGTTAGTTTTGACCCAAAGGAAATACTTGCATGTGATCACACATATCCAGTATTCAAAATAGACACAAGTCTTGTGCAGTAGTCACACATTTCACTTTAGGTGAAAGACAAAGCTAGAGGACACGTACAATCTCTGTAACAGAGATATCTGCCGTAAAGCTATAACATGTCCCACTGAGGTCAAATGATACCATCTACTTTGTGATCTACTCCAATATCAGATGACAGCATGTCTCTGTGCGTCTTGGCTGGAGACAGACTTGTTATTGATCTCTTTATCCTTCACTAAAACAGAAACCCATCCGAGCAGGCAGACAGCCCCCCATATGTTGGATATACAGTATATAAAAACATGGCCATATTTGATTAATCTATGAACATTGACATTTAGATGACATTTAAAAATGACTCTTTTGTCACTTCTCCCCCCCAGTCATTGTATTTTATTGATCTCACCCACTCATAACAATATTAAGATACTTGCCTGAATTTTCATATAATAGTCTCCTCCTTCTTGGCCCAGTCTCTTTAAGAAAGACATCAAACCATTTGGTTTTGTAGCTGAGCTTCTGTTAGTCTGGGCCAATCCCATTAGTGTCAGACCAATAAAGCCCAGAGGAGAACTAAAACACAATATACTGCATTTATTTAGTTGTTTCAGCTTGTAACAAGAACACTTAATTGTCCTGTTTGTGGTAACTGAATCAGGTCACTTCCTGTTGCTTGAGCTTGGTGATGTGTGTGAATGTTTGATGTGAGGGATGTGGATAATGTGTTGTGCCGTAGGTTTGAATTATGCTGAATTATGCTTAATAAAGATGGTCCTGCAATTACTGCTGGAGATAATCACTAAGTCACCTCAAATATTAATGCACACAGAGGCAAGAAGCATGATCAATGTTGATCTTGGCCCACCCACAAACACAATGCAACACACACAAACACAAACACACACACACACACACATACAGTACACACACACACAGACCTGCATGGACTCCCATTAATAATTCAAATAGGTTCAAGCCATGAAAATGTCAGCATGAATGCAGATGCTGTGGATTTTGTGAACAAATCACTGAGCACTGAAATTAGTTATCCAATGTCAACCTTGTTCAGCCTGTATTTATTGTAAAACAAAATTCAACACAGACCAGATTACTGTAAATCATGTTATTCCTTAGTATTGGTGAGCTAAACATCCACGAACAAGTCTTTGCCAAAGAAAACCCCAAAAACCAAAGCCAGGGATGTCCGTATCGACGTGTTTTTCTCATTGCCAAACAGCAAAGAGCGGATTGGAATTAATAATAATAAATGTAGAAATAACAATAGCTGTGCACACTGGCTCTAATCATGTGTGAAACAAAGTGAGATTCAAAAGTTGTGACAGTAAGCTAATTTTTTGTGAGCTGGGGTGATAGAAAGAAAATCTGGGGTGACAGCACAGTTGTCAGCTGTAACAGCAAGAGCACTTTTAAGGGGCCGCCTTCTATGGTAATGCTAACTTAAGCAGTGGCAGTGCAAAATATGTACTCTTCTCCCATCCCACCCTGCTCCTTTTACTGCTGCCTCTGCCCTGAGTGGGGTGCATGGCCTATCGCCATAGTAACAGACAGCCATGACAGGTGGAGATAGCAGGTAGTGCGGCGATGCATGACTCCCCCTGGGACTGCAGAATGCCAACACTATAGACTGAGAATAAACAGAACAAGCTCTCATATACAAAGTACACCCTGCATACAGGATGTACTTTTGATTCATTGAAGGTAATCATGAGAAGGGTCCATGTCTTATCTGTTTTTTACACATGCAGCAAAACCACCCTGCCATGGTTTCACTGTGCAACCGGACAGAGCTGAGAGAGGAGGTCATTGGATTTACGCATGCTGTGTGCTTCTATTTCCTCGCTCTCTATGGGAAGATCTGAACCCGACCAAGCCAAGCCAATCTGTTTCATGTCAATGAGGGAAAGGGTTCTGCACTAACAACAACATCCAAATCCTCTGTTATGTCCTGCAGAAAATCTTTTGTTTTTCTATATTGTGTAGTCCTAATTGAATTGATTTAGTCTTAAAGGTAGGAAATGATTGCATGCTACTAATAATCTCTCACGCGGATGCACGCACAAACGCACATCTTAAGCAACTTATACACATGCACTGCATGCACACACACGCCATTTTCACACTAAAACATATTAAATGACATCTGTCGCAGACATGCACAGACACCATGTTCAGCACCACATGCCAATGCCTGCAGTAGTCTGTGAGGGATTTCTTCCACACCTCACCACTGCAGTAGTTGAACACGTGGAGGAGTTAGACAAAAGCTAGAGTTTTCTGAGTTGGATGCTAAAGACAACCATTTCTTCAGTATGGAGAGAGGCTTTAGAGCCTCACTAGGAAGTTATTGGAAGATTTCAGGCTTGTGGATGGTAGTAAAGGGGAGGAGCAAACAAGCAACATCCCTTTTAATGAGATAACAGCTCACCTACTGCATTAGTGGCTCAGTGAACATTTGCCATAAGGACAGAGTGATGAGAGAAAGCCACAGCAGCGAAAGAAACGAACAAAGACAGACAGTAGACAGCGCTGACAATAATAAACCGCTCCGAGACTCACCATGAGCAAACACACGGCTGATTCAGGCATAAGTTGGACAGCCATGTTGGGATCCTTCTATAGTTTCTTGTGAAAAGGGAACGTTGCCGATTTCCTGAAGCGTCTCTCTTCGTTATCCTCCTTTTATTCTCGGTCTTCACCTAGGATGCAAGCTTACCACTGTCCAGACGAAGTCCTTTGACTGTCCTTAACCACCTCCCTCTGTCTCTGAGTCAGTGCGGCAGATAGCCTCTGGTCTCTGATTGTGATGCCACAGTCCCTGGAGAGCCTGTGACTCCCCAGTCTCTCTGCGACTCTTCAGACTGAGCAAAAAGCAATCCTCCTTCTTCCAGTTCTTTGATCCGAGAGCAGGGCAGACATCCCCCCCACTCCCCCTTTCACTTTTAAAACACTCCCCGAAGACCCCACGCCCACCTCCCCCAAACCCCTCTGACTCGAGCGCCTCTTGCTAAATGCTCCCCTCCCTCTGTTGCTGCCTTCTGCCTCTCTTTTTTAGTCTACTCTCCTCACAACACAAAGCACATCCAGGCGTGCATGTGGGTTTTCGGTCTATTCTCTTTTTCCTGAGGCTGTCCTGTTACCGCTCCACAGGATGTAACCTGCATCAGGGATGCTACCCAGTCTTAAGCACCTCTCCACTGTGGTGGGAAAGACAGACGCTCACCTCAGCTCTCCACTCAGACATCCAGCGCAGAGAGATCTCCTTTAGGCTGATCCCCTGCCTCATATATCATCAGCATGAGCCAATGGCAGAGAAGGAAGCAAATAAAGGAGAGTATTATAGACAGTTTCAAAAGGGCAAGAGGATGAGGTGAAAGGCAGCCACGAGGACAGATATGTAGTGGAGATAACAGCTACTGGTAGGAGAGGTCCACACTGCACTGAGCGTAAATGAGGGTGTGTGGAGAAGAGGGAGGGGAGAGAGCGATGGAAATGCAGAGAGCGAGAGCAGACCGCGCCTATCAACGCCGGCCAAAACAGCAAGGCAAAACGGGAGGTGTGTAAATACACCTCAGCTTGCTTAATGAACAGAGTGTGCATGTGTGACATATGATTTGCATCCATAGTAGCTGTCATGTTGACAGACACCTGTGCTCCAGACTGTCAATTTTCTTTTTAGAGCAGTGTTTGGCATTCATAATCTAGACTGTAAACAGTCTTAGCATGGCTTGTGTCTTGTGTGTGCATGAGAGAGCCTGCATGGATGCGAGAAAAAAAAGTAATGAGAGGAAGATTCTTGAGAGAAGGTCAGAAGTCATGTAACCGTAGGAAAAAAAAAAAATCTGTAGCTGGAGAGAAGGCTCAAGGCTCAGTGCAATCAAGTAGGACCAGCTCATCTTCTTTGTGAGCAAATATATGCACACACATGATTGTGGTTGGGTGTACAGTTGGGTACATTATCCAATCATTTTGCTTAAATGATTTAACAATTTAAGAAAAAAAATGTTTTACAAATATTTTTCTCAAAAGAACCAGTTGAAACTTGTTCCATTGCATATATTTATACCTGCAAGATTCTACTGTATGTGAGTGGGTTACTTTTTTAAAGAGCCCCTCCAATGAAAATCTAATTTTGAACTGTCAACATGTCTTTAAATGTCAACATGTCCATATTTTGTATGACATGAGTGCAAAAAGCAGTGAACCTCTCAAAAACATAAAAAGTCTCAAAAGCATAAGAGATAAAGATATTAACCCCACTAACTTGCAAGGGGTTTTCTATATCATTAGCTCAAAGCTAGGGTGAAATGAGGACTATTTGAGGAGAAGCCAGGTACGTATGTGTATTTTGCAAGCTAAATTTCACTTTTTTCAAAACAAAGGCTGAGACATACGCTGTGTCAGCCACGGCCAGTTACAAGCTAACAAGCTAACAAACAAGCTAAACAAATCAAAGATGCTAACTACTTACCATTCTGATGCGTCTACTAGTCGCCGATTTTGGTGCACAACAGACTCCTCATCTGAGTCTGTGTCTGACTGAGACCCAAACATGCATGACTGAATCTCTCCAGCGTTTCTAGCCATCTTGATGGCAGGGAGCAATGCCAGATTCATGATTTCTCAATAAGGGGGAATGAGTAGATGCGTTTCAAACCCCTTTGAAGCACAGCTACTCATGTACTTTGGCTTAGTTTTTATTTTTTACGTAGGGAAACCATGTAAAACAAAATATTAATCACAGCAGAGTATTTTAACAAGCATTTTAAATGTGTCTGATGATGAGAGATCACATGTTTATTCTTCATCTATTTTAAAGCCCACTCAGTTGTGACTGCTATAAACAATGAAGTCTCAGTCACAGTAAAGCTTCCTTTCTATCGGCTGGATCGCACACAGAGTGCAGCAAGCATGTAATAGATGGAAGGAGATTGTCACATCTCTAATAATAATTTTTCCACCACATCCCCACCCCATTCAAATAACACATAGGCCTGAAAAAAAAAAACAGTGCCCCTCCTAACTTCCTCTTACAGTGCATGCTTTATGTATCCTTAAGGAAGTTAAAATATGTATCACATCATTTTTTATAGCCACCATAAAAAAATAGTAACAAAACGGAACAATATTCCAGTTTGTTTTTCACCACATAAAAATCAGTAATGGTGAAAGGTATAATGATGTTGTATGTTATTTAAGTCCTTTAATCATAATTTTTTTTGTTGGTGTGTGATATGAGCAACACGTTCTTGCCAATCCCTGAAATAAAAATGCCGATCAAACATTAAAAAATTTGCACAATTGTGTCAAAATCCTTTTCACCTTTTTCATTCATTTTTATATATCATTCTACACATCAGTCTTCACAACAGTAAATATGACACACTCCATTTACAACACCTGTAGCCATATATGTACAGATGTTGCGCAAGTTAAGCTCTCTTTACCCCAGCCACCCTCGTTTGCCCCAGGAAACTCCTCCCCTCTGCTTCAGATGCTGGCTGGTTAGAGAGAAAAAAACAGGAAATATGAACGTATCCACTGTACTTGTTTGCCACAACTTTCGTATTAACTAATTCTTGAATCTTAATGTAACCACGCATGAGGAAACACATGGTGAGTAGAAGCCACCTTTTTATAAAGAAACATGAACAAAACATAAGGAACATTGAAATTGTTGTCACTGTCTTCAAAACCAAAAGTTGCTTTTAAACTAATGTGGTGCTAAAAGCAAGGACACAGCATAAGCAGTAATTACAACATAGTGTATAAAAACAAATATCTAAACAGCTATTGTTGGACTTTTTTTAATCTTTAGCAGCTTTGTTTTAAAATTATTTTCACGTTTTTGAATAGATTAGCAGTTGCAGTTGTTTTACCTGATTTCAGCAGGAGATGGCACTGCCAAGCCAGAAGACTGAGCTAGTCAGGGACACAAGCTTGGACGATTGGGAGTTAGTTGGCTCTGGGGGATTCGGCTGTGTCTACAAGGCCAGGCACAAGGACTGGGGAATTTATGTGGCCATAAAGATACTTCATAAGGGTGTTCGGTAAATAACTCTGTAACCTTGAAATACTTTGATCAAACGAATAATGCATGCACGTTTTAAATTAAAATTTACCAAGTGAGTGTCTCTTTACCTTTTTTTTTTTTTTAGATCTTGCAACAATCATCTACATCATTCCAGCCCCTTAACAAAACTTTGTGTTGAAGCTAATCATATGGATGAGGCTGCCAGTGAGTTTGTACTGAGGCGCTATGGAACTTATCAGGGATATCTGTCTGGTAAAGAAACATCCATGCAACATGGACTAGTGATGGAGTTCATGAGAAAAGGGTCTGTTGAGTCCCTGCAGGAAGAACTCTCTGGCCCTCCGCCGTGGCCCCTGGCCTTCCGCTTGGCCCATCAAGTAGCTCTAGGCATGACTTTCCTCCATTCAAAGAACCTTGTGCACGGCGACCTAAAGCCAAGTAATGTACTGCTTAATGTGGACCTCAACGCCAAGGTAGAATGCCATCAACCTAAACTCTTATGTAGATATTAAGCCAATGTAATTGTATGTTTGATATAATGTTTCGCTTATTTCTCTGTAGCTGGCAGACTTTGGTCTGTCCAGAGTTTCAACCAGTGCTTCAAACAGCAGCAGGGAAACAACAGGGGTGATTGAAGGCTCATACAAGTACATGCCTCCCGAGGCTTTTGAAGCATCATACGAACCTGTCCGTGCCTTTGACAGATACAGGTTGGACATAACATAGAATCCTACTGCCTATATAGAAACCCTTAACAGCATCACATCAACCACTGAAACTGCTACTGAAAAAGTCTTTCTCCCTCTTGATCAGCTATGGTATCCTGCTCTGGTCCATTCTTATGGGTAAAGAGCCCTATCCATGTAGGTATAGTTTATTTTATTGTCCTAATATTTGCCACTAAATTGCATTTCTTTTTTGACACTTCAATTTTCCAATATGTTATCCAATGAAATCACATTTTGCCATCTATTTTCTCCTCTGTGCCAAACTCTCTGTGCTAAACTAAGCACAGGGTAAGTGCAGGACTGTATATGTCCAGCTCCCACTCTCCGTGTTCGCATGTTTTGATGCTTGTCTTCATTGTATCACATGTTCTTTAGGGGCTGATTATACTCATGTGAAACTGAGGATCCCTGAAGGAGACAGACCTTGCTGTAAGGAAATTGACAAGATGAAGCTGAAGGTAGAGGGGTTGGAAGCACTGGTTGACCTCATGAAGAGGTGCTGGGATGAAAGTCCCTCGAAGAGGCCTACCTTTAAAGGTGAACATTTGTTATCGTTGTCACCAAATTAGAACATTTTCTACTCTAAACTATATACGTCAAGCAATCAAGCTTAGAATCCTTGTTGACTAGCTTGACACATACTGTACGCTACGTATAAATATATAATAAATTAAAACTTTGTTTCTGTTTTAGAGTGCTTTGAAGTAACTGAGAACATATTCTCAAAGCACGAGAAGGGAATTCATATGGTGGTCGGTGAGGTCTTGACAAAACTGGTACAACTAATTTCAGAAAATGAAGTATAGTGCAGATTAATCATGATATATAATTTAAGAGGAAGACTTTGAACTGTTTTTTTTCCTTCTCTAATATATAATATCTTCTCCCTGTTGTACTTCAGGAGTCACCAAACAGTTATCTATCAAGCTGGGCTTCCAATGTTCCTCCTCAGACACCAGGTAGATTGTTTAATACTGATAGTGGGTCAGGCGAGCGTCTCCTCATGAGTTATTCATCTAACATGATGCTTCTTTCTCTTTTCAGAACAGTCAGAGCCAAATGATACTGTTGATTTTGACTTTCGCAAACAGGACTCTGTCAGTGGTTCTACTAAAATAATGAGTAATGAAGATAAAGGTGAGTATTTCTGTCATTTCATGTGATGAAAAATCTGTTTCAATCACATTAAGTCCTATTGATAATTTAATTTCACTTTTTGTGTTCATTCTTTTTATATTTTTCGAAACAGCAAAATTTGTTGACAAGAACAGGGCCAAGTTGATTCAAAACGTTACAGAGGTAATGGCAATAACAAAGGAGCTTGGAGAGATGGTCCACCCTGAAGCCTACTTATGTGTTGAAGATAAGCAGAAAACAACGCAGGATAAAATGAGAGTGCTTTATAGCAGGACACTTCGTTCAGGAGGGGTAGCGGTCAAAGCAGCCTTCTACGACGCCCTCAAAAAACATCATCCCAAACTAGTGGAGAGGCTCGGTAGGATTTCCTTCTGTTAAAATGATCAAACATTGCAGTTAAATCTATAACATGCTATCCAAAGTTTTAAGTTCACTTTCTTTTCCCTCAGGTGGCTATTTTTAAGGAATTTGTGGCCTTCCTGCATTTCCTGCAGGTGAAAAACTTTCTTGCCTCTCCCGCTTCGCTCTCATTTTTTATGAAAAAATCGTATATTTGATTCCTTTGTATAATGTAATTTTTTTAGATGTTTTTTATATTTCACTAATAAACATATTGTTTCACAAAAGAAAGAAATTGAGTTCTCGCTTTCTCCTTTTCAGCTCAGAAAGTAACATGGTGAGGTTTGTAGGGGCTATGGCTCAAGTATCAGCAACAAACAAGTTTGCCATTGTTAGCATTATGATTAGGGATGTTGCTTGATTCCTCCAGCAGAAAGAGAGAGAGAGAAAGAGAGAGAGAGAGAGAGAGAGAGAGAGAGAGACATGGTAAGAGGCTTTTCTAGTACAATCCCTCAGTAACTGTCACAAGCAGTCAATCAGTCACCTGCAGATGATGGTGTTGAGGGCTTCTCATAGACCGTATATATATTTAACGGTCTATGGGGCTTCTCCGGTAACAGAGTTACTCTGCTTTCTCAGTTTAATTTACAAGTGTGCTGTATACTACTGTACTCTCACTGTGAACATCGGCCCAAACAGGGAACGGATGAAGACAAAACAACAACAACAAACCTTAATACCATTGTAATCCTCCAAGGTGAAAGTGTGTTTAAGTGTCATCTTGACCCATCCTTCTCTTCCTCAGTCCTACTGCATCACTCCACCCTATACACCCATCTCACCCCACCCCATCCTGCATTAATGCTCCCAATCCTCTTTGTGGGAGTGTGACGTCTGCTACTGTCAGAAACAGAGTTAAGCTCAGCAGGCACCGGGAGAACAGAGTGAAGAGAAGCTCCACAGATATCCAAGCAGCAGCACATTCTGGGTCTCCAAGGGGACGAATCTCTGCCACTTAAGCAAGACCTGACTCTCCTCCCTAGCGGCTGTTTGTGTCTCCAGCCATAGGGGATATTCATGGATTTCTAAATTTGGTGTGACAAGATAGTTGACTTTGGCAACAGGTTCGCCAAAAAACTCTGTGCCCCTAGCTGAGGGCCTTACCAGCCTCCAACTCCAGGAATGAGAGCTGACACATTGGAATACAAACTCTTCTCAGGGCAAACAACGTTGCTGCTGCATCTGCAGTTTTTAGATTTTTTTTCACAAATTCTGGCCATTTTGGTTTAACTGCTGCACTGTCCACAAAACAGACGGCAAATAGCTTCCTCCAGTGTCAGGTGTGTCTGAAAGGTGTTTGTGTGAACATGCACTCAAAGCATTAGGAGTTTATGAGTGCTATGTGTGGGAGTTGCTGGAGTCACTGTTTAATTGGAGTGTGAGGGTGTGTGTGTGTGTGTGAGGTGGTGGGGCCCTGTGGAGGTTGTAGCCCTGGATTTCTTAGAGATGGAGGGTCATGGTTATGAACGCTTTGGAGATGGGGAGAGGGACACTTACCAAATTGACTACCGGAGAATTGTAGGGGACATGGAACCAGCACGACCTCGCATCTCAAACAGAGATGGGGAACAACCTCACCCCTACGGGGCCCATGTCCACCCAGTGCCACATGGACATGGGCATGAGACTGCAGCCCAGCGATACAGCGCTACACGTATCCAAGCTGGCTATGAACCAGAGAGGTCAGTCTCATACTTTTACTCGGTCTGTCACCACACTTCGTATACTGTCAGGTCATGCCCATCTCTGCTTAGCAGAAGTGATTGTGTGAAGCGTTATAATGTCTATCTCTGGCAGCAACTGAGATGTTTACGCTTTCTAGCCTAATTGGTCATGCACTTTTACAAACCCCTTTATCAGCTTCCTGGGCAGCCAACCAATCCTCTTATCTGTTGCATTGCCGTCATAGGTGTATAGAAAGAGTATCCAAAGAACAGGATGGATTCCTTTTGTTAGCGTTTCCAGTCCAACATTTGTTGTAGGATCTGGCTACGTGTTTAAGAATACACAATTAACACAATTAACTCTATGGTGCTGTGAAGGACATGATAGAAATAAGTGTCACCTGTTCATTGTCTTATCTTTACATACTTGTATTAATAATAATATTAATAATATTATGTATTTAATAATATGTATTAAATACATAACAGACCCTGCATTTCATATTTCCAGTTACATCATGTCTGCATGTGTGTGTGCTTTTGTACGTCAGCATGGCAGACTACTTGATCAGCGGAGGCACAGGTTATGTTCCTGAAGATGGATTGACAGCACAACAACTCTTTGCTATTGGCGATGGGCTTACATATAAGTAAGAAATGTTTGCACAAATACATTTTACCGGCATTTTACCGGCAACTCATTTTATGGTATTTAACTCTTAACAGACTGAAACGGAAGTACATGCACACATAGTATACATGCATGTGCACTCACAGAAGCACACATTCTGGTTATGCAATGTCTTCCATTAAACGTTTAGCAACATCAGTGATAATACACCGGCTCGGGTTTTAGAGTTTTATATGGAGGATTACAATGAGTAATATTACTTTCAAGGATGACTCGGAGTGGTGGCATGGACATTAAAAACTGTTGGTGTGTTTGTTTGTGTGTTTGGACTTATCAGTGTGTTAATGGGTGGCACGGTGTAGTTTCCTTAATGGAGGCTATATGCAGGGTTTATAAATGCAGAACATTTCAGTGGGTTGAAAGGCAGACAGATTATGTCTGCTCACTGTCAGCTAAGTTTAAAAGACTGCTGCTTTGTAGGAATGTAACATGCTAAATGGTTCACATAAAACAACTTAAGCTACACGATCCTTGTTTATGGTGATAGCAATATTGACCATTCATTTAATTTCTGTCATACTTTCCCAGTTCCAATGTGAAACGTTTACCTCTGTCTATTTTGTCTCTCCTTTCAGTGACTTCTTGATCCTCCCTGGTTTCATAGATTTTACTTCTGAAGAGGTGGTGCGTATCATAACACAGTCCAGCATATTTACACGCCACAGACTGCACACTGTTCCCTGGTGCACAGTTTATTGTTGTTATTCTTTTGTGGGTGATGCACAAAGAACAATTTATTTGGACCAAGGAACAGTTGCATGTATTTTTCAACTTGTCAACTTGTCCTTGACCTCAATAAAAAAACAAATTTTTGCTGATATTTAATATTCTTGACAGATCTTTGTTATGTTCCTTGGAGCATAAGGTTGTTTATTTGGCTTGCATTGTTTTTGTCTTTGCAAGCTCTGCTGGGAAATTAAATTAATTTCATGACTGGGTCACATGTGTTATTGCTGGATAGGTGTTCAAACAGACAAACAAACACACACACACACGCACACACACACACACACACACACACCCATGCACGCACTTACGCACACACACAAACACACACACACACACACACACACACAAACACACACACACACACACACACACACGCACACATACAAACACATTCATCCAACACTCAGCAAGTAAATTGCACAAGTTGGCCTCTTAGTTGGCCTCACAGTTGGTCTGTGTATGGCTCTAATCTGCCCAGTTTGGCTTTTAGGCTCTAAAATAAAAAATAAACCTTAACATTTGGTCAACAAATGTGCAGCTCCAGCATTGTAGGGAAGATTTTTTTAATGTCATGTCGTTTTAGATTAACTTTTATATGTGTGTTTATCGGTGGTTTTAGGATCACAAGATGATGCTTTTCTTCCCAAATGCACTCCATTTTTAGGATCTAACCTCTGCATTGACAAGAAAGATTACTCTGAAGACACCTCTTATTTCATCTCCCATGGATACAGTCACAGAGTCATCCATGGCCATCGCCATGGCTGTGAGTACAAGCACAGCACCAACTTTCACACACCAAATCTGATTGTTTCCTCAGCTTAGCATCATCCTGTTCCACAGACTATGCCAGGTGTACAAGCAGAATGGATAGGTTTTCAGTTTTTATTTGATTCATCAATGATTTCTTTTCTCTCATTTCCCTGGTTGGCTGGGCTGAAGTTGATGGGTGGGATTGGAATAATTCATCATAACTGTACTGCTGAGTTCCAGGCCAACGAGGTGCGCAAAGTCAAGGTACGATGGACAACAAAGTCAACAAAGACTTACAGAGATTTTAATCAGTGACACTGCACCACAAAAGCTGTCACAAAAAGATGAAAACAATATATAATAATGGCCTATAATCATTTGACACTTATTATTTTTTTTTTGTCAGAAATTTGAGCAGGGCTTTATTACAGACCCAGTGGTGATGAGTCCCCGACACACAGTTGGGGACGTGTTTGAGGCAAAGACACGCCATGGTTTCTCTGGGATCCCTGTTACAGAGACCGGAAAGATGGGCAGCAAGCTGGTCGGCATTGTCACTTCCAGAGACATTGACTTTCTGTCTGAGAAGGACCATGACAGACCCCTGGAGGAGGTCTGTGTATAGCTGATGTGTTAATGTTTGCATGTGTGTAAAAACATAATCTATGCAGACAACATATGCTGTCACATAAATTGGTGGTATGGTGGCACACTTGCACTTTGCTCTTTGAATCAATTAAAACTCTCTTTGATTCAGGCAATGACCAAAAGGGAAGATTTGGTTGTTGCACCTGCTGGAGTCACACTAAAAGAGGCGAATGACATACTGCAACGTAGCAAAAAAGGTGAATCCGTGAAGCAGGTCCCGCTACCACAGAGCAAACTTAACCAGCACTTGAACTCAGAAACTTACTTTCTCTTATTTTTGTCGCTCATTTTACACTTTGACTCTCTTAGGGAAGCTCCCCATAGTCAATGACAGTGATGAGCTGGTTGCCATTATTGCTAGGACTGACTTGAAGAAGAACAGAGATTATCCTCTGGCTTCCAAAGACTCCCGCAAACAACTACTGTGTGGTGCTGCTATCGGCACGAGGGAAGACGACAAGTACAGACTGGAGCTCCTCATGCAAGCTGGGGTGGATGTCGTAGTCCTGGTAGGTCTTGACTGTGATCTGATGAGGCTTTTGGTTAGTTAGCAATTTGATTTTGATTTCAAAGCACAAAACAATCCTAAGCACATACACATTAGCTAAGAAGATGATGATGATGATGATGATGATGATATGCAAATATACTGCACATATATATATATATATATATATATATATATATATATATATATATATATATATATATATATATATATATATATATATATATATATATATATATATATATATATATTTATTTATAGCACTTACATGTTGCACACACATGTGTCTCTTTGTACATGTGTCTCCCTTATACTAGAGTCCAGCTGTTTGGGGTCTGTGCCTTCATGGTTGAAAGCACTTATTAGAAGTCACTTTGGATTAAAGCATTGGCTAAATTGCATGTAATGTAATGTGATGTAACAGTCAACGCTAATGGTGGCTTTGTAGTTTATTTTTATTCTATTAAACTTAAACTGTTATAATTCACATATTTACTGTTTTAAATCAAAGATCCAGTAGGTGCTTCACCTCTAATTGAAACTATTTCACTTTTTTGGATAACAGGATTCCTCCCAGGGAAACTCAGTGTATCAAATCAACATGATAAACTACATCAAACAGAAATATAATGATCTGCAGGTGGTTGGAGGAAATGGTAAGCTCTATTCCTGTAACAGAGCATTATTGTTTTTACTCATGTCTCCCACATTGAGCTCTTGTCTGTGCGTCTGTCTCCCTTTAGTGGTGACAGCTGCTCAGGCCAAAAACCTCATAGATGCTGGTGTGGATGCCCTGAGGGTGGGCATGGGGTGTGGCTCTATCTGTATCACCCAGGAAGGTATGATCAGGAATGCAGTACTGTGAGCAGCTGCTAGTTTAAGATTTGCTTAAAGTCAACAAAACAGCAAATTAGTTCACAATTGATAAAGCAGGCATTTGCTATAAATTATTATGCTCTTGCTCCTCAGTGATGGCATGTGGACGACCCCAAGGTACATCGGTGTACAAGGTTGCAGAGTATGCCCGACGTTTTGGAGTGCCAGTAATTGCTGATGGAGGCATTCAGACCGTTGGACATGTGGTGAAGGCTCTGGCCCTTGGGGCATCTACAGGTAGAATTATGTTCTCCTGTTTCCTCACGGCTTGCAGTTTTGTGATTAACACATGGATCATTCAGTAGACACTTATGCGTAATGACATATTCTTTTTCCAAATAAAAGAAGTGTAGTCTTTTTGCCCATGCTTGTTGTCCTTTGCGCACAGCATAACAGCACATGACATTGTTGTCCCCTCATATTTCTGCCCCTTAGTGATGATGGGGTCATTGCTCGCGGCAACCACTGAAGCTCCAGGAGAATATTTCTTTTCAGATGGTGTCCGTCTGAAAAAGTACAGAGGAATGGGCTCCTTGGATGCCATGGAGAAAAATAACAGTCAAAAACGCTACTTTAGGTGAGGGAGTGGAGTTACAGAGGTCTTTTGAAAAATGTATGATCATTTAATGTCACGGTGAACCATTTATCTTTTACCCTGTGTGGATTGGGTTCCCAGCGAGGGAGATAAGGTGAAGGTGGCTCAAGGTGTCTCAGGATCAGTACAAGATAAAGGCTCCATCCATAAGTTTGCTCCATATCTCATTGCTGGTATCCAACACGGCTGTCAGGACATAGGAGCCAAGAGTTTGTCCATTTTACGGTAAGTATGAAATAGTTTGTGTGTTCGTGTATGTGTGTGTGTTTATATTGTATTAAGGACTTTTGATTATGAGCTGTGCGTCTTTGCACTAGGTCGATGATGTACTCTGGAGAGCTGAAGTTTGAAAAGAGAACCATGTCTGCTCAGATGGAGGGAGGAGTCCACGGCCTCCACTCGTGAGTCTGACCTCTGACCCCTAACCCCCGGTTTCTGATCTTTTCTCCTCTACAAACCTTTTCTTCCTACATGTGCACTAACAATGTGTGTCTAAGCTTTACTGATCTTCAGAAACCTTTCACTACCAAATGGAATTTACCTGTACTCAGTGGCATCAAAGTGTCTTCTCTCTTCTTCTTTTCTTACCCATGCTATCACTTTAGATATTCTTTTGTGCCATGTAAGTACGTCCATGTGGTTATCACAACTTCATCTTCTTCTTTTATCTATTCATCTCCATCCGAGATAGCATTCACAGCAACACACAAAAATACTTTTCACACACTCTTCTTTTTCTTTCAATTGTTGTTTCACGCTTAGTTACGAGAAGCGACTTTACTGAGGCTGGAGGGAGAGGAAACACTCGAACAGGACCAAATGTCCCGACCCCAGCAGCTACCAGCAGAAGCATCGGGCATATGTGATCAAACTACAAACACAAAGCTGTCGTTGCTATACAACACACACACACACACACACACACACAAAAAAAAACACTGAAATCTGACGTTGCTTTTGTGTGTCCTTCCACCCTTTTCTTGTCCAATCTTGATCCCTTTGAAAGATTGACAAAACAATACACTTTTAAATGAATTTAAAATTTAAATTTGAAATGCAGTCACATCCACACAGAACTCCTAAACTGTCCACTGTGGCCACGGTGCAATAATGGAATTATTCAGGCTGATCCCTTTCAACAAGCAAACAGATGTAACTAATTACTTTACAATAGGCTTATCATTGCTGGTGTAACAAGAGGACCATCTCCTTGTAGGCCTCAGAATTTTACCCTGATAAAGGAGAGTATACAACAAACGTTGCAGAGATGCAGCACTATATTTCCATGTAATATATCACACAAGATACTAATTAGGCAGTTAGACATTTAATTTGCAGAATAAAAGATACATAACAAAACACAGCAAGTCTTTAGCATAATGTTTAAATGTTCAACATTTTATTTCACAAAAAGAGGAAAGTAACACAAGTTACATAATTTAGTTTTCTGCTGATACTTTGTGTATAAAGCTCACAGAGCCAGGCGGAAACACTTCTTACTAGACCTTTGACATTAGTTTATTTCAAGCAAATTCCATGTAATGTCTCTACACAAAGGATGCTCTGCTCTCATCATCCTGCATGTAATCTTACAGTGAGCTCTTTCAATATGTTGCAGAGGCGACCAAAGCTTAACATTAGCCTTATACCACACATACATATTTGTAACAAGGAGTAAAGAAGCGATCATGTGTAATCTCACTCTAAATTTTCCTGTGGATAACAAAATAATTCCTTACATTACATTTTTACATTCATAATACAAATTAGTCTGAGTGGCTTGACATGTTATCTTCCCAAAAATTCATTAAGCAAAAACACAACATTAATTACATACCGTAGCTATTGTCTGTCCATAATATTTCAGGCCCAGAATTAAAAAAAAAAATGGTGAGTTATTTAAATAGGCTGGAAACAGTGGAGAAGAGTGGTTTGTTTATTGAATTGTAGACAAAATTGTGATAAAATGTGATTTCTTATTTGTCTGAGAGGTACTCAACGTCTGTGGTATTACATATGTTGCTCCATGATAAACAGTGGATCGTAATTTTGCTATAACACGCAACCACTTAAATGAGCTATTGTACTGGTTGACAACATTATTTGATGGTTTCTCTAATGATTTTGTTCTTGAGAGTTAGAGAAAATATAAATATCTTCTTCTATTTCCCTAAAGCTTCAAAAGTACATTTACTGTATATAGTGTTGCATGAATAAAGATATTTTTGTCAAGGGCACATGATTTTATTTGTCACATCTCCAGAAATCAATCAAGCAAAACATTTTGTTTTTCTAATTACCACTAGAGGGCAATGTATTCTAGGTTTAACATTGTATTTGGCAGGCACACAATGCCACAGTTTTGCCACTGGTAGTAAAAAATAATTAAAAACAAGCTAACATTATTGCAACGTGTACAAACTACTAAAATACCAAAGATAGATACCACTTAAATGGTTAGATAAACAAGCAATGCAAAGAATGAAAGAAAAACTCATCCTTTGCATATATTTTCATTGAATTTCAAAGTATATTACATCCCACTTATAATAATAATAATAATAATAATAATAATTGTTTGAGGTAAGCACTACATGCCAAATGTCTGTTCCCATGATGAAGTACATGTTTGCCAACTCTAAACGGCCAGCAAGGTAATGATTGTACTGTGGCTGCTAACCACTATAAATTGTGTCTATACAATCCCAATGTGAAAGAGGCTTCACTCACTATATATTTAATCCTTCTGAGCACGTCAACTACTGAACACACATCAACAATGTAAAATGAAACTGTTTTGAGCCCATATTGTTTGTCCATTCATTATTAAAGAAGGCTCTCCTTTACCTGTGTATGCCTTTTAGTTTCTCTCAGCAAGATAGCTTTAAATAAAAAAGTTCAACATTTCAGTTAAGTCAAATATTAAAACTCTATTTATGGAAAATAAGTTGGGTCTACACATTGGATCAATAATGTCCATTCACCTTTTTAGTTCAGGTAATTATTTTCATCTGTATAACTTTTATGATGTGTACAATTTAATTCCTTCATCTAACCTGATCAGAGTATGCTATTTCTGTACAAGGTAATGTGCACATTTTAATCACAACTAGACTTAACTTTCTATAATTCAATGGTGTCACTGCAAACACTCAGAGTGTCAATTTGTCTGCACACATTGACAAACTCTGCCTGTACAGCCAGATCCCATTCCAGCTGTTTGCTTTCACTCAGGTGTTTAGTCCCTGCCAGCCGGCCAGATCCATGACTGTCCTGGGAGGCTAAGCTGAGGCTTTGGTATCGTCTGTGGTAAGACAGGTGGGGGATTGCTCGTGGTAGGCTGCTCTGAGCAAAGTTTTGACCTCTGTTGGCCCAGGAATACGAGCGCAGTTTTCCTGTCTCCTTGGGATTGCTGCACAGACCATGGGTTGAGCCAGAGATGCTTTCTTTCCAATCACATTGCTCGGGTGACATTGGTGGCTTGCTGTGGGATGTCAAAGAACCATGTGGCTGGGAAGGTCTTAAACTGGACAGTCCGTTCTCTTGATCCACATCCCCACAGGAAGAGGTTCGGTATAGGGCATTTTCCACAGAGCTGGGCCCTTGCTTTGACAAACCTTGGCTGGGAGGGCTCAAAGAGAGACTGGAAGAAGCATGAAAGAGTCTTGGCAAGCCAAATATACTGTGTGAGAACAGCGATTCACTGAACAGAGCCTGGTCAATGCTGCGGGACAAGTCTATGGGAGATGGGGGCTGCAGGTCCACAGTAGAGTCAATCTCCAGTCGTAGGCTATCCAGTGACGATAGCTGAGACTCAACTGCACTCTTTGGCTTGTGCGGTGGGCTTGGGGGTGTAGGGAGAGATACTAAAGTGTTCTGGGTTTGGCTGGACTTGGGGACAGAGTCTTGCCCATTTCCAGGATGATCCACCATTGAGAATAGAGGAAGATCCTCAGACTGTCCCTTAGTGATGACATCACAGACCACCAGCTTTTCCTGTTTACCCTGAGACCAAGAATCGTGAGAGGAAAGGACAGGAGAATCTGCACCTCCCTGAGAGGGCAGGGTGAGCCCTCGTGAAGGGGAGCTGCAGGAGAGGCGGGACCAAGATCCTGGCCGTGGATGAGTTATGGTCTTGATAGAGGAGTTGTTGTGACAGAATAGAGGGTGCGAACCAATGAGAGACAAACCTAGACACACCCCAACCTCACAGAGCCTGCAGCCTACTTGGTAGCCCCACCAGGGCCAGGGCTGGAACCCATAGCCATCAACCCCACCTAAACCAAGGGCATGCAGGATCCCATACAACTGGAGGCCTCCGCACCCTAACAAACACACGGAAGCCCCCACTCCAGCTCCTGCTGCCCTACCCCAGTCCTCCACTTTGGCAAAGGGGCAACTTGCTGGTTGCATCGCTTCAGGAGATCCTCCACTCTCTCCATTGTCATTCAGCCTGTAGATGTGTTTTGTGTTAAATTGCATTAAGCAGTAGAAGATGAGGTAGGAGCATGAGAGAAAGACGGTGAGACATACAAACACACCCTGAGGGAATAGAAGGATCCAGGAGGGGAGGCTGTGGAAGAGCTGGAGCATGCCAACACACCCTAGAGAAACCCCAGAATACAACAGGGACATACACAGCAACAGGCAAGGTCTGGGCAAGGCTGAGAACGAGGTGGAATTAGCAAGTGGGAGTGAAAGATGCATGCGTGAGCGTAAGGAAAGAAGGAGGAAGGCCAGGGAGAAAGCTGAGATCAAACAGGGGTAGGACAGCTCAGAGAGCAGCAGAGAGCCCAGAGGGGGGAGACGATCTTGATGATTGTAAGCATCATAGAGCAAACAGAAAGCTTGGATTCCTGCAAATGCTAGGAGGAACAAGTGCAGCAGGGTGAAGTAGGGGCTTCCTGGGGGACAGCGCAGGGGCAGGCCTAGCAGGCAGACCACAGAGATTAGGCCAAATACAGTAAAGACCGAGCCCAGGCCATAGACGTGGGCTTCCCACGCAAATCCCCATGTGGCGAGGGCAGAGTTCCAGTCCGAATACAGAGGGACAAAAAAGGCAGGGCTGAGATCTAGAGAGTGGCCCAAGGACTCGTTGGGGGGAACATCATCTGGGTAGGTGCGAGTCCAAGGCTGGTTTGATGTTTTGCAGGGTATTGCAGATGTGTCTGTGTTACAGTCGAGCAAGGGTGTGCCACTGGTCTTTGAGAGATGCAGGTTATCATCCGTGGAGTCATCTACAAAACACAGAAAATAAAATGGAACCAACTCATTTGCTGTGTCAACACAGAACCAAAAGGCCGGCATTTTAAATGCTTACATAACTGAGCTGTTCTTCTGAAAATGTTCTGTCGAAAATCAGCATGTTAGCCTTGTTATCACGACCATGTTAGCATGCTAATGATGCAATTTTAACAATAGTGACATTCATCTACAGATAAAACCATCATAATAATCTAATCAATGAACACATGCCAAAGTGAATTATATCCACATTCTAGATTGTACAAAAAGAGAACAGGGGAGAGTCTGCCATGTGTGAAGTTAATCCATAATAAAACAGAGTAGGCTTGTAACAGGGAATCTCTAACTGGGTCACAGAGAGAGAGAGTGGGAGCATGAGGAAGAAAAGTGCATATGTGTGTGTGTGTGTGTGTGTGTAAGAGAGAGAGAGATGTTTGTTGATTAGCCAGTTTTGACCTCATTGCTGCTCTCATTCTGTATGGCTGTTAGTGAGCACAGTCAAGAGTTGTTATGCTATCATGATCCTACAAACACATGCAGAAATATTTAACTTTCATATGCAGTTGTGATTGTGTAATCATTAAATAATGTAAGCATCTTAATCTCTAGGTAAAATAGCATTCAGAGTAAGCTGTAGCCATTGAGCCGCCAGAATCAGGAAAGCCACTGGTTGTAACTGGATTGTGTCCTATTTATGGTCCTCCATTAGTAGTGCAGTGATAATGTCAATGCATAAGCAGCGAGATATCTATCTAACAAGTGGCGGATTTTCACTATAGAATTTAATACATTCAATCAACAAACTAACTGTTTGTCTGAAAATTGTCTCCGGTAATAAATGCAAAGGCAGCTTGAGGAAGGTAAATTCCTCACACAGTTCTGTCAAAGCCCTCTTCCCCCTATACTTGTGGACACAACTCATAATTTACTTTGACAAGTGAGTCCCATCGTGTGTGTGCGTGTGTGTGTGTGTGTGTGTGTGTGTGTGTGTGTGTGTGTGTGTGTTTGTGCGTGTCTGTGTGTGCGTGGGTGTGTGTTTGTGTGTGTGTGCAGTAAATACTGTATGAGTAGGTGTGCACCACATTATCCATTAACCTTTGGTGTGGACACTGACTTGCAATGGAAATAAAATGTTTCTACATCAAAAAGATAGTAAAGGACAAGATGGGAAGAACCTGTGATAAAAGGATTGAGACAGAAGGACAAGGGGCAAAGGTTTGGGGAAGAGTTGGGTAGAGATTTTTGAGGAGAGTAAAAGCTTGGGGGAGGTCACTGATGCAATCCATTCTGTGAATGTAAAACACTTGTGGGTGGCAGCAGAATACATATCAACAACACTGCAGTAACACACACTCTTGAGTCTTGCAGATTTTATTTGAGTTATTTAATGAACCTTAATAATCCTGCTATTTACGTTCAGGCTAAGAGTGACTAGGGCTAAGTGGTAACTGTGATTGGTGTCAAGTTTTGTAAATGATGGATTCTCCAAATGCGTTCAATTTCATTCAAGGCAGGACTCTTACCTTTATCTGCCTCTATGGTGCCAGCTCCTCTGTGTAAAATACGACCCACAATATCAAACAATCCATCTCCGGTCTCTTTCATTGGGACAATCCCCTCTTGTCTCTCTCCCTGCATGATAACAGAAGGGGCCGTGGTCCACCCCCAACTGGCTACTAGTGGAGTGGTGCGCTCAGGGCTGGGCCCAGGTCCAGAAAACAGGGGTGAAGTGGAGTCCTGGCCTGATGGAAATGAGCCAGACAGAAGAAAAGGTAACTGGCTATTGGTTGTCTCATTCTGAAAAGCTGAGAAAGTTGGCTGATTCTCTCCAGTTTGTTTAGAATGCAATATAGACCCAGTACTTGTCTCATATGATTGATACTTTAATGTTTGTTCCTGGATAGGTTGAGTTGGCACTCCTCCAGAAGATCTTATTGGTTGTCTACTCTCCTTGGAGACAGCATCTTCTGCATCTACGGGTCTGGATGTAAGTCCCTTCTCATTGGGATTCAAAAGAGATGTCTCTGGGCTCACCTGTAAATCAATGTATTCACCAATCACACCTTGTCTATCTAATTCCTCAGATGATGATAAGGGCCAACTCACAGGTGGACCCATGAGGTCAACATTCTCAGTCCCAAACACAGGATTCCCCGGTGCTAAACCCGATCCATGAGGTCTCTGTAGGGGCTGTGTGAGACGCTGCACTGCTGTGTCAATGACTGGCTGTTGTGTATCCTTGACATTTTCTCCAGTGAAGGCTATGACGTGAAGTGATAGAGGCAAGGAGAGGGGGAGAAGAAGATAAAAATTCCACAGCGAGAGCATGGCGAGGGTCTACAAACTCCACGGCAAAGTCACATGTTGTAGGTTTTGAGGGGCGTTGTCCAATCACATGCTTGACAGATCTTTAACCTCAGGTCTCTGGGAATATCATGCTTAACACACCTGGGGGAAAAGAAAGGTAAATTGCTTTCAAGACACAGTCAATGCAACTACTCATCAAACAGTATGTATTGCTAGGATATCTGCAATAAATAGCTTGAATTTCTGCACGTGGAGTGAGTACTAAAATGCAAATACTGTATATAAAAAGCACTTCAAACCCTATACCCATTTCTCCTATAAAGTCCTGTGACATACACAAAGTACACACATTAGAGTACAAATATCTATCCATAATAATAGCTCATGAAGAGACATCAAGCACACAACGGTTTTCTAGTAGCTGGTGTCAATTTAGCTTTCTTACCTCATCATTAGCCCACTCTGCTGCAGCCTCTTCAAACATACATATGCTTCTCCGTGTCGCTGCATGCCTGCAGTCTCTCTCTCTGCGCAGCACTCTGTGTCCGTTCATACTCACTGTGCTGTGCCCCTCTTCTCTCCATCAGACAGTCGACACATGGGACAGACCCCACCTCCCCGAGACAACCCCCGCTGTCCCACTCTCTACCGCACTGATCTGACAGTTTGACTGTTTGCACAATCCCGTTGTCCTAAATCGGCATCCACAACACACACAGTATCATCTCTTACTGCTGGTTCTGTTCCCCCACACACTCAAACACACTTATCCCTCTGGTGTGTATGATGTACTGTATGTGATGTTGAGTATGCGTGTAAACGAGAAGAGAAGGACAGAAAAGAAAAGAACAGAAAGAAAACTGAAAAAAAGGGAAAAAGGAAAGGGTATAAATATGTCATCAGGGCTGAAGCATGCTCATCAACCATTTGGCAGGAGGTACCCTGCACTGAACTAACCAGTGCTTTAGATCAATATGTGCCATTGTGTGTAATTTATAACTGATGATGTGCCCTTCCTCTTAACATAAACATCACATAAACATCTCAGTTTGTGTCACAAACAGTAGATGAAGCAGGACATTTTCTTTGAATAGCACACATGCATAATGCATGATAGTGGTTACTTATGTGCCTTCAGAATATACATATATAGAGAACACGCTGTAGATACAGTACCCCCGAACCAAGTGGATACACTTTAAATAATTGCTAACCTTAAGACTGTACCACTTGTGACCTTGCGTCTTTGACATGAAGGATCTCTATCTGAAGGTGCAATGTTAGCTGCTTTCTTTATTTTCTTGTTCACGTGTGCTGTTCTTACCCAATGGGGGAAATCCATTAGCCTCGTGGCCTACTTCAATTCCCAGGGATGTTTCTAAAATAGACACTGATCCACATACCTTTGGATGCAGTTAAACTCAGAAAGCTTAAAGTCACACTTCTTTGCCATATTTGTCTGGCTGAGGTAAGGATCGGAAAAGTTCTGTTTTAAAGTCTCCACTGACCACTGCTGAATAAGCAGGGCACATCATGTATCATGCCAGGATTATTGTTGTGTGGGCATTCTGCCAAATGCACATTGATTAGTCTTCAATCCAAAACATATACTGTATAAATACCAATTAAACTACATGCCAAACAAATCTGCCAAAAAGTATATTTAGTACTGAAACCCCAAAACATAAAGACATAAGGAAAGACTGTATCCAAAGAAAAATGTTGAGTGTGACAGTAAATAATAAAGAGAGCAGTTTACCCACTGTCTTCTAAGCTTCATTGTGCCAAGCTTCTCCTTGCAGGATAAAAAATGCCTTTGATGATAACAATTGGATTCACATAAACATGGATTGAGAGACAGTGAGGGCTATTTCAGATCATTTAGTCAGTCAGTCAGAACTTCCCGAGGGCTGTGAATAACCCGCTGTCTGATGAGGACACAGGAAATCACCAACTCAGCCGTAACTAAAGGGACTGCAAAGGAACAATGACAGGCCAAACATATGAGCTCAGTGAGGGACATGGCCAAATTATTGTCGCCTCACACTTGCTATCCTAATTCATTTGGCAACTGGTTTCTGTTTAGACAAGTCATCCTCTAACAAGACAAAGTCAGCAGGGATTGGGGTCCAGATGGCAATGTGGACAGTCAGGACAAGACACAAAAAAAAGCTGTACAAGCAAAGGGGAGGGTAAAAACGAGCCTTGGCCCTGGTTAGGATAAAGTGTGTGATAAGATAAAGTGATAAGCTGTATATTGAGTCCTACTAGTCATGTCCATGCAAACATAAAAAGCCCATTACATGACTTGTAGCAAGACAAAATCACAGCCATAGTCACAAATACACTCTAATGTCTGTGGATAAAATGTGGAGGGAGGAAATGTATGTGAATACCGGCGAAATAAAACCAATAACACTCTGAAGGTAATGAAACAATATGTCCTCCTTGCATTGAGATGACAGTGCTACATAAGCTGGCTGATAGCGGATTATTATCCACATAACAACTAAAAATATTGATGATATTGGTTAATACTTGACACTAAAAGTCGCTCAACACTCCGTACAATACCATTCATCATACTGTGTTTTCCCATTAAATGAAACAATCACACAATTATTAATGTACACTAAAGAATTATAAATATTAGATGTTAATGTGGAAAAATAGGACTGCTAAGACCTAAAAAATGCCCAAAAAGGGCGCCCATAGGAGACCTTTTTTGCGGCAGACATTTTGACTTGTCATTGTAGAGAAAGCACACATCTTTTTAATAACATTGATGATGGCTGCATTCTACTTAGAAAACATCCTGTTATGGTGCATGCTGGTTCATTGGAACTATGAATGAGACGCTTAAAGGAACTGAGCCCTCATTGATGTTATCAATTTCACTCATGCTTTTCCTACTTCGATTCAAAATGTTTGTCATGAAAAAGGTCTATAAAGTCACCACAAACTTAGAGACTTTTTATAAATCGCTGAATGTTATATCACAGTGTTTTTTCTGTTAGGAAAGACAAGACAAGTTGTTGTTGTGCATGGTCACTATTGACCTTCCCGGAAGATAGTTGTTGTAGTATGGATGTGTTTAAAAAAGAAGATGGGAACTGGCAGAAAAGGAGGCTAAATAAAGCAATGCAGGTTAGAGGAGTGAAAGAGAGTAAGGATAAATGGAATGTTATTGTGAGGTTTGAAGAACCAGGAGGGAAGAGTTTGGATTTGTTAAAATTGATGAAAATAATTAAGAATCAGGTTGGTGAGGTTAAATATGCTAGGATTCTAACTGATGGCAACATTTTTGATTGAATGTAACTCTGAAGATCAGATTGAAAGAGCTCTAAAAACCGCAAGCTGTTGGGAAAACAGAGGTAGTAAAGGTGGTGAAAGTGGAAAAAAAGGAAGTGCGGGAGTGAGTTATGGGATTCCTTTAGCAATTGAGATGAAGGAGCTGGTTAAAAATTTTAAAGAAAAGTGTGATACTACATGGCTGCAATACCAAAACGTATAGGAAAACTAGGGAGAATAGAGGTTCCAGGGTGGAGTGCTGAATGTGAACAGGTAGTTAGAGAAAGGAAAAGAGCTTTTAGAAAGCAGTTGTGAGAAGGAGTAAGGCAAAGACAAAGAACATACTGGAGGGATTATTGTAGCTCAATAGGAAGTACTATTAATATAAATGATATATGGGGAATGATCAAAAAATGGAAGTTAATAGGAGAGGGTGGAATTATCCAATCTTTTCAGATGGAGAACAGTTGGCTACATTAGTAAACACACTGAGTAAGGTACATAGTTCCAGTAATCTGTCAAAAGAAGAAAGAAGGGGAAGGGAAGAAACACAGAGCCAATATGCTGAGGTTATTCAAAAGAAAGAAAGATTAGAGGATAAATATAAGGTTCCTCTCACTCAGAGAGAGATGAGAAATGCATTGGACAAGTGTAAGAATTCAGTTCCTGGAAAAGAATAAATTTGTTATTATTAAGACATTAGACAGACAAAAGACAGGCCAATAGCTTTAACCTCTCACTTTAATGGATTGGTTGGAGGAAGGCTAATGCACTTTATTGAAGAAAGGGGGTTGATGGCTAGCTGTCAGAGCGGCATTAGAAAGGGGAGTAGTACTATATCATATGTCTTGAGCATGAACACACAAATCCACAAAGAGACTGTTGTGGCAGTATTCTTAGACATGGAAAAACAGATGATATGCTATGGGTAGAGAGTCTTTTAATCAAGATGCGCATGCTAGGAATTGGGGGAAATATGTTAAACTGAGTGATGGACTTTTTAAATAATAAAAGTATCCAGGTGAAAATAGGGAAAGAATAATTTAGAAGCAGTTTGGTAGAAAATGGGACACCACAAGTTAGTGTTATTAGTCAATTGCTGTTCAACATAATGATTAATTATGTTTTTAGTTATTGTTCAGCCAGGAATTGGAAAGTTACTGACGACGGTAGCCTGTGGAAGAGGGGGGAAATGTGAAGTATACCCTGAAGAAGGTACAGGAAGCTCTAACCTTAGTGGAGGATTGGATGAAGGAAATTGGGGTTTAGAATTGTCTATTGAGAAGACTTAAATTGGGGAGCAGACGTAGCTTCTCTGAAGCTAATTTATGTATATTTAATTAGAGCAATAATTGAAGCTGGATTAGGTATAGTTCAAGCTAAGGCATTGAGAACATGTACAGGAGCTGTGCGATCTTCCCCACTGTGTTCCTTTGTGGTAGAAACAGGAGAAATGCCACTTTGTTTGCGAAGAAAGCAACTTCAGGATAACTATTGAGTCCAAATGATGAGTCAAAGGTGGGATCAGCCAGTCAAGGCAAGCTGGAAGAGGGGGCAAAACTTCAAACATTTGGATGGACAGGGAAGACAGTGGGACAGGAAATGTCTTTGCAGACCAAGAACTTTTGTTGAGGAGTACTGTGGCCATCAGTTCCTTCATGGCAATTGGGGTTCCCGAAGACGGATTTAGAGACCCTTGGGATTAAGTCAGACAATCCTGAATCAGATTTGGTGCGTGAATTCCATTGTCACATAATAGATAGAGATATCAGGAACACATCTTAATTTTTACTGATGGTTCAAAGGATCCAGAAACAGGTGGGCTACTACAGGAGCAGCTTTTGTTTTTCAGTGGTGGAATGCCCAAGCCTGTAAGAGAACCTCACATTTCCTACGTGTGTTTACAGTGGAGTTATATGCAATCCTGATGGCAGTGCAATGGATTGAGCAGATTCAGAACCATAAAGTGATGATATGTAGTGACTTTGTGTCAGATATCAATAGTATTGGGAAAGGGTCATCAGAGAGTTGACATCTTGTTTACGATATTTGTGTGGTAGATGAGATTAAAGATGTGAAAAGGAAAGGTGTAGAAATTCATTTGCATGGGTCCCAGTTTATGTGGGTATCGGCTGTGGAGCAGGATATTAGTGCACTAAAGTGCTAATTCCATAGATGGCAGCAATGCAACTTTTTGGATGCCGGCTGACGTAAAACCCATAGAAAACCCTGTAGGAGAAGAAGAAGAAGAAGAAGAAGAAGAAGAAGAAGAAGTAACGAGTAACGAGTAAAGACTAACGAGTAACGACTAACGAGTAACAGGAAGTTCGTATGTAGATCAAGTTAACGTAGACGTAACCTAGACTCACTGTATTCCGGACACTTTCGACGCAGTAAGTACACGTCCCATAACATATTAATGCGGTGAAAGAAAAGCCTGATTGGAACCTGTCTGGGGGCAGTTCTTACAGGCAAATTAAAGATTGATTGACACATGTAGGGCAAATAATTTGGAAGAAATCTTGAAAAAAAACTCTAGTTTAAAGGAACTTTGACACGGTGTCCGGACAATTTTGAATGTCACGTCCGTCAAAATGCCTCTGTAGATAAATGTGTAGATCCCTTCAACAAGTCAAAATATTGATATAGCTAGTCCTATTGGAATACGGATGATAACTTACGTTAGCTGGCTCGTGTATTCTAAACACAGCAAATGCTAATGTTAACTAGCCTGCAAGTTTAGAGTTAGCTAAATAGCGTACGCGTAGTGTTACGTTAATTCTTCACTAACTTGAAACACTTGGCTACAATAGTATATCTAGCTATGTTAACAGTTTTTTTTCTGTTAGTAATGTTGGTAGCCTTCTCATTGTCAAATTGACGGCTATCGTTTTTCTCATTTTTCATTCTTGTCCCCTTGTTTTCCCTTTTTTTTTTTTAGAGACACTTCCCATCTGATCCGGTGGGAAGCCTAGCGAGAGGCGTTACTATGTTGGGCAGGGTGCTCCTGAGCAGAGGCATCCATGCCCACCGCATCTGTAAGAATGTGACTTTCTACATTAACGAATCGGCATCTCCGGTCTCAAGATGTCAGACCAAAGCATCTGAAGATCATACACCCGTTATGTTGATACTGCCGTGGTTGGGTTCGCGTCCTCAAGCAGTGGCCAAATATTGTGAAATCTACTTCCGCACTGGCTTTGATGTGCTTGTAGTGGAGAGCGAGGTAAGATAACGACAATATAAATCTGTGAGAATTACAACATTACACAATGTTTACACGTAGTCAGTGCTTTGTATCACAACCACATAGAACTGTTAGTTTTACGTCAAAATTGAGCTAACTTCATTCTTGTATTATTATAATTTGTGATGCGTACACGTGGATGCCCTTTCAATAAGTTAGGTAATTCTTAGATATAGGCAACTGCTGTTTTTTTTATAATATAGAATAGAGATGTGGTATCATCAGCATATACCGGATATGTTTGTTCTTTGCCTTTCCAACGATTAAGTAACACAATAAAGTACCATTAAAAGCCCATTTGTGTGCAACCACAATAAAGAGTTTATTATAAACCTCATGAATGTTTGAGTTAAGCATGAATGCCTTAAACAATCCCCATATACACATGTTACAACAACTAAGATTTCTGCCTTCAGTGGAGCAAAGGTGAATTTTAAATGATTCTTTGTTGCAAAGGTTGTAAGACAGCCTGGTCTTTAATTGTGGTCTTATGGTCTTGGAGGATAAGGGTCAAGGACTGCCTGTATTCACTGATGTACAGGTGGCACACCAAAGTACGTAGCAATGTGCCAACAAAGTGAGTGAAGAAGATGGGTTCAAGCTAGTAAACATGGCTGTAAAAAATGCAGGTTTCTAACTTTTAAGAAAAATGGCTCAAAGTAAACATAACTTTAGTTCATTTACAAGAAACCCCACAGGGGTCTGTAACTTCTATGATCTCTGACAGTACAGGGATAGGATGGGCTCCTAGCTCAAACTGTCTAAAGCCAAATGATGTTTCATCAGCATTCTGTTATCTTTGTGCTTGTTTTACACAAGGTGCGAGATTTCCTGTGGCCTCGCCGGGGCCTGGATAAGGGAAAGTGGTTGCTAGAGTTGCTCCAGAGTGAACGCTTTGTGTCCCGCCCACTGCTTGTCCATGCCTTCTCTATCGGTGGCTACACATTTGCTCAGCTGCTGGTACATGTGTCCCAGGACACACAGAAATATCAGGCGCTCACACAGAGGATCAAAGGTCAAGTCTATGATAGCCTGGTGGTGGGCTCTTTGGATACAATGACCATAGGTCAGTTCAGCAGTGACACACTCCAAATTATTTGATTCTCACCAAGATAAAAAATAAATAAACTTAGATTTAGAAGTGTTGGATAATTGATCTTTTTTTAATCTTATTTTAAGTGTTCAACTTAACACTATAATCTTGAATCAAGCAAGCTTGCCAAGCGAAATTATCTTGGTGGATGGACAGATAATTTAATTTGTTTAGAGTACCTTTTCCCTCAGATTTAGTGTTTTTATTTTGTCTTTAGACACCTCTTTTTTGCAGTTAACACACGCATCAATTTTATTTAATTGGTATCCATTATGCACAATCATACTGGCTAGATCCAAACTTGGATGTTTAGAAGAAGTGTTTCATGGTTGAATATGAGTGAATGCTATTCAGTGAAAACTAATGAAGTATTATTTTTTTTTTCCTCTCTGTCCAGGTCTATCTAAGACTGTATTTCCACATTGGGAGAGACTGGTAAAACAAGTAAGCCAGTTGTACTTTGGTATGTTCAGACGCCAGACGGTGGATTACTATAACAAAGGCTTGGATGTGTTTTTGAACAATCCCGTCACCGCTCCTGCACTGTTCTTCTTTTGCGAGAATGATGCATTGAGCGACCCACAAGCCATGAAGGAGTTGATTGATCACTGGCAGAAGCGTGGGATGGACATCACAGCAAAGAAGTGGGAGGACTCGACACATGCAGGCCACCTTAAGAGGCATCAACAAGAGTATCTGACCACCCTACACATGTTCCTCCACTCACTTCACTTTGCCCCTCTAAAGGCCAAGATGTAAGATCATTTTTAGTTCTGTCGGTTAAATGCGTACAAACCCATTTTAACAGCGTCAATTTTATTTTACCGCAAGTTTAACGTTCTTTTTGGCCTAGCAAACTTTGTAGTTTTTTTCACATGCTGTTTAAACAACTAGTAAGGTTAGAAAAACTACAACACCACACTGGATTTAGGTAGACAGAAACAAAACCGCAGGCACACTGCACACACTTGTTTGGGCTTGCAAGCCGGCCAAAGAGTAGCAACGTTACGTTTTGAGTGAGATGACGAAATGGATGCCAATAAGATTCTGGATGGAAAGTTTACTTTTTAAAAGTTTCCAAAATGTTCCATTTGACAAGACCAAAGTGATCTGTGTGTGTTGTCGTTGTGCACCGCGCTAAATACCAGAAATACCACTTGATGGCCAAGCACACAGCTGCTCCGCATTCCCCACTCCTTGTCATAGTATTTATTTTCATCCTTTGTGTTACATTGTGTGAGACATTATTTGCTCAAAGTGAGAATGACTGCTCAAAGTGAGAATGACTGCTCAAAGTGAGACTGACTGCTCAAAGTGAGAATGCTGCGCGTGAAATTGAACACTACAGTAGGCTTTATGCCAATGTTGTTTTCAATAAAAAAATAAAATTGAATTGCGAGTTAGCTATGACAATGCGATAATCGCGATGAACTTTTCCCAATCGTTTGACAACATTTCATAACAACACAAAGCCATATTCACTTGACTTTTCTGTTTTGGCTGAAATACATTAATTTAATTTAACATCGGAAAATTGTAGGTCATCCAGGATTTTATATTTATATGCATACTTGAAGTTTAGCCAACTGACTGGCTTTGTTGGGCTTGATTGACGAGTACAACAATGACAGTTATTTGAGTGTTTGCTAATAATATTGCCGAGAGGAAGCATATACACCAAGTACTTGGTGTAGGTGGAGTAACAATACAGTTACAAAATGGGGTGCTAGTGTGACATGCAAGAATTTAGTTTATTGATGTAGTTTGGATGAAGTTTCATAAAGCTTTCTTTCCGTTGTGAGTAAAATGATTTTAAGCTGCAGGGTTTAAAACTATATTTTTTTTAATCACCACACAACATTTCACAGTTAAACATCTTCAGGTACTTGATTATTTTAATGATATACCATTGATTAAAAGAATATATCTTCTTCCTCAAGAATTGCCAGGTTGGTGACAGTGCTGAACAAAACACCACAACACACCCAAGAGTTCATATGGCCTCTTGAAACAGAGATGGTATAATGAGCCTCAGTAGTAAACCTGTATTCATTATGGTGCTTTCACAAACTGTAAGTAAAATTTTAGACTTGTAAAGTGTTTTTACAAATTATTGAATGGCCTGTTCAAGGTTGTTGTTGTTGAACATGTGCCTCTCATACTGTAAAGCTTTTATACATTTCTGGATTTGTGCAATAAAATCTTTAACACTTTCTATTTTGTCCTTTTAATTCAGTGTGCAGATGCGCTGTAGTAGCAGCAATATCCACAACGACTATTATCCATAGACCGGTCTATGCTATCATCCCCATAATTATTCCGCCACATTTTGTCCCTTCATAGTCACGGAGCATTGACAACACATCGTGTGTGTGATGATAGGGAATGGTGTGCTACGACTTTTGTAAAAGATTTTCCGCGCGGTTTTCACGAAATCTGCAAAAAAAAAAAACGCCCCAATCTTTCCCATAAACTTAAATCTTCGGGAAATCGCTTATCACAGCTCAAAACACCTCAAAAACACTCAAAACGACGTGTCTCTCGTATTTTTTGCCGTTAGAAATCACGATTTTTAATCTTTTTGATTTTTGGTACAGAACAATCTCAAGAGGTATAATTATGATCTATCTATCTATCTATATGATCAACATAAACAAAATTGTATCTGTTTACAAATTAATAATTACATAAGAGACAGTATTACTAATTCCACTATGGCCACGCCAAGACCCGCCCTTCACATTGCATTCACACACTACAATTGGCCAGCCATCCATGTTTACATGAACATGTCCTACCCACCAACCAATCGAGCTGCTTCGTTGGGCGTGGCCATAGTGCGACTCGTAATATTTCCTCCGGGACGGTAGGCGGCGGGGGCAGGAACCAGTTTTCTGCAAGTAAATGCGAAGTGTAGGTTCGACACCATTTCCGTTTACTTTTCAAGATGGCGGCCCACACGCATCCATGATGTAAACATGCGAGTTCATCTAGAAGCTAGTTATGTTCATGTTTAACATTTCTGGAGAATGTATTATTTTCGCCTATTCGTTTGATATCGAATAGTTTGATAATAACAACCAATAGGGGATTGTTAAAAATTAAGACATCAGTTTGTGAGTTGTTACATTACATTAGCGAGCTAACAGCTAAAGTTAGCTAGGCAGCGGAGAGCCATGCCAGCGCAGACCATATTCGTTGGTTCTCTACCAGCTTCAGCTACAAATGAACGCCTAGAGGAAATATTCTCTGAAATTGGTCCTGTAAAGCAATGCTTCGTGGTCAGAGAGACAGGTGATGTCACTGTCATTTTACAAAATAATGCATCTATAAAATGTAATCTTAACTGTTAATACGTTAGGTCCTACAGACTGGCTTACCGTTATATACTCTCAGTACAATTATATTTGTGTAAACAATAACTAATTTTTATAAACCAGGCACAGAAAAATGTCGGGGATTTGGCTACGTTACATATTCCATGCAGGAAGATGCACAACGAGCCATGAAAGAAATAAAAGAATACGACGGGAATAAACTTTCTACATCAGTGGCGAAGAAGAAAATAAAAGACAAAAGGAAAACAGGTGTGTTAATAAAGGCATGTCCAAAAACGAGCAAGTGGGAGATCTCTCGCGCGATGTCTATTTGGTAACCTTGTTTGTGTCTATTATCTAGCACCTAAAGAGCCAGCTGCAGCACCAAAGGGAAATGAGCAGAAATCCAAAGGCTTCCGGAAAACCCATCTGAAAGCTAGACTCATTATAAGGAACCTTAGTTTTAAGGTACAGTATGCTACATGGTATGCAGCAACTGACGAGCATACTTTTAATAATTTTCTGACCTTCTGTTAAAGTGGTACTCTTGACCTGTAACACATGACTTGCCTTGTGCTTCAGTGCTCAGAAGATGATCTGAAGCAAGTTTTATCCGAGTTTGGAACAGTTCTCGAGGCCAAAATTCCCCTCAAACCTGGTATAAAATGGCTTTAATTTTTACTGGATGCACAAATAAGCCAGACAACACCGTGGGTTGTTGTGTGACCACCGAGTGGGTTCATAAGTTTTGTTCTTATGTTTTTTCTTTCTAGACGGGAAGATGCGAGGTTTTGCATTTGTCCTTTTTAAAAATGTGTCTGAGGCAGCAATAGCGCTTAAAGCTATGAACCTAAAGGAGATAAAAGGTTAGTGAGTGTGACACTTTGCGGTTGTGTGAGAATCTCATTTTACTGTTGGTATCTCAATTTGGGAAATTCATTTTAATTTACTGTGCATCATGTAAATATGTTTTTTTTAAAGGTTGTTGTTTCATTTACAGGCCGGCAGGTAGCAATTGACTGGGCTGTGCCTAAGGACAAGTTTATTGCCACACAGCTGTCCTCAAGTCCAGGTAATATCCAGTATTTTTCATCTGCAAGGGGGAAAAAACTTTATCCACTATAGAACAAAAATGACCATTTACAAGACATTTTTTCCTCTAATAGCCATTCATAGCATAGAACATGCTTAAACGATTAAAATAAAAATAGGAATATTTTACACTTTTTTGTTTATCTCATAGGAAATAAGAATGCTGAGGCAACTGCAAAACAGTCGGTCACAAAAAGTGACACTGAAGAGGAGGATGAAGAAAAGCCACAAGCAGCACCAGAGAAGAAAAAGTGTGACTCTCAAATATGTAGACCTGTGTTAACATGCAACCAGATGTTAAAGCTGGTTAACTTAACTGGTTAATTAATTATTAATTTTTAATCTTTTCCATAGATTCCCTTCCAGACCAGCTGTGCAACAGGTGGAAGAATCCCAATCAGATGATAGTGGGGAAGAAGACAGTGAGGAGGAGGAGGAGGAGGATGATGATGATAATGAGGACGGAGAGGAGGATGATGTGTCCCAGGAGGGAGATGACGATGACGACGATAAGAGTAGCCTTGAGTCAAATGATATTTCAGACGAGAGTCAGGATGAAGAGGAAGATGAGGAGGATGAGGACGGCATAGAAGATGAATCAGGTATCAATCTCTGCTTATGTTTTTCCTATTTTTCATGTAAATAAGTGTCCATTAAAAATGTTATTTCAGCTCTGCTTGTCTGCTGCTCTTATGTCTAAAGCTAAAAAGAAAGCCTCAAAGAAACTTCTCCCGTCAGATGTGAAAGAGGGACGAACCATTTTTATCAGGTTTGCAGTTTTTCTTACTGCTTCATCTTAGACCTGCTTTTGTTTATCTTACTCAAGTGATCCATGCGTTCATACTAACTTCTCATCGTATCACCATGTTTGTTCATCTTACTCCCGGCTCATTTAGGAACCTGTCGTTTGACACCGAGGAAGATGGTCTGGAGGAAGTTCTCCTTAAGTACGGAGAGCTTAACTACATAAAGGTTGTTCTCCACGCAGACACAGGACATTCAAAAGGTGAGTCAGCAGTGCTTTAGGTAAACACTCTTCTCTGTGTTGCTGAGACAGGTGGATTGACTTATTTTCGATTTCATGTTTTACCAGGTTGTGCTTTTGCTCAGTTCAAGACTAAAGTGGCTGCAGACAAATGCATAGCTGCAGCACAGGGAGAGGCAGAGGTAATACCTGCTGAATAATTAACTATAAACATTTCCTGTATCCCTCTTTATTAAGAGCATGACATCATCTGTTGTCCAGTTTTCTGCAATGCAATGATATTTGTGTCTTGTTGTAACATTGGGTTATTTGATGCAGAATGGTGGCATCCGTGTAGATGGCAGAAAGCTGTTGATTGTGTCAGCGGTGAGCAGAGAGGATGCTTCCAAGCTGAAAGTGAACAAAGTGAAAGTCGAAACGGGCACCAGGAACCTGTACCTGGCCAGAGAGGGATGTGAGTAAACTCATTTCCTGCTCTTTTTTTTTTTTTTTTTCTCCTTTGACACCTGTCAGTTCTGTTGCTCAACTCTTTCAGTGACCCTTTCACCTTACACAGAGTAACTTGATTCCCTGTCCCCGGTATTGCTTCACGCAGATTTAACAGATTTACACATATAGCTGTGAACCAAGATTAACAGGAATTGAGGAAAGCCATATCTGTTTTGTGAGATATGTATTCATATACGTATTGACATAGGTTTAGTTGTCACACTTGTTTGTGGAAGTCATTCTGAATCTGTTTTGATCCGTCATGATATTTTCTTCTGACCTCCACACGCAGTAATCCGTGCTGGAACCAAGGCTGCCGAGGGCGTGCCTGAAGCGGATATGATCAAGAGAACCAGAGTGAGTTCATTTTTCATTAACCATTTTTAAGATGGTTGTACTTGAAAAATGATTTTGAATGCATGCTTTCATGCTAGTTTGTCTCATCATCTCTCAAATTACTCATACGTCCATGCCTATCTTTATTGTTGTCCACTTCCCTTAGTTTGAAGAAATAAAGAGGACCAAGCTTCGGGACATTGGTGTGTTTGTGTCAAAGACTCGTCTGTGTGTCCATAACTTGCCCAAGTCAGTGGACAATAAAAAACTCAAAGCACTTTGCCTCCAAGCAGTAAAAGGAAGCAAGGGAGTCCGCATCACAGAGGTGAGAAACAATATGGCATACTGTTAGATATTCTAGCTGCATTGTTAAAGTAGGTATCAGTCATTTGCCGCTTTGTTCCTGGCCATTCTGGAATGCTTTGTCTGAGTAGTACTAATGAATGTTGACGATCATGGAATTAAAACATTGTGTCTGTGTGCCCACTAGGGGTTGGTGTTGTCATTTTTATTTACTGCGTTAATGTGGAATTAAGAGCGTTAACACTTTGATTGGTTTTGTGTGTGTGTGTGTCTCTGTGTGTCTCTGTGTGTCTGGCTGTCCGTCCTGTTTCTCCATATAGTGTCGGGTGATGTATGACAAGAAGCCAGAGAAGGGTCTGGTGAATAATGGACAATCGTTAGGTTACGGCTTTGTCCAGTTCCAGGACCATGAACATGCTCTCAGCACACTTCGTTACCTTAACAACAACCCTGACATCTTTGGCTCACACAAGGTACTTTTTGCAACAGAATGGTTGTGTGTTTTTAAAGGAGCTTTGTTGCTGCTTTTATTTATTTACTCGTAGAATCTTAAGACTACACAGTGTTTTTTTTTTTTTTTTTTGCTTGCCACACTGGATTATATTTTTATGTCATCCTACAGAGGCCTATCGTTGAGTTCTCCCTGGAGGATTCAAGGAAACTGAAAATAAAGGAATTGCGGCATCAAAAAAATAAGGTCCGTTTGTATAAATACGTGTGATAGTTGCATCCTTAGAATCCTCGTTCAGATTGAAAAATGTTTTTTTACTAAATAGAAAGTAACTCAGCGGATACATTTGCAGGAATTCTTCAAAAATCGGCCTTTTAAAGGAGGATCGAAACCTCAGCCCCAGACAGCTGGAGATGGAAAAGGACCCAGGAAAGGGGGAAATGAAGCACACTCCTCATCAGAGCAGACAGGAACAGAGAGAGGTATGAAAACAAGTTGAGAAAACATATTAGGAAAGTAGACTTGAGGGTCTAATGCAGATGGGCTCAAATGGGTTGCTGTCCTCTTGTCACAGCAAAGACACAATACACACACTAACGCTGTGGAGAAACCATATTTATATTGGCACACTGAATTAAACACAGCCTTTGGACATCTTTTGTTTAATTTTTTAACATCATTTTGATTTTCTGTCCGTCTACTTTCCTGTGTTTATCAGCTCCTTCTCAAAGCCAGAAACAAGGCAGCCGCCATTTGGGCTTCCAGACCAAACCTGAAGTTGAGCATGTGGATCTGGAGAACGGAAAGAAACGAAAGAAGGTTCTTACATTTCCTACCCATCGAGGACCTAAGATCAGGTACACTTCTATAAACTTTACTAGTGTCCTGTTTACAAAGCACTGTGTGCCACTCAGTGCATAAACCTAGATTCTGTAATGTTTTTGAGTTTATTCTTAGCAAAAAAACTTTTGTTCTTTCACAAATATGTGCTCCATGTGTAATTACTTTCACCAACTAATCTGAGTATTCTGCCATGTAGAATAATTCAGAATACATACGAGCGAGTCGCTGGAATGACAGCCGCCATGTTGTGCCTCCATCTTTAAAAAACATTAGCCAAAGAGGGACATACTTCTGCCTTTTGCCCTCTTACACTCAGTGGCACCATGACAAATGCAAAGCAGAGATTACCAGGGAAGCTTTAGGGGTGTCAGTATTTTGCCTACTTGCGCACATCTGGAGAAAGAAAAACACACAGTGTAGCTTACCGGCAGGCACCACACAGCTAAAGACGCAGTTCAACGTTAGCTTACCGGTGTTCTGCAGCTGCACTTTACAGTAAAAGCTGGTTCGACAACATTTTGCCTTCCCTTTTGATTTGTGTAAACAAAAAACCAAAGTAAATCTCCTGGACTCTGACACCTCTTTTACATTAATGCAACTAGTAGTTGCAGTAACAAGGGTAAATGATTTTTTAACTTGAGAAAAAGTTATTTGGCTATTTTGCCCTGGTACTACCCTTCTTGCTTGTGTCTGTCCCCATTAACTTCCACAAATTAGTTGCTAGTTTTCGTGGGGTCCACACGAACCCTGTCAGGTTACAAACAGCCCTTCAAAATGGGTAAACGTATGACAAACCTGTGACTCAACATCAAGTTACTGATGCAAACTGTTCTTTCCTTTTGCAGAATGCGTGACAAGGGAAAGCAACAGGCCCCGCCACACAAAAAAGCAAGGCCTGGATCTAACAGGAAGGACCGTCAAAGACAACAGATGGAAAAGCCCACACGTCCCAGAAACCAGGTTCGCACATGCTCTAATGTATACGCTTATTTTAATGTCTCGGGTCATGGTCACGAAACATCCTACGACAAAGACTAGCTACTGATGCACTGATTTATTGGAAACTACTTAAACAGTGGCTTTGTCAGTATATATTTTGTTACATTTGGGTAACCTCAAGACCCATTTCAACACCAGTAAAGCTCTGAAATCTGTCTGACTCTAACTTGACAAGAAACTTGCCAAAAACCAAATCAAAACAATAATAACACCGAGGGGGGTCAAAGCAGCCGTATAGCAAAGATAGACTGAAACAAAGCATGAATGGGTTACACCTCATTCATTGAAGACAGAACAGTTATGTCTCCCAGCCAAAATGAAATTGAATGCTTTGCTGCCACCTAGTGGAATTGTAGTAACATTATTTTATAAATTTTAAAGTGATTCTATCTAGATGGAATAAGTTTATATAAGCATTGCAGTTAAAGGGGTGTTGAACTAGCCTTTAACTTCCATGCTTGTTAGCTAATCGCTTAATGTGGACACTTGTCGGGCTATTTTAATCTCTGATCGGCAGTTTCCACAGAGCTTTTTTCACAAATTTTTCAAATGTGGCTTATTAAATTTAAAAGTAATAAAGTCAAACAGTTTTAAAAATTGCAACACTAACTTTTTCCGCCCAATTGTGTTTAATTTTTATTTTATAAATGTCATGAGATACGTTGGACAAATAATAAGCTTTGCCACCACGATCACACATCTTACTTTGGACCTTATCTCTGCCAGCAGTACTGTTGAACCATACTTTACTATTTTTAAGTTTTTGAGACAGTGCGTGAGTTTGTTGATACGTTGTCAGCGCTGTCCTGTAAGCACCAGATGACTGTTTATTTTGTTGTTTTCCTGAAGGCTAAAGCAGCAAAGAAGCAGTTCAAGAGAAGGGACGGAGACCGTTTCGACAGCCTGGTGGAGCAGTACAAGAAGAAACTGATGGGTAACGGTGACAAGAGCACCAATATCAAAAGAAACAAGTGGTTTGATAGTTAATACTGTGTGAACAGTATGTCGTTGTCTGTGTGAGTGAGAAACTGTTTTGAAAGGCTAGCACAACAGAGGACCTCTTCAAACCACATTCGGAAGTTGTACAATGTTTCTCATAAATGTGTCAAATTGTACAGTATACATCCATGTGTGAAACTTTACTATCACTTAACTTCATTCATCCCGGACTGATCTCATGGAATGGCGCCAAATTGTATGCCATTATTGGCGTGAAAGAGGACTTTGAGCCAGCAGAGCGGTGTTAGTATCACGCGTGTGGCGTTTCCTAAAGCCAGCCTCGTTGTTGTTTGACTAAACCCAACCTGGTCTTCTTTTCCTAATCCCAACCGTGTTTCTTGGTTTCCTTAAACCGCGCGTGACGTAGTCTCGCGATAACACGTAACCTCGTGGCTGTAGAAAGTGCCACGTGGCGTGTCATTTAACGCTGGGACGTTGAAGACCACTGTCTACTGCTTACAGCGTACACATACACGCAGATAGCTCATACTTTGTACAGATAGCATGCCACTTAACTTTAGAAAGTTGGTTTGGATGTTTACGCAAAGCCATGATGCCATGTTGTTCTTTCTGTTTCTTCATTGCTGTTATCTATGCTTACGTTGTTTGTTTTTTACGAATCAAACAAACTGAATAATGTAAAATATAGTTTTTCATGAACTTTGGCTTTTTATGAATATATATATTAAAAACCTTTTGAATTTGTGTTTGTTTGATCTTTATATTTTAGTCTGAAATCCATATTTGTTGGATTCACAGATATGTTTATTATGACAGTTTCCATTACATTCCCTGTTTTCAGTACTAGTTTTACACCATGTTAATCATAAGCTGATAGCTCTGGATAAACACTTCCCGCTCATGAACCTTGAATACAACACCCACAAATGACATTGTATATTGACCTGGTGTATGTGTCTTTTTTACTTTATTCAGATCCCTCTCATCCTTCACACAACACTGACAAACTATATATCACAATTCAAATTTTTGTTAAATATTTATTTAGTTTAAATACAGTAGTAAAAAAAAATATATAGCAAAATATCATCTACCAATATAAATAACCATTTTCGAAGAGCGGATGATATTCCACTGAAACGAAAGTTGCCCTTTGTCCTTCCTGCCATACAAATGCACCTATTTTTCTTGGCAGGTTTCAACCTTTTTTTTTTCTTTCTTTTTTTTTTTTTTTTTTAGGAAAGTTTCGACCTGGTTTTCAGGATTTACCAGGCATGACCTCACTGCTCATTGTGACGTTTCCTCTGGCTGCAATCAGCCAGCTGATTCTGTTGCACTAGTGAATTATTAAAGAGGTCCATAGTTTTCACCAAGAGATCTTTGTTGATGCAACAGTGGTGTCCCAATACAAATCTATGATTTATATTTAAGTGCAAAGCATAGAACACTTTGCTTAGAAACAATTCTGTGGAAACTAACCTTTTGCTCCTAACATCCTGATGAGAAGACAATGTTACAAACTAAATCTTTTCTAAGTAGAGTGTATAAATTAATGCATATATAAATAAGTGAGTGTTCAAGAATACATTTCCTTCAAAACACATTGCAAAAGTTCAACTTTGCAAGGTGGGAAATCAGACATCACTGATGCAGACATAGCAAATTCTGTCCAAGTATGAGGATAGCAACTTGCAAATATTGGTCCTAATGTCAGTCTTTCAGCAAGTCTCAAGATGATCCAGATTTTTCAGTAGCATATGGAGAAACTCCTTCACTCTCATGAGAGCCTCGATGCTCACGGTATGAATATACTTTAACTTTTGACTCTGTAGCTCTTGGAGCGGCCCCGGCACTGACGGCTTTGGCCTCTGCTCACTACAGTGGCCTTGCCTCCACTCATCGAGGTAACCCGTCAGTGACGAGATATCAGACTTGACCTGGGGGATCCAGTCGAATGTGTCAGAGATCAGGCTGTTGTAACCCTCCAAGACTGTCATTATGGAGGAAAGTCCATCCAGATCATCCGCAGGTTCTCGCAGTGTCAGACCAGTTGGGACCTGCAGCAAGAGAGAGAGAGAGAGAGAGATTGTGATTCTATCAAAAACACACTGACTTTTGTAAATACTTGAGATTCAGCATCACCACAAACAGAAACACAAAGATTACCTGGAAATCTTTATTCAGCCGAACCACCAGCTGATCAGCCATCCATTTCACTTTTGATCTCATCTTCACTACTTCCACTGGCAGAGGAGCAGCTGTACCCACACTCAAAACATGCAGCAGAGAAAACACCAGGGCCAAAGTGTATTCCATATTTGTAGTATTTCTCTGGATTTACCAAACTCAGAATAACACTGGTACTCTAGGAGAAAAGAGAATGTAGGTTATTCTTCCTGTTAGTGGTATAATGTACCTTGAGTAGATTTACTTATGTACTGTATTCAAGTACAAATTTGAGGAACTTTACTTTCGTCTTTTTTTTTAATGCCACTTTCTACTTCTACTCCGGTACATTTCAGAGAGAAAGATTGTACTTTTTACTCAACCACATGAATCTGACAGCTTAAGTTCCTTGTTACTTACAAATTAAAGATTTTGGCACACAAAACACATGTAGTTTATAAAATACGCTTTATTAGAAATTAAACTATCCAACAATATTCAGGGCCTACATGTACAGCTGAAATGATTAGCCGATTAAAGTTGATTGACAGAACTGTTTGATCATTTCCAGTTTATACATTGTGAGGATTTTTCTGCATTGAGTACTTTTTTTTTGATACTTTACGTACATTTCCCTGATGACACTTACATACTTTCACAGAGTTACACTTTCAATGTAGACCTTTTAATTGTAACAGAGTATTTTTAAAGTTGTAATAGTACTTTTAAGTAAAGGATCTCAATACATTTTCCACAAATACTCATTGTATACATAACACACATGCTTCCTTCCAGTCAGTCACTCAATGTGTTTGATTATGGCAGCAAATATTGGCGAAAGAGACACCTGGGAAATCCTGACTGTGTAACAGATACAAAGTTCACTGACTTTGACCAACACTATTGTTCCCAACTCCCTGTTTTCCAAACCTTTGCTAGAATAGACAGAAGGCACACTGTAAGACTTTTTCAAATGTGCATTTTTTTTAGAAATGAATCCATTATTCAAATGTACTTCAAAAAGCAGTTAAACAAAGTGATGCACTGGTAAATGGTGACAGCCCAAGTGGGACTGTGAGGACAGCCAAAAGGTGGAAGAGTTGAAGCCCAAGAGTATGAACGAGATGGAGAAGAAAGTGGACCTTACCTTGGCTGGATGTCTGTGTGTATGCCACTGTTGAGCTTCATCAGGACATCTTATAGTGGAGGGCTGTTGACTCATCTCTTACTCACCTCTCTCCAACCCCCATTTCCCCCCTCATCCACCCCCACACTTACACCCTGACCTCTGCCTCTCCTTTGTGGAACTGCAGGAGCCGTTGACAAGGTTAACTTTGTTTCTGGTGGTCACCTGACGTATTTGAATCATTGGGGAAACATTTAGACAAACAATTTTATCAAAATTAGGAAGTGCAGGACACAACACACTCATGTTCCTGTGTAAACTCTAAAATACTGATATCTCTTTCACGGACAGGTGCGATTCTAGGATCAGAGCTTTAGGGGTTCACTCAACATTTTCCAACATTATTCTACTATGCTAACTTTGTATGTCCCAGAGCAGAACCCTCTAGTTCACAATAGTTTAACTTAGCACATTTTTTATTTTTTTTATTTCTTTGGCAATTCTTTTTTAGAGGTGCCAGGCTCATGTTTAGGAGTGCTTCAGCCCCGTTAAAAAAAAAAAAAAGCCCGTCTACAGATAATGATCACAGCTGTAGCTAGACTGCTCAATGTGCCATAAATGTTACTTCCTGCGCTCACACTCACTTATCTTCACCACGCACTCTAAACATTGCCTAATTCTGCCAGTTATGTAAGTATTTATTTAGGATGTTCCATCAGTGTGTCTAAGCGTGTACAGTTGCAGGACGAAAAAGAACCAAAACAATAAAAATATAACAGTTAAGTTAAGTTATTTGAAAGAGTATGACACAGCTCTTCTCCCGACTGATCTCAAGATTATTCTTGGATTATATAAATCCGATGCTTCTTATTGATTACTGGCCTGATCAGGTCTTTATGTCCTTACATCTTGTGTTTTGATACTGAATCTGAATTCATAAGCATTTCTTTTGGGTCTTCAAATCTTTTTTTTTGTATATTTTTTGTTCATTCGTCATTTTTTATATCATTGTGCATTCTTAATTTTTATTTCAGTTTGTCCATTCAGTTATTTATTGTATGGATTTGTGTAATCAATATGATTGTATCACTGGGCTTCAAATGTCAGAGAAAAAAAATAGATGCTTTCAAAAGTTAAAATGACCAATACATTTTTGGTGAATTCCAGCCACACGTACAATAGCTGAGTCATCTACTTCACATTATTCCAATGTTTTTACAGTTTAGCTTGTACAACACCAAACAGAGATTTCTGAAAAAATGGTTATGCAGTCCAACGCTGCATCTTAGACACAGAATGGACACAAGTTGATGATTGTGTGAGCATTTGCATTTTCAACACAAGGGAACCATCCTTCATGATCTTTTCCAGTTCAGGTTGGGCGGTAGGAATACTTGCTAATACATCTTGATAACTAACCTAACGGCATTATAACTGTGAGGATCCTAACAATGAATGTTGCTGTTATCTACCCAATATCTACCTTCTGCTCTGCAGCACAAAAACACCTTTTCAGACTTAAATTTACAGAGTACTCAAAGTTTATGCAGCATTGAGGAATTGTTCCAATAAAGAACAAGATCATTGGTACGTTGTGTATCACGATAGATACCAGATGTTTCTAATGTAGGCCTCCTGTCTTTACAGACATTTGAAGGACACATTTAATTCATTTGTGCTAAATGTGCTCATATTTAATGCTCTTCTTGGGAAAAGTATTTTGAAAGCTATGTATTTTTCGTAGAGTAGATGTTTTGGGATGCAGATGTCTGTCTTCATGAAGGATGGGGGAGGCTGTGCTGACGTTTCTGTTCCTCTGAAGCAAGGTCAGAGAGGCCAAGAATCTACACGTGTGTGTGTTGGAGGGAGGCCCGCTTCCACAGGGAACAAAACCATAATGGCCATTTCCATTTTCTCTCAAGGTAACTTACAGTAAGTCCTGCAAACTGGTAAATGGCTCATGCAGATCACACACACACACACACACACACACACACACACACACACACACACACACACACACACACACACACATACACACACACACTGAGAGGTCTCATAAAACTTTTAAAACATAGTCACTGCTACACTTTGCAGAACTGTGAAAGGATCTGAAACTTGTTGTGGAAAAAGACACACTAAAGGACATATTTCTGGGAAGGAAAGTAAGTGAGTGACCGTATCCCACTTGTACTTTCAACAGGAATAGTGTATTATTCATAAAGAAAAACATGAAGGAATGAGGTGAATGACATAATTAGATAGTTTCCAAATACTTTTTTTCCCAACAGGTTTCGTCAGAGCTGTCCCAGAGGGATTTAGGCAGCTCTCTTATCAGCAACAAAGCGGGTTTCATTGCATGCAAAGAAATGTTCCTGACATCTGGGGTGAATAATAACCTCAATTTTGCCTGCTGATTTGGGACGTGGTCATATACAGGAAACGTTTTGACAAAATGTGGGATAGTCACTCTTGACATTGTTGTCACTACAAGATCTATAATCTGTTAATTTAGCCCACTCAGCGTGCTCTAATTATTTCTAAACAGTAAACGCAGTCTCTTATCAACTCCTACATTAGGCCAAAGAGGTGGGATCAGGGGAGAACTTGCTTGTGTGCCAATAATCAACGTCCACAATATGTCTGCATTTCGGTGCTGTGACCCATTTATTTTCCTTTTATTTTATTTATTTATTTTACGGCCTGCTCACCGTTGCACAAGCATTAGTCCATTTCATTTCATTTTTCTGGTTTAGTTTCATTCATTGTGCTTGTCAAACAATTCAAACCATGACACAACCGACACGCCTGACACGGTGAAAGTTGCATGCTTTCCCCATTTTCCTGTGACACCTGTGACTGATTACCATTACCTTTGGGCCTTCCCAGGTAATACACTGCCCAGTGCTCAACCATAGAACTGCATATCATCTTACATAACCTATGTGGTATATGAACAAAACAACACAAACTGTTGTAATGGTCCAACAGTAAAGATACACATGTGTGCCTACATTTAAAACCAAAACTGCTGCAAAGATCTTTGTGGGTAATGTGTGGGTGCCCCTTGTCTCTGGGACCATGAAGGATCAATCAGCGTTTGCAGGACGAGAACTCCCCTCCTGGATAATGACAGAAGGATGCTGCAAGGCTTTGTTAATAATTCATGAGCACTTTGTGTCTTATGGGAGCATGTGAGTCACATCTTCAGAAAAAAGTGTGTGCCCCTCTTTTATCAAATTATAAAAATTTAACGCACACACATACATACTGTATGTAAGGTTAAGAGAATGGTTGTCATAACTTTAACAGTGAACGACTTGGAGCAATTTACAGACCCAAAAGTTAACAAAGTGTCACTGAGCTGCTCCCTTAGTAGCACTGGCTGAACCATTGTGATGGGCTTCACACAGTATCCGATTACTTGTCCAGATGCAGCATGTAAACCAGGAATCCCACTCAGCAAGGTCTGCCTGGATGAGTCACAGGAATGACGGGAATTCAGATTTATTGATTGTGCATGTGCTGCCATTCAGGACGATGTGTTGTTTTCACCCCCAGACACTTGAGTGACGCTACCACCATAAAACTGGTCTAAAAAAAGCTGAATCAGCTTTTCATCGCTTCATAGTTTTAGAATGAGTCAGAGCTCTGAAAAAGTCCAGTCACAGCGAGCAATATCTTATAACCTTCGCAACATTGGCCAGTTTAAAATTTCAAAGGCAGCACATGCTAACACAAGGAACCTATTACAAAGGATTAAGCAAGTCAAATTGAAAAAAAACACCATGAAGACTACAAAAAGTGACATGTTATGCAAGGTCCAAGAAATTTTAGGGTTCACTGATTCCCTTTCCCAACATTTCTGTGGATGTTGAACAATTTATCTGTAACACGCTTACAGTAATCCTTTTTCCAGCCAGTCAGATCCCAGCAGTGTGAAAGTTTTAGCCAAAGCAATGAAATAAACTTCCTGTTAATAAGTCCTCTCCCTTTCTTTGGGTTTCGATTCCGGAGGAGTTTATTCATCATTACACAACTATCACACCAAACTCTTCAAAAAGAGTCCATCACATGAGATAATTCGCATTCACATTTCCATTGCATTAAACATACAGCACGATGTGTTAAGAGATTGTTGTTCTGTAAGTTCTATAAATGCAATCTTGTAAAATACCTTTGTGAAAAAACGTATAAACACTAAGTCCCTGGCAGGCAACCAATGAGAGGAAATATCTGATGTCAAAACCCTTATGTAGACACTTTTGGAGGACAGAAAATGTTGCTGGATGAGCACATAACAATACAATACACCAAACCAAACCTAAGTAAAATGAAACTAAGTGATGTTAGCTCTTTCTTGCCAAATACTTTGAAACACACTTTTTTATGTGATTTGGATTGTGCTGTAGTAGCACTTTACCATGCGGGTACTCCTTCAAGCACTGATTCGGAATTACCCAGAAAGTACTGGGGAGGTAATCGTTATTGCGTTGTTGTATTGTTGTGTTTTGTCCGGTTTCATCATCAGTAGTGAAAGGCGGAGATCGTTTGTTGTGTCAATGGAAATAAAAGATTAGAGGTTATTGAGAGGTTATTGGAATTATGCTTCTTATTTACCTTTGCAACACTTGCAACACACAAAGGAATTACCGAAGAGGGAAGGCTGCAATCACAAAGAGTTTTTGGAATCCTGCTGTACTAAAAGCTCAGTTTGAAATTGTTACTTCAAAACAAAGAAAGCCTTTGTTCTATGATTTTGTGTTTTTGTCTTATTTTATTGAGGTAGTCGGTTTTCCTGAGTTTAGTTCTTAGCCTGGTTCTGTCATTTCTTGCGATAAGTATTTGGTATTTTTGGTCTTGGCTTGTTGTTCTTATCGTGTTCTCCCCATGAGTGTTGAATGTTGAATGTTCTGTTTCCTGTTTTATTTTGAAGTCTGGTGTCTATCTCGTCTTACCTTTAGTTTTACTTCCAGTGTTTGCCCGTCCCTGTGATTACCTGATGTCTTCCACCTGTTTCCCAGCCTTCTTGTCACCTGCCTCTAGTTGTCTCATTGCCCATGTACTTTTAGTGTCTGTGCTCCCTACGTCTCTTGTCGGCTCGTTTTGTCTGTCTTTGCCTGTTCCTGCTTTTCTTCGCTCCTGCCAGTGTTTGTTCCAGTTGCTGGTTCTCTTAGATATCTGTGCTTTTGTTCAGTTTTCCAGTTTTGGGGTTTTCTTTTTTCCCTCTTACCTTTTTGGATTTTTTGTGTTTTTTGACTTTGGACTTGTTTTTTTAGCATTTGTTATTCCGTTTGGTACTCCCTGTTTTTTGTTCAATAAATCCTCTCTAGAACTCTCTTGCCTGCCTGCTTGCCTTGTCTCTGCGTTTTGGACCTTACCTCCTTGAACTGTAACACTTTGCCCTGAATGTGTTCATTGTGTAGTTAATAGTTTGTATGCGGCATGCTCCATTCCCAGACCATTCATCACTCCAGCCAGCCCTCTTTAATAGCCCTCCTTTGAAAAAAGAAAATCACTCCTTTCATTATTTCAATCTGATATTTGTAAAATGGGTCCTGAGATTGATGAGAGCATACCCAGACAATGTGTGCCCCAACCACAACTGCACGGTTTGTGTTGAGATTTGTTGATTCAAATCTTGATTTTTGAGAGAAGCACAACATGACTTCACAGTCAAATTTTGGGTTGGTTTGTATTTGGATACTAAATGGGCAGCAGTGGCCTAAAGGTTGGACACCTTACCACATTACGACCTTGAGCAAGACCCTTAACCCCAACCGCTCCAGTGGAGCTGCTCAGTGGCCAGCAGATCAGACTGTGGTTGTACTGGGCAAAAGCTCCATGTATGTGGATCTGTGTGTGAATGTGATCAGGGTGTTCCTGCTAAAGAGAGGCTTCCTCTTAGTGGACCTTCTGTGAATGAACATTGAAGAAGTGATTTTCAGGTATTTGAGGATTTGTTCATGATTACTGCATCACACTAATAAATATTGACTCTTCTATATGGTGTCAGAGCACACCGTGTTATAAGACTCATTTTATGGGAGACCGTGGGTGTTATAATGTGTCATAAAAAGAATTAAACAGGAAGGAAGTATGTTCTGATTTTAATGAGACATACGTTTATTTCACATGAAGTATTAGCCTATGAGGTAGTTAATGCATTTTCCAGTATAATGCTCTAATTGCTGTAGTAGATAACCGTATAAATTGTCCATGTAATACTATACTTAGACTTGATTTAACGGATTTAACGATTACTGGCATTTTTATGTTATTTTAATTTTTAAGATTCTTTGGGGCTTTTCCTTGGACAGGAAAAGGGAGAGAAAGAGAGGGGATGACATGCAGCAAAGGGCTGCCGGTTGGACTCAACACCCAGCCCGTTGCAAAGAGCCTACATGGGGCAAACAGTCTTACTGGGTGAGCTAGAGGTCACCTCTGCCAGCTTTATTTTTAAACACATTTTAACGTGATGCAAACATGGTAGCAAGGAAAGAAGGAAGGAGGGCTTTAGGTGTGGCCTTGACCAACTGCCACTTTGCTGGTTTGAAAGCCATGATGTCTCTCTTTCTCATGGGTGGGCCATATGTTCTGGACGGTTGAAGCAGAGAAGGAGAAGGTAACCTTGCCCCTCATGACCTCATGGGAGGCAAGATTCCAGTTCGGCCCATTTGAGCTTTTATTTTCTCAAAGGCAGAGCAGGATACCCAGAGCTCACTTTTCACCTATCGCCATCTCCAGTCACTGGGGGACCATAGGCAGGCTGGGGGAATGGGTATCAATGTTAAAAAGCTCCGACAAAGAAAATGGATAGAAATCCAATTTTTTTCAAGGTTTTCCTGACGGACACAACGCAACTTTGAAATTTGTTGGTACCCCATAAAGGCTGTGAAGTCCAGTGGACAGAATGCAAGACTTGATTTAACCAAACATGTAAAATTGAGTGGATGTTTGACTGAACGTTAAGGTAGGCAACGGCTACTCTGATTGGTTGCTCCTGAGTGTAAGCAGACAAACAAGTGGCCCAAACTGGACTGTTATCTCTGGGCAATGACTGATGCAATGGTGCTTTGGCCTCAGAGAAGAATCAGGAACACATGCAGTTGTCCAACTTTACCTTTCAGCAGCCGATCAGTCTAGAATAAATGGCAGGTGCACGAATGAACTCCACCATCTGTTGAAGCTGCAGGACGAGTTGTCACACATTATCAGCGAGAGGGGGTCATCTTGTCTCCAATTAAAACTGACAGCAATCTCAGGAAATTTTGGTTCCAGATGTTTGATGTATACAGGAGGGGCTCAAAAGTTTGGGCACCCCAGGTAAAAGATTTTTTTAATGTGCATGAAGAAGCCAAGAAAAGATGGAAAAATCTCCAAAAGGCATCAAATGACAGATTAAACGAAATATGTCGCAAAAGTTAAGTTTTATTTCCATCATATACAGTTTCAAAATAACAGAAAACAAAAAAATGGCAACTGCAAAAGTTTGGGCAGCCTATAGAGTTAATACCTTGTACTTGTTGCCACAATGCATCAGGCTTGTCTACATGTTCATTTGCAAACTTCAAACGCTGATTTTTGTGGTGAGGACGTGGAAGAGGTTTTCTTCTGATGACTTTTCCATGAAGACCACATTTGTACAAGTATCTCTTGCAGTATCTATAGTGGAATGGTGTACCACAACTCCAGTGTCTGCCAGGTCTTTCTGGATGGATCGTGCAGTCAAACGTGGGGTTCGACTCGCTTTGCTTACAATCCTGCGAGCTGTTCTGTCTGATATTTTTCTTGGTCTTCCAGATCTTGCTTTAACTTCCACTGTTCCTGATGACTAACATTTCTTAATCACATTCCGATCAGAGGATATTGGCATCTGAAAACCCTTTGCTATCTTCTTAAATTCTTCTCCTGCTGAGAGCGTCAACTATTTTCAGTTTCAGTTTCAGCAGACAACTGCTTAGAAGAACTCATGGTGTTGTTGGGGCAAGGTCAGATGAGTCTGGGCATTTAAAACCTTAAGATTGACGTCCCCTGGTCTTTCCAGACGATGATTGAGAACAATCCATGACACTGTCAAGTCTCGGTATTCCAAAGTGGGCGATGCATTTTCATAAACTCTGCAGGGTGCCCAAACTTTTGCAGACGCCGTTTTTTGTTTTCTGTTATTTTGAAAGTGTAAATGATGTGAATAATTTTTTTACTTTTTATGACATATTATACCAATGTCTAATCTGTCATTTGATGCCTTTTGGAGATTTTTGCCTCTTTCCTTAGCTTTTTATGCACATTAATACACATTTGTACCTGGGGTGCACAAACTTTTCGAGCCCCACTTCAAAGCCTAATCATTGGACAAAGTACCTTCAAAGAAGTCTGTTGAGTCTGCAAAAGAAAACACTCTTTCTGAAATTTTAAACAAAGCTCCCAGATTATTTTGCATGCTGCTGATCTTGAGGTCTTTGGGATCCTCGACCAGTTGTCCCATGACCTAGTCTTGACCAAAATTAAAAAATCTTGCTCTCTTCAAAGGAGAAATAAGTGGCATGCGATCAGTAGTTGATTGTTATGTAGGTAAAATGCCAGTTTCTTCCTCCTGAAGGCCAATGGATGAACTACGTCAAATGAGTCCTGACAGAGAATCAAACCGATACACAAAGGATATAACTTAAACAAAGAATTGCTTGCAGTTGACACTTGATTTAAACAGATATTGCTTTCTCTGATCCGTTTTCAATGTGTTAACCTTTCAAGTCCAAAAAAGAGGCCTCAGGAATGGGACTTGGACTATGTGGTCACGGTCTTCATACCCCGTTTAAATTGACAACTAACTGCCACAGCCGAAAACCCCCATAATGGAGACTCCAGCAAATTTAAGTAACAACATATTCGGTGTAAAAAGATCGCAGCATCATCATTTAGATAAAGAAACCAGAGATTTCCGCAAAAATGAGGTCATTAGAAAGGGATTGGTTCTACTTTTCTTATTTGAAAGACAAAGTAAGTGGATCAAACATCACCAGAACAAGAGTTACAAGTTATTTCACACCAGAAGACAGAAAGCTGGATTTCTTTCTTCAAGCTTTGTGGGATTGTTTTGGAGTCAATGGATAAAGAATGGTTTAATAATGTGTTTTTGTGTGTTTAACTGGAAGCAAAATCGCATCACAGCTCTGCAGAAATGTTGTGTCATTTGGCTGATTTTGCTTTTTTAACTTTCTCACTCCCATCTTGTATCGGAATGAGAATGCGCTTTTATCCTGTTTTCCAAAGAACTTCTTGGCACAGGAAGTGACAATTGTTGCAAAAATTAGTAACAACTAGGAAATGAAAAATGTGTGCAGACATTTTTTATTGAGTCAAGACTTGTCGACGGGAGCTCATAATTCACTTTCTTTACCAATGCAGTGCTGTGTAGGTTGCGAAGTACTAGCAAAGACAATATATTCTCATTCTCTTTATGGTCAAAATGTATGTCTCTAAATTTGTTAAGTGTATGACACACCTGAACAGCCAAACAAAATGTGTAAAACAAATGTTACACCTGGGTTACATTAAAGCATTGTAATCATGAATAAATACAATTACTAACTTATATCATTATATATGCTGCACATGAGGAGAGCACCATCAAGATCATGGTCATCATCTTAACTGCTTGTGTGTCCACGGATTTGTTGTGTGTGGATTCATGTCAGATTTCATCAGTGTCAATAGAATTGAGCAATGGTGCCACCCTCTGGAGAAACTATTTGAGTGAGAATTGGAGTCATGGGTTTCAATTCTAGTGCTCAGGAAACAGAAACCAGCTTGTTTAACAATAGTGTTGTCTTCCCGTCAACCATGAAAAAACAACACTATTAGTGCTTTTTTTCCCCCACATTTTTCTCACTTTTTTCAATGTTGTGGGGGCTTTTTTGTGCTTTTGGTGTTTTTTCCAAAGTTTTTTGACATTTTTAATGTTGACATTATTTCAACGGCCCATGTTTGTGACAAAAAACAACACCTGAAAACGGGTCTATTTGATCCGTGGACAACATGTAGGTTTAGTGAAAGCAACTAAATCAGGCAATCATTTACATCTCAGCTAAAAGGTAAAACAGTTAACGGCAGGTATGTCTTAAACCACACACACACACACACAAACAAACAAACACACACACACACACACACACACACACACACACACACACACACATACACACACACACCTTTTGTGTTGGCAAAGTCAAATTTCCCAATTGTATTCTCACTATCTTGATCGATTTGACTTGATTTGAAAGACATTGAATTCACAATATATAAATTGAGCTCAAGTGTCAAGAAGGAATTCCATGAAAACCCTCCTTGATGTAAGGGTCCCTTGCAGATGCTTTTTGGGGTAAGGGCTTCCTGGATAGTCATTTGACAGCAAGCCCAGACCGCAAAAAGACCTGAAAAGAACAAGACTGCTCATCTGATCTCATGGCTGACGGTCCAACACAGTGGTCCAGCATCTGAAACACAGTTACAGATCCATGAGACTAAATGTAAATTAGAAATAAAAGGTGTCATGTTTAACATTCCTTGTTTGGATTCCCCGCATTTTTTCTGTTGGACTACAATGTCTCAGATAGAGTGTAAATGTGACACCTAAATTCAAACTCTGAAAGACGACGGTGACGACGTTCCGCACTTTTCTTTTTATGATCTACTGCCTTGGCCGTTTTAGTTTGTGGGGTAAAAATATTGTCTAAAACTAACAATTGAAAATTATTCCACTAAAGCCGAATACAAACTATATACAGCACATGTGTATAAAGTGTAAATAGATTGAGTGTGACCTATTCCAGTAGGCCTCAGTCCCATATACTTGGGACCCCTCCCATATACTATATTTTGTGTATTCCATTCAGACGCGATTTAACTAATAACACTATGAACCCCCCTTTTTTTTTAAATCAAATGTTATGGTTAATAGGTCAGCAGCAGCATGTAGATTCTGATCTCATTTACATGTTTGAAAAATTCATCTTTGTTGTCTTGCTTCCTTTTATTTAGTTATACTTGTGTTTGTTTAAAAATAGATTTTACTGTAATGTACTAACACATAGATTGAACATACTATGTACTTTTAGTGTTTAAGTTGAGAAATTCTACATTTGAAATAAACAATTCCAAATACATTTATTGTCTGTGAGTTCAGCTTGATTTCGAATTTAAATAGAGAATCATGTATAATCATAGCCTGATGTTAACCTGCATTAAATTAGCAATTGATCATGGTGTATCATATTAGTATTGATGATAACAGATTGACCAAAAAGACAGCAAAAACTGAATAGGCAAAGGGAATCAAATAAGATTATCGGGAGACATCGCATGCACCCCATACAATACACAAATGTATCATCACCAAGCCGATCAATAAAACAAACCAGAAATCCCATTAAATACATATAACTAAATGCAAAGAATTATATTTGCAACATTTGTGAAATACTGGTTTCCACGCAGCTTACTAAATTCCAATATGTGATTTAGCATCGCCACGCCTTACACCTCACCAAGCCAGTTACTGGCAATAGGTCCAGTGTCGGTTTGCACCCTGTAAAAAAGTCAAACTGTAAAAAGCATTTAGATTGGTATATTTTGCTACTTTACGAACAAGGGGAATTCAATGAAACTGGAACACCTGTGAATAAAACTGAAACGTCCCGGAGCATGCTGGAGCTCTGTCTGATAGAAGAAGAGAATGTGATGTATCAAACTATGGTTTGGAACAAAGAGAGGGAGAATCTGGGTTTCAGTTAAATGTGAATCCCCAAGTTGGTGTAAGGGCTAGAACACAAATATTCAGAGATATTTTTTAATTTAAATGAATTGTAT
>NC_048414.1:8505206-8507132 GCF_013103735.1 Etheostoma cragini
CCCCCCCCCCCCCACACACCTCCTCTCACGACACTGTGTATGTGTGCAAGTGAGTGTGTCTGTTTGCGCGCCTGTCGTTCTGTCTGTCTGAATGTGTCCCATAATGTGTGTATACGTGTGTGTCTGAGCAGGATCTTCTTGCTGCATGCAACATGCATCCCTCTTGGGCTTTTTTCTTTTAGCAAGGGGTTGCACTGTCAATTCCTCCTGCCTTTACCCACGTCACCCGGCTAGCAGCCTACTTATTACCCCTTGACAAACAAAAATAAAAAAAACTCCTGTAATGATGTCTGTGCCAGCAATCAGTGGGGAACAAACACACACATGTGACAGCACGAACACTTGAGAAACACTTTGAACTTTCACTGTAAAGCGATGATCCACATGCGAATTCAAGTTTTGGGAAAGACGAAATCTCCACGCATCACCACCGTTTGGCTGCGCGCGTCAGCAGGTCGCCGAGCTGAAACATCTTCAGCTACAATACCTGATGACACCTCTTACTACAATGCCAATCGTGATCAGCAACTTAAAGAAAACATCTGGCACACGAAGAACATCATGTAAAATGCAAGAATAAATGGCCAATAGCTGTGTTCATTCATGAGAGGTGAGATGAGGGAGAAGGTGCTCGTTACCTCTGTGCGTTGCGAGCGCTTGGAAAAGGTCGGGATGTGAAAAAAAACCTCTGGAGAAAGAAACAATCAGAAAATGCAAATAAAACAGAGTATAATCACGTGTGGCTAATGGCAGAGAGGTAGACAGTACATAGCGTTAGGCAGGGAAAACAACTCAACACATACACACAAAAGATCACACGAAGAACAAACAGCCGGGGCTGTGTACATCAAATCATATCAACGCAACAACATTTTTTCTCGAAAAATGTTATTCCACAAGGCTAGTCACCGGCAGGTATCATCCCACAGATGCGCTGTAGATGAGGAAGGGGAAGAAAAAAAACATCCTTACATACACACCTCCCTTACTATCGCTGATGCTCGAAGGGTTGGGGCGACGTGATGCCACTGGGATCATTTTCATTCTGCATTTTGATTCATCTCTATTTTCGATGCATTTTTGAGGAAATACACTTCCATTTTGTACTCGTTTCCATCCTTTCTGTAGGAAATACTGCAAAAGCCCCAAATGGAAGCCACTCAATTCCTCCAGTCTGCGATTGACCCGCATTGACGTCATTGCGTCATTAGGTCTCCCCTGGAAACACGGGGCTCCCAAAAATAGCAACACATTAATTCAGCCTGCGCTGGGGTTGGCTTGGCAGGGGTGACTATTTGTATCAATCCATAACCCCTCCTCTGATTCTAAGCAATAATACAGTTCTCTCTCTCTCACTCTCTCTCTCTCTCAAGGACGGGCTGATCACGACTCACTGCTATTTTTGGAAAGAGAGAGAGAGAGAAAGAGAGGAGAGAGGGAAAGACACAGAGAGAGAGAGAGAGAGAGAGAGAGAGAGAGAGAGAGAGAGAGTGAGAGAGGTGGGTGTGATGAGAGACGCAGGCACCTCTGCTCTCCTCTCTGCTGGCTGGCTGAGAAACAGAAACAGCACCACGGGGTTAAAAATAGCAAAAGAGCGGTCATCTAGCGCAGCCAACAGTGGGATGTGGGAGGAGAGGCAAGACCCTAAACCTAGTTAAAGGCCATCATAAAAGGGCCAGCCCATCAGCCACACTAAGCCAGCCTGTCACACAGGTGGCCTCCATTGGCCATTCATTCATTTGATGAAACACACAGGCAAGTAGATCCATTCATTCATTCATTCATTCATCCATTGTTATCAAGAAACAACATTTCTTAACATGACACAACATCAGAGAACCAACGCAAGTGTCGTGGTGGGGACCCGGCTGGTCGTGAGTCTGTCCTATTTTCTTGTTTTTTTTTCACGTCCCGTTTTACCCTGTC
>NC_048414.1:8507232-8544972 GCF_013103735.1 Etheostoma cragini
TCCCTACCCTTTTTCCTAATAAATACCTCCACAGTGAGCCGTGCATTTGGGTCCATCCTTCTGTCCCCCCCATAACAGCAAGGTCATGTTGGCCTCCACCAAATATGCCAGCGGGCCACTGACAGTGTGTTTTGTCCCTCGAAGCCCCCCCAGATTATTATTCATTTATAGAGCAGAGGTGAGGTGTCAAAATAAACCATTCACATGGGCTGTTTTTTTTTTTTTTTAAATATGGTTTTCTATTTATTATTTTGCCTTTGGTGTCATAACATCTTGCTACAATGTGACAAATACAGACAGATGCTTTAAAAATGTGTTTCTCATTGTTTTCAGGCTATGAAGACATCTCCAATTTTCATTGAATACAAATCCTCTTTTTCCCAATCAAGATCTTAAAACATAAAAAATAATTACACTGTCAACTTTTCTCACAGCCAGTAATGTTCCAATGGCACGCAAGGTGAATGTCAATGCTTTAGTCTTAATGTTGGAGTATTTACAATAGCCATGTCTAATCCAACAGCTGTTATTAGATTGTAGGTTGATTGTAAACTTTGTGGCCACAAGAATTAATCTTAAACAGCTGATGCCATCTACTGGTTATTTAAGAGACCTACATACAACAGAAACTGTTGCATCATCCATCCTTGAAACAGGTAGATGAAGCCCTTCTCACTCCCTCACCTGGTGGTGCACTTTGGTATTACGTTGGTTATTGGTATTAGAGCAGGAGGAAACTGTGGGGTGGAGACATGAGCTGCCCTTTTTCTCTCTCCTGTCCCACTGAAAATTGATTAATGGAGAGTCTGACCTTTTATGTTTTAATTTACATGTATTATCCTTTGCTGTAGACAGATGATTGTTTTATTTCTTCTGATAAGCAAAGACCTGGAGGATGAGAGCAGGGAAGAGCTGAGCCTGTGAGGATATGTGACACCCTTGAAGCTGCAATGGGCTCCCTAAACAACAGGTGGCAGAAGAAACACTATATGGAGGCAGACCTGTTGCACCGCAACCATAAAGTATAGTGCAGCTTATGTAAGCCTTTTTTTCTGATGAGCTGCCAAAGCCTGAGCCTCTGCAAGTTGTAAATAACTCTGTCCGTGAATATACATGCTTACTGTAGCACTGATAGTTTCGCATATCTTAGCCATTAGTCACCAGAGAACTTCCAATACAAAAAGACAGTGTTTTATTTTTGTTTCCAGAGACAATGCTTATTATGTGTGTGTAAGACAGTGAAACAGGCAGAAGGGTTTTCCTTACTCGTGAGTGACCACATCCTCTATCCCAACACACAATATTCATCATTACTGTAATACCAAATCATTATTTTCTACACAAAATCTTCCAGCTCGTCTCTTGCTTACATCACCATCTTCTTATGTCAGCTCTCAGTACTCATCACGAGGTCCACAGTAGGATGAACAGTAGACATTTTGTATATTACTCTGCTTATTGAAACCAAAAATTGCCCTTCTCAGTGATCAATTTCAGAAGCTTTCTGCGGGTTTTTAATTGCACCATTTGCGCCCATATGGTTCAAATATAACACAGTAGGGTACCTTGGGAGACATCAGTGAAACTGCCTTGGGAGAAAATAACAGCAGCAATATCTATCCTCAGCCACAGAAATTAAGAGCAGACGCTGGCATCCATTACAGCTCCTGACGGTAAGCAGTTTAGCTCAGCCTGCTGTAAATCACTGCCACTGGAGACGTGCGCTCTCCACTGGCTTTATGTGTGGTTTAATCTCCACATATTCCTGATTTATCAGCTATTTCTTTTTGGCAAGAAATGAAAGTACCACAGCTTCACCTAGTGTAGCTCCTTTGCACTAAACAATGTATTTGTTTATTCACCAGAGCAAGCTATACTTTGCATACAGTAGGAGGTTTCTGATAGTTGTCCTGCATTGAAAGGGTGTGTGTGTGTGTGTGTGTGTGTGTGTGTGTGTGTGTGTGTGTTTGTGTGTTTGTGTGTGACTTTAACAGCTTTATAAAGGCACTGCAGGGAGACTAGTTCATTTTCAATTAGCCAGAGACTCGCATTAACTGAAGATATTAAAGAGGAGAGTAATGCTGTTGTACAAGGCAATAGTCTGTGAAGGCCGGAATCTGCTGAGCCTGCATTTGGTGTAACACGCAATACACAGACGTTAACACACACCATTCCACAAACACACTTAGTTTGAAGCTCTAAACACCATTGCCCAATGTATGTTGAGTTAGAGACACACTAAGCCATGCAGTCAGATCCATTTATGAGCAAAATAGCATTAAAGTTGCATTTGGTGTGACGTGTTTTGCTCATTTGGTTTCGTCCTGCAGATATCTCAACAGCACGCTGCGTATTCCATGAGGAGCACCATCTAATCCCCACAGCATACATAGAAGAGTAACAGGCAGATTTACATGCAAGATACCGAATACATAAATTTAACAGACAACCCTGTAGAGCCTGGCAATCCTACCTGCTGATTAACAGGGGGAAGTTGGGATGATGGAATGAGAACAGCAGCCCAGCCTGTAACAGCGGGTATTGTACAGCTGCAGGGGACAGTGAGAAGATGGCAGTTTAAATGAGCCACCTTGTTGAAATGTCAGAATGTGCCTGTTCGGTCAGAGATGAACTTGTATGGTGAACATAACTCACGTGTCCAGCCTGAACTTCACTTAGTGGATTAAAACATTTTGAGGCATACTTTGCCGCATATGCTCTGCATGCACTGTATTTAATTCATACATCTTTACTGCATAATTCGTGCATCTTAAGTCATACATTTGAGTCTTTGCATCTTGTTTCATGTATCATACATGTGCGTGTGTAACTACTGTAGTTCTGTCATCCAGACGGGAATGCCACTGCATGCCTTGTGAATGAATGTCCCTGTGGTCAAGTAAGATAGGGAAACCAAGCCACCCCCTAAGTACTCTGGAGAAAGACCGGGCATGTGGATTTACATATGCATGTTTGTGTTGTAGCAGCATGGCTCTGTGGAGGGCAATGGCGGCCCATTACTTTGGTAATGAGTACCTTGAATGACTTACCTTGAGAGAGGAGTCTAAATGAGTTGATTGTTTGGGGAGTGAATTAGCAGAAAAACTATTGACTGGTGCAAAATGTGGACATCAAACAGGATCACTCCAGTAATTACAAGTCATGAGCTACAGGACGGTAAACTGAGAGAAAGTCACAGTCAGGGTTGGTCTTCAGAGTTCTGACTGAATTATCTCCACTGCTTACCTGCTGAGGACGAGAAAACATTACCCACTGAGGGAGCGTAATTCACCTCAGCAATATTAAAGCAATATCATACATCATCGCTTGTATTAGCATTCAGTGTCCCACTGTTTGGCAAATATTGATAAACTTGCATCATTCAGAGGAAAAAGAATGAAGCTCTTTGTCAAGCAGCGGATGGAATGATTTTATATTCTGCCTTGCAGTGTGATGGATGATGAAATGCTGGCCTAAAAACCAAAAGTGAACAAACAAAACAAAACAGCAAACTCGGCTAGAATACCCAAAGGACAGTCACTGGAGAAGGAAAAAGGAGATTGATGTTCTATCAACAGAGTTTGTTTGTTTTTCCGTGAATCTATTGAGAATATGCCCACACATATTAATAGAGGAAAAACTCCATTTGAGCTACTTTTCCTTGAAGATATTTTTCAGCAGTATTGCTCCCCACAAAACCATTCCTGTGTGTTTTGTTTACCTGAAGATCAAATAGTACTTATTTTTCCTTGCTTTGGTATATGTAATAGTACTATTAATAATATTAGTAATATTAGTATTACTACCGATATGTTAGTGTGAGCGCATCATATATAACGCTCAAGTTTGTGAGGAATACGTCCTGTATCTAGTTGTAAGGTTTGCAGAGTTGCAAACCTGTGTAATATTTTCCACTAACTTTTAATTATTTTTTGGATGTATAGTTTTGATGAATACCTCAGTGTATCTAAATCAGGATGTGGCCAGCTTTAGCTCTTTCTAAATTATGTCTATTTAACATTTTTTGCCAACCATTCTTCGATTACATACAGCCATTAGGTTCTATTAATTTCCATTTGGTATGAAAATCAGTTTTAAAAAGAGACAATAAACCTGCTTTAGTTCTCTAGACCATCACCGACAATATTAAGTCTTTCAGAGTGTTACCTCACAACTGTAACGTAACTTTTGACCAAAAAAAGCAGACTTGATTGTCAGCGTGATGGAGTACCTAACTTGAGAAACTTTCAAGAATCAGTTATACGAAAGTGATACCGCATGGCAATGAATGGAAAACAATGGAAGCCTGTAAGCGTTGAACAAGTGCGTTCAGATTCTAAAACACAACAGTATTGTTTGAAAGAAGACAAAAGCATGTTATTATATTCTATATCTATTGGGGCTCAATAGATGCTCTGGCTGACAAGGCTTTTGGGGACAGGTGTGTAAGATTCCTACCACAACATATCAAAATGTCTGCTGTGGAAAATTTCTGAGAATGCCTTTTCATCCACTATGTATTTTGAAAGGCTCTACTCCAACTCTACCAATGCTGGAGAAGAGACAAGAGATAGCAGTGTATGCAGAACCTTTCATCATTACAATGGGAAACAAAAAACAGCACCATACTGAATGATTCAAATTGGATTTAGAATCCCAAATTAAATAAAGTCTTTGAATGTATTTATTAACCTACTGTCATCCCACCCCTAGCAACAATTTAAAACTTGATGATTGGAGGTTTTCGTTTTTTTACCAAAATCTTACTTGGGACTCATAGTTGTCTTCTTTCTTTAAGATTATATGTACAGGCTTACCGTGTTATTAATAAACCAGACTTTATGTAATACAATGTTGTTGTTTGTACTGACAATTCAAAAGAGGTTAATGTCCATCGGTGAGTCAAAAATGTGCTAACAGCTTATCTAATACTGTTTCACTTACTACTTTTTACATTAACTTTCCCACTCTATTTTGTTTAACCTTGCTTTTCTTTCTCTTTTCATACACACACACACATACACACACACATACACACACACAAAAACACACGCACGCAAGCAAGCAAGCACGCACGCATTCACACACACAAAACAAAACAACGGTTACCTGGCTGGGACTGCCTAGAGAGAAAATGTCAGTGGGATCCACACATTCTCCACCTTCTTAGCAGGGAGTCTGAACAGTGTGTGTGTGTGTGTGTGTGTGTGTTTTTGTGAGTGTGTGTGTGTGTGTGTGTGTGTGTGTGTGGGTGTGTGTGTGTGTATGTGTGTGTGTGTGTGTGTGTGTGGATGGGTGATGCTCTGAGTGTTCATGCGTGGTGCTCTTAAGTGAGGAAGCAGCTGGAGTCTTAGCACTGTTCAGCCCTCCTGAGGGATGGACGCAGGGAGACCACTGGAGAACTGCTTGTGTAAGATTCATTCTACATGCGTTTGATGAGATGGAAGACACAAGTCTGCCTGCAGTTACAAACCTTGTCCTGTGTGAGGCAGCAGAGATACAGCCCTCTTTTCCTCCATGATATCATGATGATGACTGGCACTGCCGCAGCACAGACACACATGATGAAAGCATGCGCACACACATACTGTATGTGAACATACTGAGACTCTCACTGGGGCCAACATCCTGGACACAGATTTAGACTGGACACAGTACATCACCGGCTATTCAAGTTTCTTCATTCTAAATTGACACAGATGGCGATGGTGTATAAAGTATGTGGACAGGGAAGAGGAAGAGTAGGGGGTGACGGACTGGGAATTGTTGTAAATCTTTGTTTTGTATGGAACAAAGAGATTTCATCCCACATCAACACACAAAGGCTGTTTGTGACACCTGTGCAAAACAGATGACAGATGTGTGTGCGGTTGATTGATGGTAATGTTTGGCTTGAAGAATTGGAAATAGGGTTAGGAATGCATTGAGGCAAGATAGTGTGCAAAAAACACTCCCTTCGGAAACTCTACTTAAAGGATAAATACGACTCTGTCCTTGAGGAGGAAATCGAATGAGCGGCAGAATATGATGGTGTCCTCATCATGTAATGGGGAGAATGGAAGCCGTTCTGTAAAATCACTCATACACCGAGCAAATCTTCAAGCACTTATCACAGAATGATTGACTGTTGAGACATTTTCACTTTATTTTAGATCTATTCTATTCAGCCAAGCGGCCCCTGGGATGAGTGACAGGCCACACGGTACTACTTCTTGCCCTAACAGGTGACACATAAGGCGTGTTTTGGCCACACCCACACACACACACACATACACAAAAGCACTCACACAGAAATTCGGCATGTAATCAAGAACACCTGAAGCCTTGACAGTTGACATTAAAATCATAAATATTAAATGGTAATTTGGATGTGCTAAATATGCGGCCTGCTAGTTAAATAAAGCAGAAGTGGCAAATGTGTTAACAGTGAAACTCATTGAGTTGCTGTCTTAGTATTCTCATAAATAGATTCATGAGGCAACTTAAGTGGTCCACTCAAGGTCCGCTGAAATTTCACTCATTGGCAAAGGTGGTGTGTGGAAAATAATGAGATCTGATTTTGGTGATCATTGAAAGGTATGCATGACTGTAAGTCTGCTATTTTTGATTTAATTCCCTCTGCACTCTCATTCCCTCTCCCCCACAGTCCCAAATGCTGACTATAATGCTTCATGTGTTTGTGGAGGGGCTTGGGGAGGTCAGAGCCTGAAACAGAATGGAACAATGTAGTGTGTTTGTGCTCACGTGTGTGTGTGTGTTCTAACGTGGCTTGAATGCCCAAGTGTGTACGTTTAGTGTCTTTTGTGTGTAAATCTCACAACACAGCTCAATAATTAGTGGCTGATTAATGACTACAGTGCTAAGAGGGAATCTTGTTCTCCCGTTCTTCCTCCACAGCGCTTCAGAGGACAGTCTGGCTTGTCCACACAGCATTCTGAGATGGGAGAAAAACGTGCTGTGGTTTATTGGCATTTCTTTAAATCAACCACGATTGTCTTGGGCAGTGCAGAACCACCGTACTGCAAAGTAGCCTCGGGAAAGAGCTTGTTTTGGTGGAACGTGTACATTCAAAGGTTGCATGAAGTCATGCTGAAAACTCAGATTGGACAGATAGTCCAGCTTGCTGTCTGGTTTTACTCAGCAGAAATGTGAGGAGCATTTAACCATAGTCCTCATGAATCCACCTGAGTTTAAAACTCCAACAAAAAGAAAGCAGAAGGAAACAGACATCAGCTGAAAAGACATGCATCCGGCGGAATTTCTGGCGGCACCAAAGCAATCCTGGAAATGGAACATCATGGATATGGACTATCACATGGCCTACTACCGGTGGCAACCCAACCAACACACCACATACAAACACCTATACTCACACAATCTCTCAACATGTTTTCTTCTTACTACCTGTTTTATCACCTCTAGTAACAGCAGACATTTTTGACTGGTCACAGTAGGAAATGCAAGGGAAATTACATTAACAATGCGTTCCTCCCTAAAGTCACAGAAAGTCATAACAGTGTGACAGTGAGCCAGCATGCGCAAAACCAGCACCCTGAAACTGAAGCAGCTAAATGGAATTGAACCACCATGAATGTAATAATTAGCACCTATGCTTTTCCTACTGTGACACTTGAAAATGTCATTCTTGAAAACCTGTTATCGCCCAAGAGAAAGCTGACCATGGACCATGATGGTTTGTGCACCAAACATAAACAGAATTCCATTGGATTTCAATAGGGTGCTACATCAGTACATATTTCCCTCACAGAGAAACCTTTGCCAACCACTGTGACAGCCCAAAAATGCGAAAGGGAAAAACATCCAGTTGGTTTGCGTGATGCAAAAGTCACTTAACAGTGCAATTACATTGTGGAAGTGTAAGTTTGCCAGATGGTTTGAGTTTGTTTGTTTGTGTGTGTACATGTGTGTCACATGTGTGTATAGCACTTTGAAACTGTAATGTGTGACACCACACAGCTCAGCAATCAGCACTTGGAAATCTAAATGATGAGCCACTGGCAGCCATCCTCATGTTCTAACTAGTGGGATGTTACTGTAAGTGGCTTACCAGCTTCCCCTTAAAATCCCATGAAAGCCCAGTCCCTGTCATCAGCAGTCTAACTTGTGCTTAGAGCCTTGGGATTCAAGTTGGCAACCTATTATTGTAGACAGCAAGAGACTTAACTGAGGGAGATTAGTAAGAAGAACACTACAAAGGGATAGCATCTTCATCAAACATGATTAACATGATTCCTACTTTTGCCAAGATGGAGATCACGGCTGTGATTAAAGAAAGCTGTGTCAAATGTGCTATGGATGCTTAAGCTATAGAAACACAAAATACTTCGCCAAAGCATTTTAATTTCCACAGCTCCAATCCCATTTATGCACACACATGTGGAGTGACAGTCAACGTCATTATTAATGTATGGAGAATTAGCTTCTAACTTACAGCTTTCATGTCTGTGAAAAATATATGCACTACTTAGCAGAAATCCAAACAGTATATGTGTCGTTTCTTCTCAAAAGAGACCTCTAAAGAAGCTGCCAGAGTGCTGCAGTCAGTGCACCTTTACAAAAACAGGGATCGCTTTACTTTGATTGGTAAATAGAACGATAAATTGTACAGCAAGGTAAAGACAGAAAACATCTTGATAATTCAATTGCAGAATGATTGAGAGACCGTTGAGCCCAGCAGCTGGAAACCGGACTACCTAGTAAAATACAGGGAGTGTTTAGTATGATTGTGTAGCTGCATGGCCTACATTTATCCCAAAACAGATTTGGTATTAGTTTGAAAAATGATTTGACCCACTCCAGCCGACATGTCGGAATCTACCATGTTGAAACTAAACCGTAAACAACAATTTCAAATAGGTGTTAGGGATATGCAGTAAACAAAATCTTGTTTCTGTAAATGTATTCAAAACCATTTGTACAGAACAGCCTCACCCAAAACACAGGTTTGGGTGGTAGATGGGTCTAACAAACAGGATATTTACTTTGTGTCCCTTGTGAAACCATAGGTCAACTGTCATGTTTTGAAGTTAACTGAGTTCCCAGTCCGTGATGCAATGACATCAGGAATATCATGTCTTCATTCTCTTTTTCACTTAAAAACTGCTGTCAAATATAACAATTCTATGGCTGCAAGCAGTTAAAATCTTTCCTGATACAGTGAATGTGGCTCTCTCTCTCTTTCTCAATTGTCTGTCCAAAGGAAATGCCTGTTGAGTGTTGCCAGGACACAATGATAGAAGCAAGTGGTCTGGCTTTGCAAGGCCAATAAAATGTATCTCATGTCTTAAAAATTATTGCTAAGGATGACATCTTTACAGACGGATGATGGATGTCAGGGTACAAAAAAAAAAACTGAACATACTGTCTGCCTCAGCCCATGCACCATTTCAACTGTTACAGCCACTGATAATAAGATTTTATTTTCCAGGCAGGTCACAAAAGAAAAAAGAAACCATATTTACAAGGACTGTCTGGCAAGAGGTTAGCATCTTGGAGGAGAAAGGTGTATGGATAAGTTATTTACAGACTGATTCAAAAGTCGTAATTCAAGGATATGTCACTGAAACATTTATGCCTAGGCTACATTGTCACACAAATGTCTCTTAAGCAATGAATCCATCTGCTTATTGTTGCTGCTGACAGATGCAAAATTAGATTTTCTGGGTGGCAGGCTGAGGTAAGTGGCTCTTGTGCTTGTACAACAAGAGGTAGTAGAGGTCAAAGAGAACAGGCTTCGTGCTCACTTTACACTTTAAACATGGGTGCAATCCATCATTCACTCAGGTACAGATGAGTGGATGTGATTTGTGTGTGATGTGACTTTCTTTTTATGGGACAATAATGGAGATAGACTACAGGAAGCCCTCAGAACTGCTCCTTTACAAGAAAACACAAACATGCCCACAACATGCAATATGCAAATACAGAAAATATGCACAAAAAGACTCATACACACACACGAGCATGCACGCACGCACGAACGCACGCACACAAATACTGATCTGCAGTGTCACAGGCAAGTGATCAAAAGGAAAGTGCAATTTGCTTTGTAAACTCTGATGGGAAGGGGATGAAATTTACACAAAGTAAATGGCTACTACTCACGTGCACATATACTTTAAAATTCACCACAGGATACATGAAGAACCTGGTGGGTCGAGATAGAATACAACATGGACATGTGATGTTTAGCACGTAGTCCAGGTTACAGTGTATTCAGTTTCAGAATTATCAAGCAAAATGGAAGAAGTCCCACTTGATTAAACTCAATCCCCAGTCTAGGTGCGAAACATACTTTCATAAAAAGGGCACATTTATATTCAGTTACTCACACACATATACAACTCTCTTTGAGGATGCTTCCCCATTTTGGTGTCTACTAATGTGTTGTGATCCCTCGTGTTTTCCAATGCAAATATGAATCAGGAGCAATAAGCTCCCGGGCAGGTGATGCTGAATTCTCTGTCTTCCCACATAACACTCCATGTGCATGGAAATAGATTAAACCCACAAATTGCAGAGTAAGCCTGCCCTTTTGCCAGTGATGAGCCAAAAGTGTAGCAATGAGCTGTAAGAAAATGTTGGGGCAGAACTGGAAAATGTCCTTGGACTTAAAAAGAAGCTGGAGTAAGATATTGCTGTGAAGCAGCCATTTGAGGTCTGATTTAAAGCCACTCTATGTTCCAGTTGTCTATAATATTCTCCAGTCTCCCAAATCCCTGAGGAGCCAGAACACCTGTCTGTGTGGAAAGAGTTACATGAAACACACACAATTTCCAAAGGAAGTACTAGTAACTGTTTGGGAGGGAGGAAAAATATTTATAGTGAATGATGACTGAGAATACACAATCATGTTGACATCATCTGAAAGCAGGAGTGGAAAAAAGCACTAGCCAAGTACAGTACCAAAAGCCTGGTTGAGACCAGGCTAATTTGACTGAGCGTGGGTCTGGGGACGGTTCATTCACAGCCCATTTCCAAAGGGGCGTCACCAACGGATACCTCTCAAATACCTCTGGGCACAATTGGATAGTCCTTTAACCAATCAGACCAACGATCCAGGCAACTTCGCAGTGACAGCGTCATCAACGGGTTGCTGCGCTTTAGATGCCTTCATGTTGAATGTACACAAAAAGCTGATTGCCTTTTCTGCGCTACTGTCATTGTGTAAACTGTCACTTCCGCCAAATTTGAGGTTAGCTCTGCAAGTCGGTCCGGCCAAGACCTCATTCAAGCCCATTTAAATTTTTTTTGAATCGAGGCACCAATCTCAACCGTTGAGGCGGCTCAACGGTGGAGATTGGTGCCTCGATTCGAAAAAAATTGAAATGGGCTTGAATGAGGTCTTGGCCGGACCGACTTGCAGAGCTAATCTTAAATTTGGCGGAAGTTCGTCAGGGTTTTCCCAAGCTACAGTACCAATGAATTAATGAGAAAATACTAAATTACAAGTAATAGTCCTTAGTAATTTAAAATCCTACTCAAGTGAACTCAAACCAAAGCAGAGAAAATTGGCCCCTGCGACTGACATATTACAAAGTATGGCATCATTGGATTTTTGATGTTGATGCATCAATGCATACACCACAATTAACAGTTGTAGATTGCTGAGGTGGGGCCAGCTTTAACTACTGTATACAGTAGATATTTTAGTCCAGTGGTTCCCACCCAGGGTTGCCAAACAAACATGTAGTGGAGTGAAAACTACACTATTTAATTTTGTATTAGTAGTTGTAAAAAGTAGTAGTAAAGTAGTGGCAGGCCCCTTTTAAAATGTTATTTAATGAAAGTAGAGCACATGTGATTCCTGTCAGTGAAGGCAACACCAGTTCACTTTAAGAATCATAACACAACCATTAGGATTCCTGGAATGATCACCAACATCCATGCGATCTCATGACTCATGACTGGGAATATACTGTAAGACACAGAGATGCTGTTATTTGTAAGTTTAGTTTATAAAAGGGGATTTTGAGAAGGAGGACGTCTACGGAGGATCCCTGGGCGTGGTGGATGTTTTTTTTCGGAACTACTTTTGTGTTGCCTTGCAACAACTATTGAGTTACCTTGCAGTATACTTTTGGCCTTCCCCCTGATCCCATTAGTGCTAGTTAGACGACAGTTAATGCGTTGGTCCAGTCCTTGAGAGGTAATATACTGCCAGTTTAGTGCTATACACTGTAGATACTACAGAAAGGAGAAATGATCTGACACTATTAAGCATTATGCATTTATTGCTCATTACTCCTTTCTAAAGGCCGAGCTCTGACAGTAAGTAGCCGCTCTGCCAGGCTGTGGGTTGAGCTATGGATGAAGCTGTGGCTGTGGGTATGGTTATTGCTAGGGCTACGGCTGCTGTGGTGGTTGTTTCTATAATGGTATGGGTATGGCAGCTACAGTATAGCTTGGCTACTCCTTTCTGATCCTTTTGACTTTAGCATTTTTGACATTAGGGGTTTGAACCTGGTGCCACTGTTGGATGTGACAGATAAGTTACGCACCGCTCAGCCAGCAAAACAATGTTAATTCAATGCAAACACCAAACCCATACATGTAGTTATAGTTACATCTTGAGGTAACAGGTCACTGACTAAAACATCCTGCCATGACCTTTTGTAGACATCGAACAAAACACAAAAAAAAAGAGAAGGACAACATAAATTGAATATATTTCCACTTTCTTTGATGTAACAGTACCAAAATACAGGAGTCCAGGTGACCAGGCGACATCATACCAACAAGGATGGTAAGCTTGCACATCCAAGTTTCCCATCAGGGTAAATGTCTTTTACAGAACAGCTGTTCCTCTTCCTTTAAATGTTTTCATGGTGTGTGTAAAAGGTCAGCATGATCATTGTTTTAATTTCACTCAATTAAAATATTATTATATTTTCCAAATGCTTGAAGAAGTGGATAGAAATAAACACACATACATACACCATGATCATCTCTCCTTTGCTGTCTTTCTAACTCACTATTTTTCTCTCCCCTAATCCCCTGTTTAGTGCGAGGTGTTTTATTCTCTGCCTGTCAGCAGTTTGAAACGGCAGGCTCATATCCATTCATGGAACTGTGTTGTACAATTACACTGACAAATGCTTGAGTGATTTTCTTGGTGGTGTTTCATTAAAAAGAGGAGGGACGGGAGTCTACAGTACAAGGGGGAAAAAGAAATAGCTAGAGAATAAAACTGTGTTTTTCCACTACAAGGTGCCTCTCATAAATATTGTAATTGTCCAGTGATAGAAAGAGAAAAGGCAGCTTGAGATATTTCCAGTTTTTTGGTTAATACAGGATGCCTTAACTTGTCTGCTAGCTGAGCCGAGGAGATAATATGGGAATATCTAAACAGCATCTTCATCATTATGCCAACCCATAAAGGGGTGACAGCGCAGTGTAAAACATGCAGATTTAGCAGACAGAGCTCCATGAGGAGAATAATAATTTTGTGGCGGTTTGCGCCATATTTAATCTGAAAGCCTTAATTGAGGTATTGAATGTGCGTTTGTGTGTTCGTGTGTGTGTGTGTGTGTGTGTGTGTGTGTGTGTGTGTGTGTGTGCTTGCCTCATTATACAAGTGTGTCGGTACTGGTGGCGAATGTTATCTCCAAAATAAATCAAATGGTAAAGTGAATGCAGGACAAACCTAAAGAGAACCCTGAGTGGCAGCCAGCAGAGAGGTGCTAGACTTTTCATCACCTTTAAATCTATTTTTTTTATGTTTGTGTTACCCAGGCTGCAGGTGAACACGAGTGCAGTATCTACACTAATACACACAGACTCAAGCTCACACAGGCAAGACAGCAACTAATTACCCCACAATAGGTAGAGGCAATTACGATTATCTTGCAGTAACATTTCCATGGTATTGTAGTGCCAAACATTGACATGCAAGGCTACATCTTATCCCCATGACATGATTAATTAAGATGCCAGTTGGAGGGTTATTGTGGGTTGAGTTGATTAACAGGCTTCACTTCAGGCCCCCCCCCCCCCCCCCGCTCTACTGAACTCGACACTGATAGCAAAACAGCAAACCAGCAAGAAACAAAGTTACCACACACAGTTATAAACAGAGGCAGACAAATAGAGACACTAACGCAGGCGGACAAGTGTAAGGCTGACGGACACATAAATACACTGAGAGAGTGACACAAGCATTACTTTTCATGCTAATTAGCTGTCTGATCCAGTGGCAGAGACAAATATCTACAGTAGGTGTCAGGCTACTGGTGGCCATTTTTTGGTGAATCACAACATGCAGAGCATTGTGACACTGCTCTGAATGATGTTTTATGTGCTGCAGGAAATGCTGATGCTTTTTGTTCTCAGCGCAGTATCTATAGCGTCTTCGAACAACAAAGTCAAGGTCAGTCAGGAAATTCATTTCTATTCTACTCTTCTTCCCACCTCCCACTTCATTTTTAGTTTAAAAAATCATTGACTTTATTTCTGTTAAACCAATGTACGATTTGAAAATAATGGCTTTTTCCCTTTGTCAAGAGTTGGATGAGAGAATTGAAATTACGTAATCTCATGTAAGTGAATATGAAGCAGCCAGTTTGCTTGAAGACTGAAAACAAGCTATTCTAAAGTTAACAAAACACCAGCACCTCTAAAACTCATTAGTTAACAAGTTGTACCCCTAACCATAACCATAACTTTTCATGACAAAACCGAATGACACTTACTAAAAGAAGCGCCATGTCATAAACGACTTGTTCATAATGTTTATGACATGTTCATGACAGGGTCTTGTCACTCTTATCAAGTAAAATGTAACCAGTCAGTTATAGGAGGGTGTTCGTTCTGTGTGTCATTAAGATGAAAAAAAAACATACAAACAAATTGTAGGTAAAGAGTCCCTTTTCAATGTGGTAAAAATCCGCAAATGTAAATATAGCGCTTTTCTAGTCTTAACAACTACTCAAAGCGCTTTTACATCATACAGGATACATTCACCAATCACACACATTTATACACTCTGGCTGAGGCTGCCGTACAAGGTGCCACCTGCTCACCAGATAAACATTCACACACATTCACACTCCGATGCGCAGCACCGGGGGCAACTCGGGGTTCAGTGTCTTGTCCAAGGACACTTTGACATGGGACTGCAGGGCCAAGGGATCAAACCACCAACCTTCCGATTGGCAGGCAACCGCTGAGCCACAGTCGCCCCCTAGCACAAGGCCACTTTCATGTAAACTGCAAACATCCCACTTTTTCACACAAAACTCACTTTATCTTCTCTATCGCCACACAGTGTGTGAATTTTAGCTCAACGCTCAGTGGCACACACGTTCCCACAGGTGTTACAAAACAAATGACCTGGTGTTGTATTACTTTGATCCTTTGAGGGTCCATGGTCCAACTCACACCAACTGTGTAAATGTGTTCCCATTTTCAAACGTGTACTCGCCTTCCTTCCATCTCTCTGTTCCTGGCTCCTTAGTCATTTTTTGGTAAGGGGGCAGTGTAATCTAGCACACATTAAATATTTAAATCCTTCTTGGGAAGTCCTCATCATCAGCATATGTTGCTCACATCTCTGGTTCACTCTCTCTTTTTCTACTGATTCCTCTTTTACTATTATTACCACTTGTGGTGTCAAAGTTCTTTTCGTTGTCATTAATACAACTATCAGTCATTCATTCATTTATTCAGTCATTCATTCCAAACCAAAAATAGGTCACTCGCTTAAAAACAACAACAACCCAACTCTATGCTTCTTACTCTAACGGAATGTTTTGTTTGCTCGAGAAGCCTTTTTCACCTGAGATCTAATTGGCACCATTAAACATTGGCCTATTCAGCGATGCCACCCCCTCACTGGCATAAACGTGTTGCTAATTACTTTGTATTCAGCTGAGAAATAGAAAGGATTTTCAATGTGATGTACTTGATAGTTTTAAATATTAAAAACCCGAAAGCAGATATAGTAATTAGGGTACCTAATTACTACAAGCTGAACCAAACAGATTTTAGACTTTTAAAAAATGATTCCGATTCAGATCATTAGATCTCTCATATTCGTTTCCTCCCGTCAGCATGTCTACTCCTGTCTTTACATCTTCTGTCTTCATATTAGGTCATTATCCATGCTGGCTGTTATTTTCACGTGGTTCCAAGAGTGAAAAATGTCTGCTGCTTCAGGGTACTGAATCACCCATTTGGGAAATGAAAAAAATGAGAGAGAAGGAGAGATGAGAGCAAGAGATGGCCCATAAAGGTAAACTAGGCAAACAGCCAGACATTTAAAGTCTTACTTTATAAGGAAATAGCTTCATCAGACAAACAGGTGGGCCGATGTAGAATGCCAACAAGCAACGCATCCGACCTAAGGGATTTATAGACAGAAGCCATTTACTCCGAGTGTTGTTTGACCTTCAGGAGCAATCTGACACTCTGTTAAGCCTGCCCCACTTAGTTTCATTTGGCTGTAATTGGCTTAATGGCCAGCAGACATGACGAAGGGGAAAAGTTTCCTTCTAAAACAGACTTGTTCATGCTGGGCCGGTTGATCTGGTGGAGTTTGGATGGAACGTGTGGAGCTGTTTGTTTCATTGGGACCAAAAGGGGGGGAAAGTGATTTTCCCTCCCGGAGCAGAGCAGTTTTCTAAACACATTTAGAGTGTTTTTCTCAAGTGGCTCAGCAGCAATCTGGATACGTGTGTGTGTGTCTGTGTGTGTGTGTGTGTGTGTGTGTGAGTGTGTGTGTGTGTAAATGCGTGCGCCACAGCTACATTTAGTTGATGATGCTGTCACTGCTGTTGGCATCTTGGATGCGTCCCAGAGTCTCTCCAGGCAAAAGTAGGGGACAATATATCTCTTCTTGCATCACACACAATAGCACATTCCCACTCCACACATACTTACTCACACACACACACACACACACATACGCGCATGCACACGCACGCACACACGCGCACACACACACGCACACACACACACACACCGTAACCTCCTCCCTCCTTTCTCCTCACATGCGTGGCCTTGGTGGGCTGTCTGGGCTCTAGTAGGAACAGAGAGTGTGTAACTAAGCACATCCTGTCAGACAGTCATGCTATCTTCCCCTGGTCCAGACCTCGCCTTCCCTTCATGCTCCGTTTGCCTGTTATTCTCAGGAGGCCGCTGCTCTGAATAAGAGGCCCTGCAGTAAGGAAGGAGGCTGTATTACATTACACTTTCACACATCAACTCATCCCGGTCTGGTCTCAAGGTGAACGATGGTAATAGGGAAATGATTTGTTTTTATATGATGTAAGATATAAACAGAAGCAATCCATTTATAATGTAAAATAGCATGCTTTGAAAAGAATTTTTTTAGGCCGCACAGTTACTGGACTGTTTTTATACCAATATAGTTTACTGAACAATTTCATTCCAGCATTAATTACTTGTATTTGTATGCTGCCATGCCACACCACATTATAACATGAGAGCAGAGGCTCATTCATTCATCGCCACAATGTACCCTAAGAGACGATGGGCATCCTGTTTTCAAGACTATTAAGATAACATTTTGTCAATGAGCTAGCCAACACAGTCTTCTTTTGTCCCTCTGAACACCTTTGTCCTCCTTTCACTATCTGTGAGCGCTGCATAAAAACAGAAGTGCTGGTGTACAATACCACAAAGACTAGGCTACCGCCTGCCAATACTCCCCCCCCCCCCCCCCCCCCCCCCCCCCCCCCCCCCCCCCCCCCCCCCCCCCCCCCACCTCAAACCTGTTACATGAGACCTGTGGATGAGCCATGTTGTATGTGTTTATGTCACATCACTTAGTTACTTAGTTCAAAATAGAGTTTTAGCAATGTAACCACAACCTTTCAAATAGTTCCAACAGGATGCCCTTACAGTATGCAGTGCTGTCATGGTTTTTGGTATTTTGTGCTGTGCTTTGTGTTATTGTGCTAGTCTGTTTTGTATTTGTATTTTCCTGTTTTATTTTGACAGTCTAGTTTTCTGTCTTGTTATGTGTTGTTTTTCTTCCTGTCTTTAGGTTTTACCGCTCTTGTGCTTGCTTGATGATTTCCAGCCCTTGTGTCACCTGCCTCTTATTACCTCATTACCCTGTATTTAGTCTCTGTGTTCCCCTTGTCGGTTAATGGTGTTCCGTGTGAGAGCCAGAGCGTCGTCTACCACGTTGGTCTTAGTGTTCCGGATATTTTGTTATTCTGTTTTTTGGGATTCTGCCTGTTCCTGTGTTTGGATTTTGCCTGCTGTTACAGGACACCTTTTGTTGTATGGATTTTGTTATTGTTAATTAAATCCTCAAACTCAACATTCCCGTCTGTCTCCGCATTTGGGTCCACAATTCCCTGTGTCGCATCACAAGTGCATTGTGTGCATGGCATGAAGCCAGTGGCCTTGCATGTATTAGCTGCCTCTTCACAATTTCAAGCAGTGATGGTAAATGGGTGTGATAAAGCAGATTTCTCTGTGCTCTGTTTTTTGGAGAGTACAGTACTTAAAGGCACTTAGTATTCAAGCAATTAGAAATGTTCTTGAGTATTGATGATATTCCATTAAAAGTTGGATTCTCATTAATCTGGTAAAACTGTGGCAATGTTACAATTTTGTCGCCCTTTACTGATTCTCATTAAGAAAATTCTCTTTTCAGTTAGCCTTCCCCTGAGAGGTAGATCCCATGGATCAGTTACAGTCTGCCTTCCTTCTGCGGGCACCCTGAGAACAGCACCCTTAAAGCTAGTGCCAAGTCATTGTCTTGCTCAAGAACTTAACCCAAATTTCACAAGCAGCTGAAGCCTACAGAGATGTTTGAATGAGATCATATAAATCAAGAAAATGAACCCGCCGTAAATGAGAATTGGCTCTAATCCTACAATTATCCATTTATCTATTTGCTCCAGAACAGTGTCAGTGTTCTTTGGTATTAAATGAAAAGCTCAGTTGTCGCTGTAAAATAGCCCCGGGAAGGAACTGGTTTTGGTGCAACATTTGTACTATCAAAAATGAAGCTGTGCAACAAAAAACTCAGGTTGGACAGATAAACTTGTTAGTTTTCTGGATTAATCCTGAGTCCATTACAAACAAAACGGAGGTAACGGACATCCGGCTAAAAAGACAGAAATCTGGCAGAATTTGGAACAACAGACTAATCCCGGAAGTGGAATGTCGGGGATATAGACTAGTTACTTCATAATTGCATGTATACATATTGTTCTACCAATATCTAACAACATCAGAGCTTCATCTACCCCTGGGCGACGGACCAGCTCACAGGATGAGTGTGTGCCCACAAGCAATAGCTTAGTCCTCGACGCAGCAGTTGCAGGTTTGCTTCCGACCTGCGGCCCTTTGCTACATGTCATTCCATCACAATTGATGTCTAAAACTGTCCTATCTAATAAAGGCCTAAAATGCCATTAAAAAAATCCTCACTTGCTTAGTTGGCATTCAAAGTGTCACTTTCACATTAACTTAACTGTGTCTGTCTTTCGCTCATCATTAACAGAATTACTCATTACCCAAGGGCATGAGAGTCATAGTCGTTGATGTTACAGAGGTTTTTGTGTCACATTGAATAGATGTGACTAATGATGACAGTGTCACAGTACACACACGTAGAGACATTTTTGTGTTTGGCTCCCCATAAGGACATGAGTGTCCAGGGACCACACACACTCACCAACAGGGGCAGCGTGCTTGTTAACATTTCCATAATTAAGAGCATGTGCTTTGATGACTAACAGACACTGCTGCATATACCAACGTGCAAAAGCTTGTTGTGTGTGCATGTAAACACACACATCTGCATCCAGGGACATGAGAGCAAATTCAGGAATGCTACGGAGCTAGCAATCTTTGACTTATCTTTGCGGCATGCTTCAGATATTTGGAGATTCCTGCCCTGACTGGAATCCATGGATGGGGTCTTAGAGATTGGGGGGCTTTACTTAGAAGACCCATGCTTGGGCTGTTTGTAAAAATTGAGGAAGCTATAGAAATGGAGGGAGGGCTCCCTTAATTAGAGTTACAAACTATTGTATTAGTGGTGACCTAAGGCAATATTTTGATAATACAAGAAGCTGAAATAAGCTTCTTACGCAGTGTGTCTTGCCCTAAGGGACAGAATGTGGAGCTTGTACAGTTAACCCAAAGGAGCTGAATGTTAAATTGCTGCTTATTTGCATCGAGAGAAAGTAGTTCATGCATCTGATCAGGATGCCTCCCAGACACCTCTGTGTAGAGGTATTCTGGGCACGTACAACTGGGGGGAAACCCTAGACAGACCCAGAACTTGTTGGTGGTTACATACGTATAACATCTGGCAAGTGAATACTTCAGGTTTCCCCAGGAGAAGCTGGAAGATGAGGCAAGGCAGGAGGATAGGATGGGTGATCTTTCTCTCTGGCATTTTTGGGGTGGTAGGAGGAATACACAGAAAGTGCAAACTGTGTGGCAATGCACATTAAGGTAACTCTTCCTCCTGATTCCACACTCATTCGTGCACAAACCAAGTAGAAATGCAGAAATTATGCAATTTCGCAGGAGACAGAAGGTAGGGGAGAAAAATTAACATTTCTAGACAAATGTGTATGCAGGTAAATTACCATTGGCCCCATAGTCAATAAATATTTAAGATATATCAAATGTGTTTGGAAAAAAGCGCCATGAACCATATCACCTTTTACTGCACACTGACAAATTGATATAAACCAAAATAAGTCCAACTCAAAACACACAGTGTCCCTCACTACTCTTTCTCTCTGCTTACGTACAAATCTTAATCTAATTATATGGGGCACTTTAGTCTCCTCCATTTCCTAAGATACGTACATACATATATATAAGTACATATGTATACATATAGAGAGAGAGAGATAGAGAGAGAGAGAGAGATAGAGAGTGGCTGTATGGGATTGAGCTAATAGTAGTTTCAATATCATCACTATTGCAACTGCACTGCTCACAAAGTGAGTTTGAATGAGCTGGAGTTTTTCCTTTACTCATCCTTTACAGTCTGGTTGTCCGAGCCATCTACCAGCAGCAAGGCAAACAAGCCTCAATCATGCAGCAAAGTGAAAGTCAATATATTCATGAATGGATTTGAGTGAGATGCCCAAGGCCTATAAAAATAATGGAGTGTGTAACATTATTCCCGGCACCCCAAATGGAAACAGCCTTAAGGGGGAAATATCTAGCATAAGACAGCTCCACTAATCTATCTACAGCGGGGAACGCAGGGCAAAGAGGGTGCAACGCGAACACTTACCTGCATTGGAAGACCCGCAGCCAAGTTTAGAATATTACAAAGCTTTGCCTCATTACTATTCTCTAAGCCTCCCTCATGCTGCATGGATTTGAGTGCATCTTTGCACATGTGTGATTGTGTGTGTGGTAAAATATGTTTTTTCTTCTTCCCAAGTGAACTCATTCTCACACAGCTCTTTCATCTGCATACATTAGGATCCTCTGTGCACTTGCAAACTAAGGGCTCCAGTGCTTATCTCCAAAGATAGAACACAGGAACAGTGTGTACTGTGTCAGGGAAGTACCACTCCAAAACTGAATTGGATTGTCCATATTTTACATGTATTTATGAGTTCACTCCAGCTCATGGAAAAACTTGTTTCCACACAGTGTGTTCAAGCTGAAATAGACGAATTGACAAATGTGTAAAAATAAAAATAAATAAAAAAGGTCAAAGGACTCTTTAGTCAAAAAAACTTCACATTGGAATCAAATGTGCTCACTTCAGAAACAGGCTTGACTGCATTGTGCAATAAAGCATACTTCAAAACCTGGTCTCTTGAGTTAGGTTGTCTTTTAGAGTCAGTGTCAGGAAGGCCAAGGATGACAGAGTTTTCACAAAAAGAACTTCAGTCACAAACACAAGGACACATTCTGTCATCATCCATCTTGTTTTAACAACATTTTCTTTTATTTTCCTGTTCTTGTTGACATGTGTGTGTGTCTTCTTCGCCTTACTTGAGCTTCTTGTTCAAGTCTACAGGGTGACAAGAACATTTAATTTATTCTTTTGTGCACACAACAGGAACACTGAGTAGCCACACTACTCGTACACACTGCAGTGGAGGCCCGTGTCAGTTGCCTTGTGGAATATTTCGGTGGGTAATACAATACTGAAAAATACATAACAATGTTGAAAAAATTAAGTTTATATGAAGACAATAACACGTTGCATTCCGCCTGTTACTATCCGCGTTGAACCACAGTAAAGAGATAACTTAAAACAAATTGGTTTTTCAGTCACATGCCCACTGTGAAGCAGTTTGACTGTTTTTAAGGCCCCTGTGACTGAAATAAGTAAATGGTGCACTGAAAACAATAGGTGTGTGACAACAGTGGAAAAAGGGAGAGGCACAAAGAAAAAGTAAAATTGTTTTTCCTTGCCTCTGTGGCCCAGTGCATGCTCTTGGTGGGAATCGTTGGGTTTCTGTAAATAGCATCACAGAGTACGGTCTAGACCTGCTCTTTTATGAATAGCGCACTGAGATAACTGTTTTTGTGATTTGGCGCCTAATAAATCAATTTTAATTTGAATTGAATTGATTGAACATAATGAATCGTAGGCAAGAATAGAGATGGTTTTCCTGTGTCCTTTGTGACTCAGTGGATCATTTGATTTTGTTTCATGTGTGTCTTAAAACATGACCATGTCATGCAACCTCTCAACAGGAATAAAAACTACATTATATAACATGGTTTCTCTGACATGCTTTTTTCCCGCATGTCCTCTATTCTCCCTCACTCTTTTATCTGTCACTCTTCTCTAACTAGGTCATCCCACCTCAACTCCAAAACACTCAAGTCATATCACTAGCTATCTCCATATCTCCATCTCTGCTCTGTTTCATGGGAAGAGCTGCTCTTTGGTATTTCATGGTTCCCACTCAGCAGGAAACCAGTGGAGTGTCTTCTTTAATGCTTGTATTTCGTGACTTTATGTTTCCTGCACCTTCGGACTGCGTTGTGGCTAATGTGAGAGTAAATCGGTACTTGTGAGGAGCCTACAAAGGGACTGAGAGATACATACAGCATACTGATTACCCACAATCGTCCTCTCCCTTTGTATCTGTATAACCCAGTCCACCCTATTTAATTTTATTAAAACAATTTTCCACATCCATTCTTTGATGATGCCCTTGTTCTAATTCAATCTGATAATATCCAAGTCCTTTTTTGTTTTCCTTTTCTGTCATGTTTCCCTTCTATCTTGCTTCTGCCCCTCAACTGTTGCCCTTTGAACATCAAACTTGATCAATACTTCAAGCACAGTCCTTCTCTCTTTCCTCTTTTTGCCCCTTTACTTACATCTGTGTTTTTCCTGTTTCACTTTTTTTCTTCCACAGTCTCATGCCATGTGTTGAATGAGAATAGAACACTTTTACATAGCAAAGCACTAAGAGACAGAGACCAAAAGGGAGAAGAGAAGAAAGTGTATCAACCCCCCACAGGGCAGCAGTGAGCGATAGGCACCCCCCTCTGAGCGATGTTCTGGGGTTGCTAGTCATTGCACCCTATCTGGTGTCAACACACTCCCTCTTTGCACTCCATAAGCTGCAAAACTGTCTGTGTGACAGCCTCAGTGTCACTAGCAGATTCTTGTTGGTCTCGCAGTCCCATCCTTTTATTTCTTCACACTAAATGGGATAGCTGCTCCTGATTTCATTAGTTGAAAATACATAATTAAGCACAATGTGTGTTTGTAGATTCCTTATTATGCTATGCTATTGTCAGGTGTTTTGTTCGAACAATGCCATTCTTATTACCTCCTCATTTTCTGTTTTTGTATTATGCATGCGGTAGCTCTTTTTGTGCATTTTATTGGGGTTTTGTAATTGCAGTTACTTGAATCACTTTGCTGCTCTATTGTGCTAGCTGTTTTCCCACAATGTCTGTATGACCTGCTTAGTGTAAAAGGTAGTTTAATTAATTTGATTTGAATAGCACATGAGTATAGCCGAGTGCTGCTTTCAAGTTATAATAAACAACGTTTAGCCGTCAAATACACAGTTCTTTTCTATTTACTTGTCCTGAAATGTGTTGGTGTCGAGCATAAAGGGTTTACTAACGTCTCCTAGGAGGGACATTATTCCTTTCTCACTCATTTTGCCAGCTGAGCATTTCCCACACAGAAGGTGTTATCACTCCAGAAACACAGTGCAGTTCTTGACTGTATCGCATTTGTCAGCTTATTGATGTCAATAGATGAGGTTTAGTACAGTGATACTTTTTAATTAACATTGTTTACATTCATCTTGCATCCATCTTGCATTGATCTTGCAAACAAGGCATCTAGTGGCCAAGAAGACAATTCCCTGTCCCCTAAAACTAAAAGCAACATATCGACCTTCACATCCCTTATCAGCTCACTTCACGCACACATACTAACCCCCCCACCCCACCCACATACACACACACACCTCCCTCCTGACCCAGCTAATCCTTAATTACCATGTCTAATTACGCCCTGACAGCAGAGGTCAATCAACTAATTACAGAATCACAAGAAGAAAGGAAAAAGGAACAGAGGACCAGTCAGTCAGAGACCTCACAGCCATGATTAACACCTGGAAATCACCATCATCTCTTTATGCACACATACGTACTGACCACCTCTTAACCTACACTTCAACTGAATTACAAAATTCACAATGTACTCCCTTAAAGGCATGTGCATCCTTAAGGAGCAGAACTATTCCTTTACGTAGTCATACACACATGCATGTCAGGCTCTCAGTCACATGATACAGTTAGTGCATGGACAGTAAAGGCTATGCTCCGTGACAGGAGATTCCCCCATATTGCAGCGTGCCTTCGGGCCTCTCACTCACAACTGTCACTTCCAGCCTCGTCTCGCATCGATCTACAGCTGGAGACCCCAGCTGGGTACAGTTCAGGTCAATCTGGCTATGTGTGTTTGGTTGTGAGCGGTGTGTCGGGTAATCATGTATGTTTTTTTTTTGTGTTATTTGAGTGTATGGTTTTGTGAATGTGTAATAATCTGTGTATGTTTATATATGTGTGTGCACATATAGTATATGCTAGAGAGCGTACACAGTATCATGTGTATGAGTGTCTTGGGTTAGGTTAAGGGCCCGATCGATATGTGTTGAAGTATCTCGTATTTTATAGCCGCATCAATACTAGGATCAGTGTCTTAATCAGCAATGTGTATCTTGCCTGGAAACAGTGTCTCCAGGGAAATGCTGTTTGGAACGCCATCACGGCTTTGACGTGTGCAGTCTCATAATCCCCCCACGTCCTATCATCAATGTTACATTTATGTACAGTGAAGCAAGCAACTAGGATGCAGCATTTTTCAGACCATAGACGTTTTTTTTGCTCCTCAGAAATGCTGTCTACGTGATGTAACTTTACAGATATTCTCTATTTATAATTAATTTACAATTTCATCTTCAGTGCAGTGTTTGCTCCTACAGGCTTGTTGGCAGTGTTGTCAGTTAGTTAGCTTGTCAGAGTTTCATGAGCTGCCTTACATTGAGAAGATCAAAAGCTGGAAAAAAGGGGCAAAATGAGGGCTGTGGTTTTCTACAGTCATAGTGAGAAAGTAACCCGGCATATTCTTGTCTTTACTTGTCGCTGCGAATTCAAAGGGTAAGGCTGGCAATATTTTATGGTTTTGTTATTGTCAACAAATCCCATGAAAACTATAAAACTAGCAATGTGTTAGTATTGTAATACTTTTTGACTTCCTTCCCATTTTCTGTGGCTCTCAACCCCAATCACTCAGTTCTTCTTTTCAAAAAGTACAGTATTTACATTACAATGTTACTGAAACAGTAGTGCATTTGTTGGAGACATTGTTTAGCTGTGGATTTGGTGTGCTAGTTAGTTACAGCAGCAGGATCCACTTAAATTGAACCAAAGTGCCTACGTTTATTATAATGAAGAAACATGTAGCTTATTGCAATGGTGTGGCTCAATGTTGTTGATAATGTAATGTAATGTAGTTTTAGATAACAACCGAGGTCTGTAACATAGAAGAATAATCTAGGCCTACACAGGCAATAGTTGAGATGGCTATCAGTGGCTAGTCAGTGATACATGTTGTGATTGGCAGCAGGTGAGAAAGAGGGCGGGCACACACGCAGTGGAACCGAGCGAGCAAAGAGGAGTGAAGAATGAAAAGTTAGTCTGCAGCTCGCTGAGTGTGTGAGTAAATTTTAGTCAGTGGGCCTAAGCCTGGACGACGAACCTGTTTGTGTGTGTATCTGCAGTCAGTTAGGCTAACATTACTGAAAATGTGTTGCACTTAGCCGCGTTAGCTTGCTGAAGAAATGATGCTAACTGTTTGGCGAAACTACAGGCTGTTAGCTAGGTGTGTAGCATCGGCTAGCAGTAATTTTAGCTGTTTAAGTTCGCTAGTAGACGAACCACGGATGATGTTAGAGCCAATGCTGGATTTTAGGTCATGTAGACCCCACGGTGACCTGGAAGCTGGATGGGACATCTGATGAACACGTGTTGGACTGTTAACGGGTTACTACAAGGTCAGAGAGCGCCATTGGTGACCGGGGAAAAGCTGTTGAGTGCCGCTGAGGAAGATTTTCAGCGTCCGTTGCCCCCTGCTACTTCAGATTTCCTTGACGGAAGTCGTTTCTCCTGGGCCGAAACAGAACTGTAAGTTGATTTTTGTATTTGTCTTTACACTGTCTGAGTGAAGAGGATTGTAACGTCACTATTGGTCGTATGCACCCCAGCCGTGTGTGTGTGTGTGTGCGCGTGTGTGCGTGTGTGTGTGTGTGTGTGTGTGCACTTAGCATCGCTGCATATACAATTATAAGATATCATATATAGATATATAGATATATATATATAGAGAGAGAGAGTTTTCATTTGTTTTGGCAGCTTCTAATACTTAGTTTTTTGTTCTTTCATGGTTAGGCTTTTTCAATTGAGGGCTTGTTTTTTCCCTTGCATTTAGCATATGTGTTGCATATTTTAAACGAAAGCCGCTGCACACACCTGTAGACAGCTTGATTGATTTAAATAGGAGGGTATCTTTAAGGTCAGACTTTTGTGAGATAGAAGACTGAAAACGCTTTCTGTGCCGACACATGAACTTAGGGGGAGGTTGTGATTTCCAATGCTGTCTGCATTTATTACATAATTTGTCTCAGATTTTACATGTTTGTCTGTAAAATCACGTCCGGCTTGCATTACATTTTTTTCCTATTCTGTTATCTTTTCTACTCCGTTCCCCCCTCCCTGCAGTGAAGAAGTGCATTAGGGGAGATTAATAGAAGGTAGTCATGTTACAAATCATCAGCTGTGCATTTCCCTATTCATCCTCCACCACTAGCTTACTCCTCACCACCCTATCCTACCCATCTCATCGCGCTCTCTCTCTCTTTCTCTCTCTCTCTCTCTTTCTCTCTTGCTCTCTTTCTCACTTCCCTTCTCTCATAAACAGCAAAGTGGTCAGATTGCAGGCCAACCTAAAAGAGCACACCATTTATCTACCTCTGAATGCTGGAAACCTGCCACAGGTGCAGTGGAGCACAATAAGTCTTTCTCTCACAAATGCACACGCTTTCACTTGCTGCAGAGGGTGTGTTTTAACCTGTGCCATCATTTGGATGCAGGTGAGATATATAGTGACGCTGGGCAACCTTTTAAACTGGCTCCATAGACGGTCCTAATCCAACACTCTCCTTTTGGTCCAGCCAAACTGCATCTCTTATCACACCCCTATCTCTTTCACTCACTCACTCACTCACTCACTCACTCACTCACTCACTCACTCACTCACTATCTGTCATCCTTTGTCTTTTTCTTCACCCCTTTCTAATGCTCTTCTTGCTTTTGGTTTAGCTCCTCTCTCTCTCCCTTTCTTCAAACCCATCTCCGCCCCCTGTCTTTGCTTTCCTGTGCCAGTGTGCTGCTTGTATTTGTTGTCTTAGCAGCCCTCCTCAGCTGGGTTTTTGTATTGGCTGTAAAAAGTAGCTCTGTGCCACTTGTGTCAGCTTGCACTCTTTTCCTTCTGTCTCACGTCACACACTGAGTTCTTAATGCATTTACAGCCCTACCGCTGGGAGGCAAGTAGGTGTTTGCTCTGATGTGCGTGTTCATGAGTGCGTCTTGTGTATCTTTTGTGTTCAGTGTGTTTGTTGAATAGGGGTGTTACGATTCTCCAAATCCTCGAATTGATCACATTTCTGTAAGGTCACGGTTCGATTTTGACATTTTTATTTTTTATTTTTTTAAAAGCACAGGTTGCTATGCCTTTTTAGACAAGGCTTTTATGCAACATAATATCTGATCTTTGTTCCCAATGTACCACACTACGATGTCAAATTTTAATACATTTATTAACAACATAATGTAATAATAACTTATGTCTTCAGTCAATTGGAAACTTAAGCAAAACAAGCGGCCATCTAGTTTCTCTTTTGTAACTGCAGTCTTCACAGAAGACGACGTTCAACTTCACAAAAACAGCAACGTGGTCTTCGCTGAACAATTAAGTGTCTTAACAAACTTTTTCCGAAGGTAGAAAGAAAGAAATAGAAATCTTTAGCCATTTTTTTTACCTTATAATTATAACTTATTTCTATCTCAGGCCTTGTCCCGCTGTTTCTGCTACCTACACCGGCCCCGCACTCTGTCCCTTCTTGCCTTCTACCGGCCTGCACACTGTGCACAGCGCTGTTGCACGTGAGGGGAGGGGCTGCACCTCTGCCCCTCAGTCACAGAACAGAGGGAGAGGTGACTGTTTTGGCTGCCACAGTAGAGAAATACCTTGCATGCTCGCTGGACAATACTGGCGTCTTTTCTACAGAAAGTCGCCAGACAAAGTCTCTAAATTGGCCACGCAGGCCCGTACGCTCCGTTGTGTGCAGCTGGTCTTCTTCTGCTACTGTTTGTGTAGTAATCTAGCTCATTAGCGCCTCCACATGAGATGTGGCTTAATGCAAGCTAGACGTGTGTGTTTATTCCGCTTGTCAAGCTGACCGGACGTGACATGGGGGCGTTGCAGAATGGACAATTCATAATTTGAGATTATGACTTAATTTTGGTCAATTTTACACCTTTTTGTTGATGTGCTTGCGAATGCATGAGCCTCTCATCCCCACGTTGACATATTCATGACTGAGTCGGAATTTCACTGTGATGTTATGGCTGCTGGTGACAGTTGTTGATATGAGTCCAGTGCTTCCTAACTGCCAGATGAACAATGATTTAGGTATTTACCTGCTAATCTAGCTCGATGACATGCAATAAATCAACACAGGTCGGACTCAAACCCTGGACCTCTGCGTCCAGGCATTAACCTCCTATGCATATTGGCACATGCTCTACCAACTGAACCAACCTGGCCACCTATTATTCACTCTTAAGAGGCTTTATTTACAGGCTTGTGTGTGTCTGCAAGCAAATAAAAATAACTCTTTTTAGCCAAATTAATGTTCTCTTTACTTTTATTCATAATTCATAGATTATTTACCTATTGTTTTAGTGTTTTCATTCCTGTTACTTTTTAAAAAGATTTAAAAAAAAAAAAGTTCTTTGATAACATGGTGGAAAAGGTTGTTTTTGCGGTACCTTTTGATACGTGATTATTTTCCCAAAACATTCCTCAATCTGGTCCGCAGATTTGTACTTTGATCCAGTTGCGTTCAGCGGGTGGCCCTCTGTAAAACTGTGGTTCCTGGGGTGAATTCCTAGCAGTAGTATATCTGAAAGCCTGTCTGGCTGATGAAAGAAAGTGATGAAATGATGTGATGGCTCTTCCCTTGATGAACTCACAACTAAATTATGACCTGACGCAACCAGCCTGCTTATAACTGATTGAATGATTGACAGGCCAGGACATGCAGTCTCTTATCAATAGCACACACTGACAGAGACGGACACTCGGAGACCATTTCACAGGGAACGCGTGTCAACAATGTTTTTGGGAAGAATTGTGTTGGCTGTGTGAAAGAAAGTAATTCATCTTTTTCAGGAAAGTATGTAAAGATTTATTTTTCCTTCATAAGAAGTGGGCATTAAGAGCCTTAGTTACCAGACATATAATGGTCCTTATTTCTTGTAAAAAAAAGAAAGTAAATAAGTGAAATAGCTTTAGACGTCATATAAGACATGTTTAAGGTGATTTGAAGCATTGTTCATGTGGATTTTAAAGTGTTTTGAAAAGTGTTAAGTGGAGAACAGAATTTGGTGCGGTAGTATCAGCACCCCAGCTCAGCTTCTGTGTGCTATACTGTGTAATGAGAGGTCAATGTGTGAAGACTTTGGTATGCAGGCAAATGGAGAGCAGCAGAGTGGGGTGGACAGGGTTGCAGTTGATGGGGATTTCCTTGCAGTGGTTAAGGATACTACTGGCCAGATTACCTGCTAATAAACTGGCTCAGAATTATGTAATAACATCATTATATAACTGTGTGTCACATCTGAGCTGTGGCACAGACAGTGTACATTTGCACTGGGGATGTTTGAAGATGCCATTTGTGTTTGTTCAACCACAGTGGTAAAACAGCAGAAAAAAAACAACAATCACAAATAAGCAAGAAAGGCTTCCAAGACCTCTGTAGCTCCTTCTCATATCTACATGAGGCTATAAATACAATACTATTAACAATACTTTAAGTTTCAAGGCTACTTTAGTTATGAGGCTACTAGCACAGCAATCCTGAAACTCAGACCAAACTATTGGTGATTGAGTTGCATTGTGGGTAAGGTAAGTGCCAGGTTTGGACAATGAAGATGTTGTTGAGTGCAATGCTAAATCAGTGGACATCAACCCCTATCCCTAAGTTGGTTCTGCAAGGACAGAGTAACAGGGAATGACAGGTAGTACGATAACCTTAATTGGAGTATATACAAATTCTTTAAGCTTGGGACTGTTAATTAGCCTGATAAGTTTGAGTTGTTTTGATTTACCAAACGTCAGTCATCACAATTAGACTTTAAAATTAGGTGTTTCTGTTATTCCAATTGAGTCTAAAGTAGTCAGCTAACTTGTACTCCAAAGTCCACTTGCATAACCTTTCTAGGGCTGTCATAAAACCATACATTTAGTAGTCGATACCAATACCAGTGAAATTCCACGGTTCTCGATACACAATTCGACACCATGGTAAAATACAAAACCATAAAACCCATGTCCTCCATTTTATATTGTATTTCAGGATAAGGATTTTTCACGTTCTTATATTCTTCGGACTCAAACACGTGTAGTCGTATATGCTCACTTTGTCAGTTCCAAATATTTGCATCCCCGGTACCTACGGTACTACTGTTACTACTGTGGAAAATCGAGTACAATGCACATAACATCATGGCTGCGTATGCATCTGTCCGGACGCTGGATCTATGTCTGAGCCTCTCTGACGAGTGAACTCTCTTTGTCTGTTGATGGTTAATTATCAGCTGGCAAGGGTTTGCCATCGGTCAGCGAAAAACATCTACATTTTCATCCCCACTAGCTACTAAGTACACACACCTTGAATTTAGTTATTTTCCACCACTGCACACCAGAGCAGCACTATCTAACAATAAGGGTAAGTGGGCCACCAGAGAGGCCAGAATTGACCAGTCAGTCCTTGGGTTGGACCATGAACCATAAAACAGGAAATATCTGGCTGATTAAAGGTTTTGGAAACAAAGGGCACTTTGGCACTCGGAGCACATTTACACAGGCTCTGCTCTCTGATGGAGCTCTGAAGGCTGAACCCATCCACTCACCTTAACCATGCTGATAGTTTGCGAGTGTGTGTTCTGTCAATCACAGTCTGCCCAATAAACTGTCCTTTTTCCAATGGCAACTACAAGAACATATCTAAGGATAAATATGTCACACTTTCCTACATTATTTTTTGGGATTGGATTCAATTAAACCCCAGTAAATAAATTGTTTTATCATTTTACCAAGTTTGAAGGATAACAATTTTTTTTTTCTCCCAAAAAGTGCTTTCATTAATTGGAAAGTGGCCTGAGTTGTATTTTGTGAAGACAAGTAGTCTGGGGCATTGGGGAGAAGCAACAATCCTGCTGTACTGAACAGATGTTCAGAGGACAGGAATTTTTCATCCACTACCAGGCAAACAAGCTGTGTATTATCAGAGCAGAGCAACAGACCCATGTGGATAAGAAAAAGCAAAGAATTGGCCTTACTAATGATAAATGAGTAATTAAAACAATTTGCAAGCAATTATTTCATTCTCTTCATAATAACATTTCTGTATTTCTGATTACAGTCATACTATGCACAAATGTTCTCTGAAAAACATCTGCTCTTGCCAGATATGGTATTTGCGTTTAGGGGACATCCGATGTGTCTAAGTTCCTTCCTTAGGCTATTTTGCAGCGGCACTGTGGATTTTTCCTGGTGCTTAGCGCCGCCATGGCGATTGTGATTGGTTTAAAGAAACGGCAATAAACCAGAGCACATTTTGTTGTCTTGTCTGTGTGGACTAGCCAGACCCTCCTCCGAAGCGCTGTGAAAGAAGGTCTGGCAAAGCGGGAATATTATTTCAGTAAACCAAAGAAAAAATCTTTTGGGGAATTAAATATGCATCTTTGGCAGTCATACAAAATATATAGTTAGTTTTATAAACTAGTAAATTCCTGTATAGCTTGTATCTTACAGTCGTGTGTGTGGTGTGTGTGTGTGTGTGTGTGTGTGCGCGTTTGCTTGCTTGCTCTGAGTGATTACCGTGTAGAGCAACATTACAGGCTCTCTTACCACAACGAATTAAGCCAGAGTGCTAGGCCCACAGGGAGAACTCTTCATCACAGGACCAGGGAGAAGATAAGAGTGCTACAACTCAATCACTATCTAGTCAGTTTAACAGGAGACAAAACTCAGTGTGACACATGCGAGCATTTAATTACCGAAAGATCCACAGGTAAAGGCAGGAAACAAACAACAACCTGAGGCTAGAGTCATAGAAAAAGTAGTAGAAAAAAGTAGAAAAAATATACAAGCATGGATAAAACTCCTAGTACATTATCGCAGGATTACCCGCGGGATTGCACCTAAATGTAATATTGTACTTATGATTAAATATGATATTAATACACTATATTGGAACTATTTTCTCCCACACTAATTCTATCTCTATCTGGGATGCGTTTTTAATGAAATACATGTTCAAACTTGCTGTATGTGTGCATGAGTATTTCCACCGACCAGTTTGTTTGTGGTTGTTACCATGGTGAATCGTAGTATCATGGCTCCATTCATGCTGCCTTTTCATTGTGGTGGTGAACGCGCTTAACTCTGAGTGAACCTACGCAGAGTCGATTGAACAAACTCAAATCAGCTGTTCTGGAACCAAAAACTCAGTTTCCCATCTCAGGGTAAATCAACACAGAGGTCAGTGTTAGACTCTGAGTTTGTTAAACCTCCTTCCTGAAATGGACGCCAGGACAGAAAGTTGTCTGCACAAACAGACACACATATTTGACACAGTTAAATGCACATGCCATAAATCATATCTACCGTTTTGTCTCTCACTCTGCATGCTTGAACCTTTGTATTTCTCCCTCCCAGAAACTCATGCGTGTGAGCACACAAACACCTCTAGAACCCCATGCTGTGATTACTGCCTACAATCATGCGGTCATGCTGGTGAATTGAACGGTCAACCCAGTAGATACGTTTTCCGTTTGGGACATGAAAGGCATGGACAAACAGCATGTTGCCGAGCTTATAGTGCGCCCACAGCCCTACAACCAGGACCTCTGCTTGGAATCCCAGCGGGAGACCCTCCCCTTAAGCCGGAGCCCCCTCGGAGATGTACAATCAATAGCAGCAGACGATCAAGGCCTGGTGGAGAAAATAGATCAGATTGATGAAGCCAAGCTGTTTCCTCTGTTCGGAGACAAGGATGGGGACCAGCATGGCTAAATCTGCTCCTCAACAGATTTAATAATGTTAGTCATTCTTTATTACTGAGTTCTGTTTGTTGTCCGTGATGATTGTCCAGGTATTTTTAGCGTGATTGTTTTGACCACTGTTGTCAGTGCTGGGCTAACCCATGATTAAATTAATCACATAATGTTAGTTGTATTGATAGACGACTAATCTTATGCTAATTTAGCCCGTCTGTCTCCCTTACTCCCCGCAAAATAGACTTCAGTCGGGATGAGAGCAGACAACAGCCACAGTTGGCTCCCAGCCAGCGACTACTGCAACTCAAACTCAACCAGCACAAACCCCAGCGCTGGGTGCTAACGACACTACAGTCAGCGATAGAAAGTTTAATAATTTATTGGGAAGCAGACCATATCAGACCCATGGTGAAAGAACCTTTCGGCCATCTTGGTTTCTGTGGTCTGCCGCGGAGATGACGCCCTCCACCCCCCCCCCCCCCCCCCCCCCCATCCCCCGAAGTAATTCTCACAGTTCTAGAATGCATTCCACCGCAATGTACCGATAAATTCTCCCGCTGGCGGCTGACTTAATGCGAGCTTGTCCTTATTGCCGCAGAATGGCAGCCGCATAGTAACAATCTCGTTTTACAGTAAGATGGAATGGGTTTCTGAAAAGTTATTAGGTGATGAATAGCCAATACAGTAACCACATTTGTGTATATATTTGATCAGCACTGCCTAGTTTTACGGTTTAATATGAATTTGAGAAAGAGAGAGAGAAAGGGGTGGCTGTCTCTTTTGATCCTCTTTTATATTCTTTGTCAGTATGCAGAAGTACAGTCTGTAGTTCAAGCAACAGCCCTAGGACCAGCAGCAAACCTCCATTTTTGTTTGTTTTACAGTCCCTCCAGGATTTTGTGATGCCTAAATTTTGGCAAATCACCGCAGCTTTAACCAATCCCGGTACCACGTGCCAGACTTTGTGTCAGTATCATGATCAGTATGGGACACAGAGCCATTGACCAAGCGGGAGTGAGAACGGGTTGACGTCACCGTACGTCGCAGAATGTACAGCGTAAGACATTTCAGACCATCCTGCCAACCTGTATACATTTTAACATCAATGTACGTAACGATTTTTCAATGTTGTTTCAATCCTGGCGGCTCTGAGCAGCAGGCGGGTCTGCTCAGTTCCTCCTGCAACTGACGTGCACGCACACCTGAGATGGGATCACCTAAATTGAGGACACCTACGCTTGTTATTGTAAGTGCAATGATATATTGAAGTCCAATAAGTACTTTTATTAAACCGGATGAATGTGTGTCCTAGGGCTGGAGGGGAAATTAACTCGCAATGTAAAGATCAACAAGCCACAAACATGTTCAAATTTGATTCATTCAATAAATTGTTTTCTGTCTTAAATCCACCAGCCATTTTCATTTGCAGCATCCTCAGCCTTAATGGTAAGGTTACTAGGAACACTCAGCTAGAGTAATTTTATTCTCTTCAAAACAGGTTTCCTTTTTATTTTTAAAGAACTATACAAACTTTCTGTCTCCCACAACTTTATTGCAACAAACATACATTTTTTTGTAATTTTTTACAAAGCTCCTGCAACCTCAGACATTTTGGGCTGCAACAATTTCAATAAAAGGCCGCAAAATTTTGGAGGGACTTGTTTTATTTGGATCTCCATTAGCTTCAGCATAAGCTAAAAGCTCTTCTTCCTGGGGTCCTTCATTCTGTTCTTGTGACAATACTGTGTGACAAAACATCACATTACACACACAGATTTCACATTTGAAAATACAAATTGTAATTAAATCCTAGAGTTAATGCAATTAATACAAAAGAAAATTTAAGAAATAAGATAACAAAACCCTGTAACAGACTATAATTTGGTATTCAATATTTAAATTCCTTAATTTTTTTTTTAAACCATACTGAGGGTTTTTTGTTGTTTGAGTCTTTGGGAGAGAGTTCCATTCACACATTGCTCTGTACCTAACTGCACATGGAATTGATTTTGTTTTCATTTTAGGTAAAATAAAACTACCTCCTACTCCATGCCTCGTTTAAAAATGATGTGTAATAGTGATGTGAATAAGGATGTTTTTGTATATAAAGTAAAAGATGTTTTGTATGTTATAACATTATGTAAAAAAAACAATAGCAATTACACACTATTTTTTACTTTAAACCATGAGAGGCTTTCATGCGTTTTATGAACATTTGATCTAAACTCACACAAGAGAGCCCCACCATTCATCATCCTACTGTATAGTTGAGTGACTTCATTTTTAGAACTACATATACCGTACTGCCATATCAGTTATACAGCTTGTCTTCCTACTGGTGAGACGTCATTCCAGGTGAAACACACTGATAGCGGCTCTACACACAGAATGACAGGCAGGGGAAATGAAGTGGAACTACAGATCAGAGTGAGGAGGATGCCCTCTGAAGGACAGATTTGTCAAGAGCCCCTGGACCCACATGCAGATAGATTGGAGGCAGTCTCATTAAAAATAATTGTCCTTGAAACGTATGGCCACCCAGACCCTGAGAAATAGGGTCCACAGTAAATCAGCCCCAGCGGTTGTTGTGTCGACAGCCTGGGAGAAGATTAAGCTGGTATCCTAGCATCAGGAGAAACCTGGATTTACTGCACAAAATAACAGTCACAGACCACATAAGTCAAGGTGTGTGTGTGTGATTGTGTGTGTGTGTGTGGGAATTATTACACACTGGGAATGAAACCAACACATTAACCTTTGCTGTGGAGGTTGAATATTGCAGATTCATTTTATACATCTTTGATTACAAAGATGCCATGACTTTTCTTTTACATATCAAAGTAACTCCATTGCTATTCTAAGACTTACAATAATAACATTGCGAGGGCCTGTGAGATGTCAGCAATATGAGCACACTAACATTTTTGGGACATAACAGCACAGTGCATGATGTCTTACTGTGCCCCGTGAAGGGTTGAGAGATGATAGTTTGACTCCAACTTCTGTCTCGTTCCAGACACTGATTACCCTCCGTGCACTTAAGTTAGAGCCCTAGCTAATTAGTACCAATGGTAATTAGCTGAGTCGTTAAAAGCCTTATAATCAACTTTTCTCCTTCACTCATTTGACTCCCTGCGGCTGTCAGGTCTCTGTGTTGGTTCCCTTTCCTCAGCAGGCAACATACATTAAACATGCTGTGTTACAGAGCGTATTTTTGTGAAATGGTGCCGCTGACTCAGTGAACCCAACAGCCTCCCAAGCACTCTGCAGTCTGTGCATTGCTTGACACTAAGGATTGCTGTCCATGGTGCTGAACGGTGGCAGGCTGTCGGTGCTAAAGGGACAGCTTAATGTCTAACGTGAGGTCTTTGAGGTTATTTCAACCTTATTTGACCGGACTGTAAAAAAAAAAAAAAAGAAGTATATTTTGTAAATAAATCTATTGACAAAATTGTTTTTTTTTTCACTGAGGCGGACAACACTAAAGCAGCAGCTGAATGATAAAATAAAGTAATACATAAAAAATTACAATTGACGCCCAGCTTTATCATACATTACTGAAGATAGTGTTTAAATTTGAAAACCTACCTCTGTGGGAGTTCAACTTCTCAGTAAATCAAAGAATGAACCGTACATTTCTTTCAAAGTCTCCCACTTTTCACTGTACTGCAAACATACATTTTTCCATGGACAGTAAACTTGATATTGCTTCTAACCACAGATTAATGGTTGTTTTTTCTAATTTAACTATGTATGTTGTACTTTTTATTTTTATTTTTTTTACTCTGAAGTTGCTAAAACCTGCTGGTGTTTCAATTCTGTCGGCTTTCTGCAGCGGGTGGGCCTGCTGCTTAGGCC
>NC_048414.1:8544986-8545329 GCF_013103735.1 Etheostoma cragini
CCCCCCCCCCCCCCCCCGCCCTCCCGTCTCACCCGCACATGCACGATGCAGAAAAAACGGGAGAAGAGATGTACAGGATGACCTAAGTTAAGGACAGCTACGCTTGTGCAAGTAGTTTATCAAACCATATTAATGTGTGCCCGAGGCCAGGATAGGAAATTAACTAACAATGTAAAGATCAACAATCCATTGACATATGTTCAAATTTCAGTCAATACATTGTTAATTTTTTGTCTTAAATCCACTCCATTTTCATATTATACCAATGTAGAAGCTATTTTTGCATAAAAGAATATTTCATATATCTAGAAGCTATTTTCGTATAAAGAATGTTTTATAAATC
>NC_048414.1:8545429-8549355 GCF_013103735.1 Etheostoma cragini
GTCTTTCCTGGGTCTATTCAAAGATTAATTAAATAACAGTGTAAGTGAGAAACTAGGAGTCTGAGTTTAGACCTAACATTTCTCTGGTGCCGAAACCCGGGACCCAAAAATCCGCCGGTTTGGGACGACGCGGGACCAACGGGACCACTTAGAATAGAAATCTGTCGCGACAGTCTCCGCCATTGCATCGGGGGGTCCACACCTTGAGTCCGTGTCGGTCCGGACCGTCGGTGACGGGTCCCGCCGAACCAGGGCAGACATCAAATAGGTAAGAAAAATTTTCCTAACACCACAATTGTGGTCTGAAGTAATGACCTGAGGCCGTTGGGACGCCAATGTAAAAATACTATTTAACGTACCAAATAGTAAGCCAGAATGGGAGCAACGTACCGTTCCCGAGGGTGACAACGTACCGTCACCAGTCAAAAGGTCTATGAATGCTATTTAACGTACCAAATAGTAAATAACGGGAGCAACGTACCGTTCCCGAGGGTGACAACGTACCGTCACCAGTGACAACGTACCGTCACTAAAAACAAAAAGTAGTAGGACATAATTGTTTGGTGTGTGGAAAAGTGAACAAATAACTGGAAGAGATTAAAGGCTGGCACAGATGTGAGATAAAGGTTTTTGTGGTTATGGTATTGAGTTGTATGTGATACGGCAAAGTAGACAAAATTAAGTACAGTATAAATTGTTTCTGAAAAATGTGAATTTGGTTGTTAACAATACTTAGTGTTTGTATGTATCAAATTGAGGAAAACTAAAAACAGGTAGTTGAATTGTTAAGAGTGTAGGTCTCAGGACCGCGACCTAAATCATATGGTTTCTCTGTTCAAGTGTATGTAAACGGTAGAAAAGCATTGTTGTTTTATTGCTGTTTTGTCACCGTTTTTGCTACTATTTTACTGCTGTTTTATCAATGTTTGATGCTGAAATGTTGCTGTTTTATTAACTGCATGCTGTTGAGAGAGTGATAAAGCTGTTTAACCGCCCGTCGAGGCGCAAATACACGAACATACACACATACACTACGACAGTTCAAAGGAGGAAGTGAAGAATTTATATACATACACACCTCTAGACACATATACTGTTAGTATTAGAATAAAGGCAAATAGAGACAGCTAGTAAGAAAGCAGGAAAATGGGTAATGCTCAGAGGAAAGCGATAGAGGGATTAGACGATGTTAAGTTTATGCAACGACAGCATCCTGGTTTCACGTACAGATTAGAAGAGTGGGTAAAGAAGTATGATTTCAAAGCAAAGCTCTCTGAATATGAAGACATAGTCAGAGTAGAAAAGGAATTAGGTGAGAAAAGGAAAGGAAAGTTAGCAGGAAACCAATTGGCCCAAGCAGCAGAAATCGTGGCCCTTACCGAAGCATGCAAATTATTCAAAGGACAAGATGTCACGATCTACACTGACAGCCAATATGCCTATGCAACAACACACACCTTTGCCAAATTATGGTCCAGAAGAGGAATGGAAACATCAACAGGAAAACCTGTTCAACATGCTGCACTATTGACTGAACTGCTATCTGCAGTCATGCTGCCCAGAACATTAGCCATCTGCAAGTGCAAAGCCCATACCAATGGAACAGACCTAATTTCACAAGGAAATGCAAAGGCGGATGCAGCAGCAAAAGCAGCGGCAGGCAACACAATCTCCCAGACCTATGTGGTAAATGACTCCCCAAAAGACATCATCCCACGCGACGTCCTAAAAGACATGCAGGACAATGCCCCTCCTTCAGAAATTAGCCGATGGCTACTAGAAGGCGCACATCTCAAGGACAATGAACTCTATAGAGTGGCAGGCAAATTGTGTCTGCCAAGAGCACTGTTCCCAGTTGTAGCAAAACTGAGTCATGGGCGGAGCCATGTCTCAACACGGGGTATGGTATCTATGGTGGGGGAAACATTCCACATAACACATGGTCTAATTACCTATTTCAAAACTTTTTGCAGAAGCTGCCTCACATGTTGCAGACACAATACACAGGGTAATGCTAGGCCAAAACGCGGAAAGACACCACAAGGCACATATCCATTTGAGATTGTACACATGGATTTCATTGAGTTACACAGAAGCGGGACATATAAATACTGCTTAGTGTTGATTGATTCATTCTCAAAGTGGGTAGAAGTTGTGCCCTCCAAAACAAATGACGCACTCACAGTGGCAAAAGCCATCTGCAAACACATAGTACCGTCACACGGCATCCCAAAGATACTGTGGAGTGACAACGGTAGCCATTTTACCAATAGTGTTGTGAAAACTATGTCAAAGCACCTAGACATTGACCTTAAGTTCCACTGTGCATATCACCCACAGAGTGCAGGACTAGTGGAAAGGACTAATGGCACAATCAAGGCTAGACTCAGGAAGACAATGGAAGAAACAGGGAAACCATGGCCTGAGTGCCTTAGCCTAGTTAAGACATACATGCGCATCACACCAAACAACACAGGATGCACACCATTCGAGGTAGTGACAGGAAGACCATTTCACTTGCCCCTAGTGGTAGACCCATTAGTGCAGGATCAAGAAGGTGAAGTTGACCCTATCACTAGATGGTTGTGTGAACTGTTTAAAAAACAAGACGTTAGAAGAGCAAATGATCTGCCTAGTACTCCTTTGTCTCCCACACAGACTCTGCTGACACCAGGAGACTGGGTTCTGCTCAAGGTGATCAAGAGAAAGTATTGGCACAGCCCGAGGTGGGACGGTCCGTTTCAAGTTCAACTGACCACGCCCACCGCCATTAAGGTAGCAGAGCGAGATACTTGGATCCACCAGTCACATGCTAAAAAGGTACAACCAGCTGACTAACAACCATGAAGCCTGGACAAGTTGCCACGTCCGTAGCTGCCGTAATAATACTCGTGGGACTGGCCTCACTCATCTGGCTCCTGTGGGAGCCCCCTGAGAGACTAGAAGCGCCCTCCACACCACACAGCCATCACCATTAATGCCACCAACACCGAGTTGTCCGCCCTTCGCTTAATGACGATGCAGAACCGGATGGCCCTAGACCTGTCCCTGGCCGGACAGGGAGGTGTTTGTACCATCGTGGGCGAAGCCTGCTGCACCTTCATTCCAGACAACTCAGGAGAGGGAGGTATAATAACTAGAGAGCTCACCAAATTAATTAAGCTGAGAGATGAGGTCCAGAACTCTATGACTCATGCAGACTTTGATTGGTGGTCCTGGCTCTCGACTGGGTCCTGGGTATCCGTCCTCTTCAAAGCCTTTGTACCTGTCCTAGTTGTGCTCGTACTCTTGTGCCTCCTTTGCGGCTGTTTGGTACCTTGTGTCAGGGCCATGATCCAGAAGGCGGTCGTTGGCGTTGTCAGGGTCCAATATCAGCAGCTGAGCCAACAGGACGGAAATACCCCAGACCTATATCCCATTCCCGATTACGAGCCTGATGACGACAGTTATGTGTAAAGCCCACACATCCTGTCCATCTACCCTGGTCCCCACACGCACACGACGCTGAGGGTCTGTGCCACCGGTGAGGGCATGTGCTGGTAACCTCTGCCCTCCACTAACCCTAATCCTTTCCCCATCATGACTTCCCATTCCCAAAGAGACAATCCTATCCAGATGACGGACTGGCCAAGAGGCGATCGTTTCCAAGCGGAAAGGTCGAGTGGGAATTTTTTCCCTTCATTATAAGTGCAGAAGGGTTTTCGCCCACTCCTGTCCAAGCATCACCTGTTGTACAGTTTGTTAAATGACAGTCATGAATTAAATTCTCCTTCGGAGAACATTTATGTCTCGATGTGAAGAATCTATGTATACGCTCTAGGTTCCCAAAAACTCACAACAGGAGGGATATGTAGAAGCTATTTTTGCATAAAAGAATATTTCATATATCTAGAAGCTATTTTCGTATAAAGAATGTTTTATAAATC
>NC_048414.1:8549455-8560810 GCF_013103735.1 Etheostoma cragini
TCTTTCCTGGGTCTATTCAAAGATTAATTAAATAACAGTGTAAGTGAGAAACTAGGAGTCTGAGTTTAGACCTAACAACCAACATTTGCAGCACCCTGTTCCTTTTTGGTAAGGTAACAAGAAAAACTCAACCCAGAGTAGTATTATTTTCCCTGAAACAAGTTTCCTTTTTATTTTTACAAAAGTATACCAAAATAAAATCTCAACTTTATTTTGCAATTTTCACTGTCTATTGCAACAAAAATACAGAAGACATTGCAACTTTTAATGCCATTTTCTTTTCGGGCATTTTGGGCAGCTACAACCTAAAAAAAGGCTGTGAAATCCTGGAGGGACTGGTTCATGCATAGAAAGCCTTTTATTTTTTGAAGATTTCTAAAACGTGGGTGTGACATAGATTTTATGTTAAAATCTAAATAAACAAAGAAATATTTTTTTTTGCAAAGTTTTCCGTGATGAAACTAAGCCTTATTGTGACGACTATGTTGTAGTGTCAAGAGAAGTACTTGCACTCTTGGTGCAAGTACTTCTTCTGGGTAGCCAGAGTACAAAGTCACATGAGGCTGCGGGGCCTGCGGTGGATGAGCTGGTGAAGAAATATGGTTCTGCCCGTGTAGAATGCGTAGCGTATTGGTCAACAAAGTTTGGATATCCCCAAAATAGTTAACTGAGTACAGGAAGATTGGCAGGTCTTCTGCTACTTACTTCTTTTAAATCAAGGATGAAGACCTTTGTTTTGATGTTGCCTTTCTTTAAATAATTGTTAATTTTCTGTACTGAAGTTGTGTTGTTAAAATTATGACAATCTTATGTGCCCTTAGTGCCCTGTTGCTGAAATGTGCTATACGTGTAAAATTGCCTTGTCTTTGTTTGACCTCCGTGTTTTAGGCCAGTTTACTGTCAAATGTTGTACTCATCTGACAAAATCCATTGTGTAGTTCCAAAAACATACCATGTACCATTGGAACAAAAATATCTTAGACTACAAAAGATGAAATTCCACAGCCGTAATCAACACTAATTTGCTCAAACTGACTAATGAATAAACCTTCCAACCAGAGGAATACACACTTCTTTTTATTTACACATATTTTCATCAAAGGGCTCAGCTTTGTCTTAACGTGTAAAAGTGGTACATAGATGATATGCAGGCAATTACTTCACATGTAGTGAAAAGTTGCTAAACCCCTGGGACACAAAACTGTGTGTGTGTGTGTTTTGGCTGGATGAGGCCTAATGTGTTGGCATGTAGTCATCCTCAACTAATCATCAAAACACAAACACCTACTCACTTTCCACATGGAGAATCACAGAGTTCATGCAGGCTGTTGTCACACCTGTTGCTCATGGTGAATATGGAACAAACCACGTGTGAGAGTGTGTGCGTGTGATCGCTTTTGTGTGTTTGTGTTCATGTGTGGGTGTATGGAATTATGAATTTTGTACCAAACAGTGGAAGGATTACCAAGCTACTACCTACTGTAGTTTGATGAATTGTTGTCTGATGTAACCCAGAGAAAGAACTTTGACTCCACATTACAAATGTATCTGTTCATTGTGCTGTTAAGAATAAGTTTTCACTGAGTTGAACTACATTCTCCAACCTCGGGCTTATGAGCCCGTCACAAATCCTGTTTGATAACGTCAGAATGGTTTTTCATTTAAAAAAAAAGAAAAAAAAAAAGCAATACAGACTTTCTACAATCTTTGGCCGACTTCTTAGTTGTCAGAACTGGTCTTTGGAAACGGACTCAATATCCATATTACAAGAAGCACAGGATACACTCCATTTTGTGACATGTGAAAGCAGTATGTTGAAGTGGGACAAAGAAATGCATGGTTAATCTCTATTCATTTCTGTTTACTGAAGATCGTTGGTGAATATTGCTCATGCTGTAGGAGGAACTTGGAGGATAAGGATTGCAGGGTTTTTCCTGCATAAATAAGTTGAATCCATGCACCAATGCAAATCACCAGCACCAAAATGTGTGACTCAAGCTAATCTGCATTGTTTTGACTGGACCTGAATGCTGTGACGCTAGTGCTAATGGGATCTCAGTTTTACCGGGGCTGTACCATTGACCGGACTCTCCCGGTGGTTTTAATTCAATTTTATTTTATTTACAGTATCAAAACAAGAGTTATCTTAAGACACTTTACAGATCCAAATCACACTCTATAATTTACAACGACCCAACAATTTCCCAAGAGCAAGCACCTGGTGCAACAGTGGTGAGAATAAACTTCACTTTAGGCAGAGTCCTTGGACAGACCCAGGCTCTTGTTGGGCGCGATGTGTCGCTCCTGGTTTGGACACAGACACTACTACAGATATAGAGAATATGATTCATAATAATTATAGCAGCTGGATTAGAGCCCAATCAACAAAGGATTTTAAGGCAGATACGGATACAAACCGATAAAATCTGATATTCCGATATTTCGGCCGATATACAGTATATTTAAAAAAAGAAATCCAGAAACGCGGAACAAAACAGATTTCCCTAACAGTAGTTATTTGTAGTTATTTAAGAGTTCTCACAAAAATAATATTTGTTTTAATACCCCAACAGAACAGAGGAACATCAAAAATATATTAAAGTTCTGATAAATAAAATGTATAAAAAAACAAACTTAAGGTATGCAACTTAAAGGCCTTTGAACAAAACAACAGGGACATTGTAGAGCACCCTCTGGTGGACAAACTATGCAACTCCAACACTCATAACATTGTTGATCTTCCGTTATTATTTAATTTTTGAAATATTAATTTATTAGAATCATTTATGTGTCATTATGAATGATGCATCTTCACATAGGAAAGGAAGGTGCTGATGTTAAAGTGTAAGGACAATAACCCGCTACCATACTGGAAAACATCAGCAGAGCAATAATGAACCAATGCATCATTGACGTGAGTAGGTGCCACATTAAACTTTCCCAAACAAGACACAGAAGAGGAGGGACGACTAAATTATACACAGTGTTGACTCAGCAGGGATAACATAAATATCTGATAGCCTTTCAGAATGCCTGAGAGCCTTACTGCATTATGTTCTAATTGCCACCTGTGGCCTGAATTTTGTTTCATACATACACATTATTCAGAAAGACATTTCCACCATAAGTTGGTGCATACACATTTGCCAGAATGCAGGAAATGATCGGTTTGATGCTCAGAATTTCCTGGGGGAGGACCCAGACCCCCTTTAATGTGTCCTCCCAAAGGCCTATTCTGAGCCATGAAAAATCCTGGATTGACTGTCACTATATTCATGTTATGCATCATAGACATATTTGCTTATCGGTGTGAATAATTCTGTTTCCTTTTTATGCTGTCTGTCCTCATGATAACCGATTGTTTTGTCAATGCAGAACTGTTGCCTAGATACAGGCAGAGACTAGCCTGTTATTTAACTGACCTTTTTAAAAATAAAATGGTGCCAATGTTACATGGCCACAGTTAATACTAAATAACTAAAACTCCAAAGGAATTGAAGAGTCTTACCATGTTCATGTCTCAGGCCAAATCTGGGTGCTGCATGTTTTTTTGGGGCATGGTGGGTCTTTGAGAAATGAAATGAAACAGTTTCTCCCCTCCAATCTGCTGTGCCCATCACTCCCCGACCTGATGCAACCAGATACAACCGTCACCCTTCACTGAACCTGGCAGCCAAGGCCATTTGTTTGCATAAGGGACCTGCCAGTAAAGCCATGTTAGTGTGGCCACGGAATTACTAAAACTGCAATAGCAAAAATACATTCTCCGGCATGCACACACACTCACACAAAGTGTGACACCAAACAGAGTCGGTTGACGGGGTCTCGCCAAGGAGCCACTTTACCATCAGCCCAGGTGATAATGATGATGCTCCATCAATGCCAGAGGGCTGGAGCTGAGGCAATATAAAGCATACCCTTAGAGAGGTAGACGCACACCACACACACACACACACACACACAGATACAGACAATAAAAAGGATCTTGTCATAATGTATGGCTGTTTAATGAGGGTAATTACCTACAGTATATATGTCTTTATTTTTATTTGATTAGTCCTCTCATTCTGACTATTCCTGCTGTCCTTGGTACATTTTGAAGCCAGCCTTGAAAACTTCATAAATCAGGGTGGAGGATGGGAGTAAATGAGAGGGAAATAACAAGGTCATTTGAAGCTTATGAAGTGGAGTGAAATGGAGAGCCATCAGTCAGCAGGGCAGATCCCCTGGTACAGCAGTAGTTTGTATTACAGGTGATGAGATGTTTATACATGCAGGTTCACTGAATCATCATTCACAAGGCCCGACTCAAAATGTTGGCGGCGTTAGATATGAAATAACTAACAGGTTTTTGGCTCAATATGAGGTTCTTAATAGTAAGATTTATGAAGACAATGGTCCACCCTGTCTTGCGTTTGTCTTGTTTAAATGTTGTAGCATGTTGTCCGTAAAGACCTTCAACTTACAATCATTGTTATAAATGTATATTTTATATCTGCTGTCTTATGTTCATGATTTAATGTGGATTTGTGGGTGTGCGCACATGTATCTTGATGTTTGAATGACACCTTACTAAATGAATTTCACATGGAGACGGAGCTCTGAGCTTTCAACCATCACTCAATCTGTCAGCTTGGAGGGGGCTCTTGTTTCTGTACCAACTTTCTCTATGATTAATGCAGAAATGTGTTGTCAGGGTCTCAAATTAACTTATTTTTTTTAGTTTGACACACAGGGATTTTATCTGCCACTTCTGAATATTATACGGTACAGTGAATGCAGGAACACAATTTAAATAATTTAGACATTTAATATAAAGAATGGTATCAATCAACGTTTGATATATTTGGACAAAAAGCATTACATGCATGGTCAATTCAGTGTCTTAATTACACTGGCTTTCGGGAAATCCTATTTTTTTGGGGGTGGGAGGGTAGCCTTATGTAAACATGTATGCTTAAACATGTATGTGCAAAAATATACTATGAGTACATTTCAGTTCATACAGAGAATATGTAACCTGGCACAAGTAATAAGAATGTACATCTATTACTACTAGTAGACAACTTTACTGTTCCCCTCTACTCCAATCGACAACAGCTTTCTACTCTGAGCACTGTTATTCTCTTTTTATTGATGGTTATTGGTTAGAATTCTTTGGACGTTGACTGTCATACTAAACCAATTAGGTTCTATGGCCAATAGCTGATCTCTTGTATAGCAGCTGCAAGCAATTTTTGATATGTAGCTAAAGTGACAGATGACCTGACTATTTTACATGCCAATTGTGTTTCCTTTTGACTGCGTTTCAGACACACAGGACCTTAAATAAAACCTGGAGATCTAACGCAAATTAATAAATTATGCTTTGGAGCCAGCTCCATGAATCTCACTGAATTAGATCTCATCCAACATTCTTTTCAAACTTATAATGTGCTATGGAGAAACTCTCACATAGTAGATGTATCCCTGCTTCAAAACTCCGTTTGTTGGCAGGAAAGAAGGACTTTGATGTTGAGCCATGAGGCCTTTTAGACAAGAATGGGGAATGTTAGACATTTCCATCTCGTAGTAGGGAGACTGGCTGGAGCAAGAAAATTACACTTTCTTCTCATCTCTTCTTCCATAAATGGGGTGAATTATTGCTGTCTACAAGCCTCGCCTCCAACCCCACATCCCATCATGCACCCACAAACCGGTTACATACCCTTGGAGGCTTGCATTGTTTGTTGCGAAATAACTCCAAATTGAGTGGTCTTACGACACAATATGATGCTGATCCACAACTGTGTGCGTCAGAATGCCAAGGACAGTGGAAAATATGAGTCTAAACCAAACTGCATATAAATACCTCACTGTTCCAAATGCACTTATTTTATATATTTTTTAGCCCTTTAAAAAAGGGAGCATTTACATGAATTCTGAAGATATGATGCAGATAGAAGTATTAGCTCTGACGCCTCCTTTACCATCGTCTTAGCGTACCTTGCTGAAGTAGTGCGAATACCACTCAAGCGTATGATGTGAACTGCATTATTTAAGAAAAAAATATAGGACACAAATATGAAGACAACTTGAAAAAATCACAACAAACAAGGACAAAGATTTGCACAAACATGCTCATGCTCACACAGACACAGTCACCCGCAGTCCCTCACATGTCTCGCCCACAGCCCTTCTGGCTTGTCTCCATGGTAACAACAGCAGGGATGGTGTCCTTGGCAGAGATGGAGGGATGAAGAGATAGATAGAGAGTAAGGGGTAACGAGAGAGAGGAGGTACAGACACTTGTTGAACGGTTAAAAGGATGCGTTGACATTCTGAATTTTAATCAGTTGTGTTATGTTTCTCCTTTCCTGCGTTCATTGTCCCTCAGGCGCTCTTTTTGTTTCCTCCTCAGTGCATTTCAGATGTGAACCAGTGATGCAACACATTATTTTGGTTTCTTAAGGGATACCTTGACATTTTTTACTTTCATTCAATAATTTTTCTTTTACAAGTATTTTCAACTGCAAGGACGATTGTCTTTGCTAGTTCTGTCAAACGCTTAAAATATTGAATCGCAACTAATCGCACATTTTTATCTATTCTAAATGTCCCTTGTTTTCTTTTTGTCCCATTGTTTTTTTTCTAAATTTTTATGCTCTTATCAACATGGAAAAGTGGATTGGCTTGCTGTTTGCACATTTATTATTATTTTTTTTTTATTGAAAACGTTGGCACATAGCCTATTGTACTGTTCAATTTCATACATTCTCACTTGGAGCAGCTACTCACTCTTGGAGCACATAATCTCTCACATAATGTATCACTGTCCATCAAAAAAAGGGTGAAAAAAATAGTTTGACAAGGGGGTGGAGAAGCTGTGCGCTTGGCCGTCAACTGGTATTTCAGACTGGGCGTGCTGCTATGATCGCTCAGTTCAAAACTCAGATCACAACAAAACACACAGATCACTTTGGTCTAGACAACGGAACCATTTGGCAAATTATAAAAAGTAAACTTTCCATCCAGAATCTTATTGGAATCCATTTTCTTGTCTTGCGCTCTCCATCCACTCAAAACGTAACGTTACTACTCTTTGGCCAGCTCCCAAGCCCAAACAAGTGTGGTGCGGTGTGCCAGGTGTTTTGTTTCTAGCTAGATCTGCTGTGGAGTTGTAATTTTTCTAATATTACTAGTTGTTGGAACAGCATGCAAAAAAAAAGTTTGCTAGGCCAAATTGAAAGTTAAACCTCGCGATTAAAAAAAAAAAAAAAAAGGAAATTTTATTTCTAGTATCAATTCATAACAAGTTATGTTGAGACCAGTGTTTGGTAAGTTCCTTTTTAAAAAGTAATTAGGTACAGTTACTAGTTACAAGTCATAAAAGTAACTAATACTTCAGAAAGTGACTAAAGCGTTACTTTCAAGTACATTTTAAATGCTCAAATGTGACCCCCCTTTTTTAACGGAACATAATATACATATGCATGTTCAATTTGTTAATGGTAAATCTGAAGATTATAATGAAATGGACACTTAATACAATACATTAACAGAAACTGTACACAAATCTAAACTCTTTTAATGTTGCTGTGGGACAAAGTGAGACTAGCCTCCAATCAAATGCCATGTATATAGATATTATGTCTAGTGGATTAATAATAATGACAACAGATGTTTTGGAACTTTTGATATTTTTTGCCCCTCAACAGGCCACGACTGGGCAACGTTAAATTATGCTTGTTAAGCACTATAGGTCAAAGTAAATAACATATATTTACACTCTTTGTAGTGCAAATTACGTAAGTGGCCTGATGTTTATACATTTGCGCTGGTGTGCATGTGTGTGGGTGATAGAGTGAGGGAGAAGTGAGAAAGTGACAGCTACTAGCTTTAGAGCGAGTAGCCACCTTAGAGTCATAGTGAGCAAAACAAAGTATCTCCTGTGTGTTTTCCTGACCACAGTGGGAAATCTTTAGCAGGAAAAGTTAGCCCTCTCCTTGGTTTCATAATGCCATACCCATCTCTCGTTGACTGACTCGCTTGTGTTTGTTTTTCAACTCTATCTCTGATTGGCTTACCATTACATTTTACTCTACCTCAGCCAATCGTCAGCATGTATGCGCTTGTCTCGTGCACAGCCCACTAACCAAGGAAGAAAAAAAGTCTTTGCCTCTGAGCTCAGAGATCAAGCTGGTCTGATGAAAAGAAATTCTTCAATTATAGTAATGCACAGTGACGGCGTTAGTAAAATAGGAAGAGGAATTAATTAGATTACTCTTTACTGAAAAAAGTAACTCCGTTAGTAACGCCGTTATTCCCATTACTGGTCAAGACGCTTTACAGATAGTGGGTCTAGACCACACCATAATTTACAAAGACCCAACAATTCCATTAATTCCCCCAAGAGCAAGCATTTAGTGTAACAGTGGTGAAGAAAAACTCCCTTTTTAGGGAGAAATATCAGAACCTTGTAAAGGGCTTTAATGCTTTGATTTGGTTTCCTTTGCCAGATACGATTGTTGCAAAATGTCATCATGCATGGTAGGTAGAATATCCAAATAAAACCCAGTTCTCATACTATCAGCAGAATGTCGTTAATAATCGAAACACTCCAGAGGAATAGTACTTCTTTTAAATCTAAGCTGTGAGAAGTGCATGTTCTGATATCCAAAAAAAATTTGCTGAATAAATGACATTTCAATTCTGTATTAACTTAATTCTTAGAAATTCCATTTAAGGCACATTTCCCAGAGAGTAATGCCTCTCATGTACACACAAATACCAGGCAATACAGATCTGGAAATGCTTCACTGGAGCCATGGTGGCTCCATCAACAAGTGACTATAAAAGCTGCTTACTTTAAGCATCCTCACCCAAAGCCTTAACTCCTTTTTTAACATAGATGCACCACTCTTTTGCACTGGTAAGGTCCCCGCTGTCTCTATGCCATATGTGTCAGCGTATACTCTACCACTGTGTTAGTTACTGAAATGTCACCAAGCAGAATAAATTCCTCCTGTAACTGATTTTAAAACATGCGCTCAGTTTACCTCCAGGGACAAGGAGCAAAAAATAGAGCTTACTGTACCTAGTGAGCATGTACTTTACTTTTCCGGAGTTTCTGGAGATCAGAGCAAAGGCCCTCCATAGTCAGTGAGGACAGGACCGAGAACGCCGACCTTGCTCCTCATCATCATCTGTTACAGCCGGATGACTGATGTCAGTCAGTCTGCTCTCTGGCAGATGTCTCAATAACAAGCTCTCTGCATCCTGGCATAGGTGTGTGTGAGCACATGGGTGTCAGTTGTCTGTGTGTGCGTGACGAGGGAGCGACGGATTGAGTAAGACAGAAGCAGAGTTCTTCCCCAGGTGTGGACACTACCTGTCTTGATAGCAGATGGGGTAGATCAAGGAGAGTGGTCCTTATGGTGTATGGGGCTTTCAGCGGGGGCACAGGAGGTCATATACACACATGCACAGTGGTAATACATCCGTCGCCTTTCATACTGGTGCTGTGGGAGCTGATGTGTGCATGGGGGCAGAGAGAGGACAAAAGAGAGGACACGTTGGGCTAAAGGAAAAGAGAGAGAATAGTGTATGTATAGAAATCTGTTGAGAAACTATGGGTTTATTGCAGGTTCATATGCTACAAAGCATTGGCAGGGTACCATTTTCATTAAGGTAATTATGTAAATAGTTATGTAAATAAAATAAATATGTAAATATGCAGAGCCTGGAGCCATGCTGTGGAAGTAGATGACACTAAAGCTAAAGACAAAGACCTGAAAGATGAAACATCACATCATCTCCCTCCTCCTTTTAATCCGCTCTCTCCATTCCCCTACTTTTTTCTTTTCTCTCCCCTTTCTGCATCCACCTGAGTTTGCCTTATTTTCCCTTTGAGCTGCACCGTGAAGGGCCTTTGTGATGACTTCTGTGTGATTAGAGGACTAACTGTTCTTTTCTTCTGACTTCACCATGCTGCATATATTAACTATATCCTTGTCAGCATCCATCCCTCTCAGAGTGCTGTCTCAATGCCTCAGATTAGAGTTGGGTATACGGTATTACCGCCCAACCCTACCTCAGATCTGTCAGAACTGTAAAAATATGAAATAAATAATTTTCTTACCACTTTCACGCCTGCCTTCATTGCCACTTATCGCCTCTTTTTTTTTACATCTATTAGATGGAAATTGCATGTGTTACTCTGAAATGATAACGTGTGACGTTGATTACAATAACTACTGCTTCATTCTGACCAATATTTTCCAAAACCACATTTGTATTAATTTGTTTTAATGCCCTCTGACACAGCCTATTTCTCTTTTAAATTACACGGAGCAGGTTGGACCATCTTTTCTTAAATGGAGCTTCAAAGTACTTTTTAATGGCTCGTCCACCCTATGCTCATTTATTAATGTTAGCGATCCTCTGACTTATATAGTAGCTGTGGGTCGAGTGGAGTCTACAGTAAATTCAGTCAGCTTTATGGTCATTGCTCGCCATTAACAATTCAGGGAAAACTGAATGTCAGCAAAATGTCAATACCCAACAAATTCAGAAAACCGGACATGCTTTCACGTTAACATTACCCTTTATGTGATGGTAGCCCTTTACTTTGACAGGCCTGTTCACAGATAACAAATTGTTTCAGATCAGTTTATGTTTTCCTCACTTTTTCATTCCTCAAATACAAGTGGTAGCACATGGTCCTGCTGTACTATGCACTGGACAGTATCCTGCCTCTATGTATAAAATATGTCTGGTCATATTCTGTTTGAAAATATATGGCAAAACAAATTGCTCTAAGTTAGATGAGGTTACCTGACACCTCAGACAAGCTTTCAAAGTCCGTGCCAGAGGGAATTTGCTAAATGAAAAAATAGCCACAGCAATCTTCTTTCTAAATGTAGAGCTCAGTACGCATGTGTTTTCTGTTTAAAACGTGATAGCAGTATCTTTATAAAAAAACCTAAAATAAAATCACGAGATCAGTTAATTTAATTGCAGAAGATGACGTAATTGCCTTGTTTCTGATTCAGTTTTTTTTTTTTTTACTGGATTTAGACCCGATCTGGATAGATGAATGTGAATTTCCTATACTTATTGTACTTATTTACTCTTTTATAACATGAACAAATAGTAATACTATGGGCAAAAAGCAATGTAAGTTGTTGGGTTATGTATGTATATATTGTGTGTGTGTGTGTATATATATGTATACACTGTATGTTATCTAGTTAATACTGTATATCTAGTATATACTGTGTATATATAGCCTGTATATGTATATACTGTGTATGTGTGTGTGTGTGTGTGTGTGTGTATATATATATATATATATATATATATATATATATATAT
>NC_048414.1:8560910-8585523 GCF_013103735.1 Etheostoma cragini
AAAAAGGCTGCAATGAAACAAAGAGTGAAAAATTTAAAGGGGTCTGAATACTTTCCGTACCCACTGTATATAGATATATATAGATAGTATATACTGTGTGCATATAGCCTATATATGTATACACTGTGTAACTAGTATGTGTGTGTGTATATATATATATATATATAGCCTATCTATATGTATAGACAGTATGTGTGTGTGTGTGTGTATACATAGTATATACAAAATATAGCCTATATATAATATAGCCTACATACAGTATACAAGTTATATGAAACAAATGTTTATTTTCAACACAACAGTTGATGATAAATAAGCAATTAACATTTTACAAAGACCTTTTGAAGAATTCTAAAATACAAAAGGCATTAAAAACCTTTTGAATCTGAAATATATACCAGTATGTTTCATCTTAGCATTCACTTTATTAATTTGCTCAAGTTCTTTGTAAATGATAAAGGACTTCAATTGCCTATAACAAAGAATGGAAAAACAGCTTATGCCTTAATGCTTAATGCCAGGGATTGGAAAACCCCCCTGTCAATTCATGGTCATAGTCTCAGTCAGTCAGAGTACATTTTTCTTCCACTTTCTACCTCTTTCTGTGAAGTAGATCCACATGAATTTTAGCTTGCTTGAAGAGCTCACAAATATGAAACCCTATAGTTCAAAGAGCTGTCAACACATACTTAGGGCGAGTGTGCGAGAGAGCGAGAGAGAGAGTGAGTGGACTCAAGTATCTGTCTACAAATTGACAATTTCTGCGAGGACTTTCAAATCGAAATTAGTAAAAGGGATGTGGGGAAAAGAGCTTAGTGGAAGACATTCACAAGCCTACTAAGAAACAAAAATGCTGGATTTGAATAATTGAAATTGACATGGAGTCTCCTTCATATGGTGCCAACCTTAATTATGATAAGCATGCACTATACATTGGAACAGATTTGTAAATACACATGCATGTAAAGCATTAATTTCAATAGTTGACATTTGACTGAGTGAACCAGTTGTTTTCTCTAAAGTTTCTCCCTCTCCCTATTAAGCACAGAGTTAGTAATGGGCTGATCTGATTGTAGCAGTAATTAACCATATTGAAGAGTGTACAGTGTCCTGGCAGCAGTTTCTTCCCTCTGGCTATCCTGCTTAGCGTTTAGAAAAGAGTAAAAAAACAGCTGAAGGTTACAACGTACCTCAGCTTGAAGGGATAAAAGCCCCATTTAGAAACAGATGCTTGAGGGAAATTTAAAAAACAGAGGGATAGTTCACTGCCTTAGATTGCATCATTGTCAGCCCGACAGCATAATACACAATCGGCTTAGTTGGAGTTGGCCTACCCCTCTCTAGGCACTTTAAAATAAAGCATCAAAAATAGTTCTACCTGTTCCCTGTGCGTGGCTGGATTCAGGCCAAGTGTTGGTGTTTCTGGCAGATAACAGCCTGACTCTATGATCAGGAGGTGTACTGCAGGTCAAACTGTTGAGTTATTATAAATGTCAACACCCTTATTGATTAAAATGGATTCACAGCCTAATCTAAGCCTAGATAATGGGACAAACCAACCCCAATGTATCTTCACTTAGAAATTAAACTGTTAGGAGCCTTTCTACATGATTGCATCGAGGAGAAAGGATGTAGCATTGCTGTGCATTTAAACCCAGAGGATTTCCTCTGCAACCCACACTACACATCCCATCTTCTCAACCCATAAATTACATTCCCAGTAATTACAGAACTCTAATTGAGCCAGGAGTGGCAGAGAATGGAAAAGGCATGCTCCCATGACATTTCTTCAACAAGAAAAATGATATTCCATATTTAGCTGGGGTTTGGAGAAAATGTGGCAGGATAATGGATATGGTGGTTTGGAATGGCAGAGGTCCTTGTTAGCATCTTCGGATAAATACAATTGATGTGCTCTCTACACAGGCAACCACTGGGCTGTTTTTGTTATTGTCAGACACAAGCGATCTTTAATACACAATCAATCAATAAATATTAGGGCTGTCAATCGATTACATTATTTAATCAAATGAGTGTCCTAGTTAACGTTTGATTAGTCACAATTTTTTCTATCTGTTCTGAATGTACTTTAAACGTTATATATTTAAGTATGTTTTTAATGCTTTTTTAAGACTGGACTACTCTGTTGGTAACTCAATTTACATCAGCAGTACATGCTGTAAATGTCTGATACATTGCTGTAATATTCTCCTACACAGTATTATATTTATATGGTAGGAACACATTGTAGTTGTACACTGTCACTTTGTGGACTGTTCTGCTTTTATTTTGAAAAGTGCCGTTTTCTTCTTCTGAAGTTTTTGAGATGCTAAACTTCCTGCTACTCTTGCTTCACAATGTGGTGCTTACGCATCGTTGGAGGAACAGTAATAACTTGTAAACAAGTTAGTTATCAAATTAATCCGTTTGAATAATGTAAAGAGTTTAAACTGTGATTTACTTTATTATTCTTGTATTTGTACATATTATTTCTAAGAGCTCCAAACTGAGAGTGTCAAGCTAGAGAGCACGCTAACTAAGCGCAAACTCTTTGATTAGCGCCCTTGGAGAGTGGACTGAGGTATGGAGGAAAATGCCTGTATTATTGTCAGAAGGGCTTTTGTTTAACACCAGAGAACACCACTGCTTTATTGTTTATGGGTTAATTACACATGTCATCAATATAAAAGCAAATATTCTCTCTGTGAACAATTATAATATATATTGTACTTTATTTAAAAGAAGCATGTATAGTTGTATTTGTCATAATACCTTAAAACTTATTTAATTAAATTTCATTTTGATTATTAGTTAAACGTTAAGTAAACATGATTAATATGTGAACATGTTCTTATGCAAATTATTTGTGAAGCTACCGAGAAACGTTTTATTCTGTAGTTTTCACGGTGTTCATGGTGCTTGTTGAGAGGAAGAAAGAAATCAACACCTATTTGAAACTGCCTGAGTCTGGATCAATAAATCCAAGGGGCCACTACATATGCAAACAACTTATGTCTTGTGGAGAGAACCATCTGAAAGGGCTTTGAAACTCAACTTGCCATTAAAAGAAAGACAACCCTTTCTATCTGTCCATTTCTGCTCAGGGAGCTTTGTTTCTGCTAGCCATTGAGTCTCATTAGTGGCTGTATTATAAGTTGCTAAGGGGGTCTAATAAGTAGCTTAAGGTAGTGAGAAAGTCACCAAGTTTGCAACACTCTACACAAAATTGCTGCCCACAACTTAAAATCCCAAACTACAAAGTGAAATCACAGAACGCATGCGTTAATCACGCGTTTAAAAAATGAGTGGCGTTAAAAGGAATTTGCGTTAACACGTTCACTTTGACAGCCCTAAAAAAACATTTGTTAAATACCACGTGCATTTATTTAACCTGTGTACTAAAATATACAAATCTGTGAATCAATTACCCATATTCCTCAAGTACTACTGTTTGCTAATAGTACACATTGGGTTCTAATTACAGCATAATTTAGGTGTATGGTGTGTAATAAGGTATACATGTGTTCATTTTCTGTCTAATAAAGTCACAGTTTTCTCCTATTTGAAACAAAGTATGGCTTATTACCTGTTATTAATGTACTGTTAAATAAAGTGTGACCGTCTTTTTATTCTTCCAAAAGTGATTTGGCTAAATTAATATTTCATAACATAATTTCTAGTGAAAGGGTTGTTGATGTGGAACATGTCTCTTATCAGTCAGTGCAGACTGACCTTTTGCCTGTTATGCATTTCTCCATAGGCTACGCTGTCAAGGCCAGCTCAAACAGCTAAAATCCCAGAGTGTAGTTTCATAAGCCAGTAATCAGCGTCATTAAAAAATCAGCAGCTTCTACACAGCACTGGTTCCCAGGGGTCCCCTGTGGCCCTTGGGGATGTTGAAATGGTTTCCTATTTTGTCAGGAACCCAGCCTGGCGTAACCTCACATGGTTTTAGGATTCCCACTGAAAATTGTCAACACAAAGCAAATGCTTCACTTAAACACATTATGCGAGTTAAATTATTTTAAATGAGTCACAATTAACCATATCCCAGAAGGACTTTTTGCAAACATTGTTTTGTATTTTCAAGATAAACACATCTCGGCGCTTAACTCGGCTGCAACTTCGGCGAGGGAAGGCAACTTTGAAAAGGTTAAGCAACTTTCCGAAGAGGCATAACTAGCAATGTAATAGATGACAATCAGTGCATTTTCTGCATACATAGTGTGTCAGAGAGTGTGTTTCTGTGCCTTATCAGAGGATCGGCATAGAGATCTGACAGCACTGATTAATTCTCCTCTTCCTGGCAGCCAGATGTTAAAACGGGAGCTGACTGGCAGATGAGAAAACACAGCAAGCGTCCTGCATGGTGACAATTTGGTTCCGTTGGCCCACACGGCTTTTGTTCTAACCACACCAGAACTGAATACCTTTCAGTTGGTGGCGTATTTCACTTTTTTGTTTTTGTTTCAAAGTTTCATTTTTGTGCTATTTTTGGCAGAATTACAAAAGTAATCTTTTGCATTTTCCAGGAGTACAGCCCATACAGTACTATACAGTGTGTTTTTCTTGTGGGAAGACTGCTGTGTATTTTACATCCACCTATAATTTGTAAATAAAGGACTTAACATTACTCCCAATCTTAATATTAAGCTTCTGTTGACGTATCAGGTCCTGTCCAGCTGAGCTTAAATTTCTTCCCTGCTGACTTTTATAAACATTATGGGAGATATGTGGACTGGCTTTTGACACTTTCTTGGTTTCATGTGTGTGTGATTGGAAACAATACCATCTATCAGGCTAAGAGTATTTGTCATCGTGAGAAAGGAGGGGGGGAGGAGGAGGAGGAGGAGGAGGAGGAGGAGGAGAAATTGCGCTGCCCTGTCAGGGAAAATGTGCTTTTCAGTAACAATGGCATTCTTGGTACACAATCTGTCTCACTAGGCCCTGTGGGGAATGTGTTTGTCTCTTCCTCCAAGTGGCAGGGGACAAAATCAATCATGAGTTATTGTTGGACTTGCCTTTACAGTGTATCTCACGTAGCCTACATGTCTACCGTCTACCTCAGCCATCAGAAAGGACAAACACACACGGTAACAATGCACCAAAAAAGAGCAGTGACTGATGTTTGGCAGACCATCGATCAGTATAGTGGAACATTTAGAACGCTATTGTTTGTCTTTTGAAAGCACCACTCATTTGAATGACTTCCCTTTGTTGTAAAATCTTATGAGATGTTGACAAGACGATGCACAGTATGTCACTCCTAATTTGTACCACCCTCTAGATCTCGCTTCCTCATCCATTAATTTATCCCTGTTCCCTCTGATACCTATCTTTGGCCCGTTACCGTTCTCCAACTAATGTCCTAATGAAGGTTAAATAATGCATGAGGCTGGTAGAGGGGGTTCCTCTCCATGTGTCATTATACGATATTAAGAGACAAGAAGCACGAAGGGAGATTACCTTCATTTTACTTATGTCCTTGCAAATGACAAGATAGACTTGGCCCAATTACTGTCCCATTCAAATTCTACACAGCAATTGGATTAGATCAGACCAGACAACAAGCAGGGATGTAGCCAAGGTCCAGAACAAAGGCAGCATTCATATTTAATCCACAAAGCTAACAGGGATCTCACCCTCTGCTCACCATTTGTTGTCTGCACTTGATATATTAATTCATTATCCGAGTATCGTGCGTCCATTATGAGCCAGTAATTTTACTCTGATGAAACACATTTAATAGAAACAGATTGCCCTCACTCAACCTTGACATGCCTTTCACTCCCCCCCACCACACACACACACACACACACACACACACACACACACACACACACACACACACACACACACACACACACACACACACACACACACACACACACACACACACACACACACACACACACACACACACTCTTATAGATGACGTGTGATAATGAGTAAGTGTATATAAGAAATAGTGAGAATGAAAGAGAAAACTAGTGAGAAAGAGACCGGTGCTGTCAAAGGGTGAGAGCTAAGCCAAAAGTTGAGTCACAACTGGAAGCTCTAAAACTAAATGCATTTGCGTTTCCTTGTGAAATAGGTGGTGCTGGGAGATGATTTCCTCGTGGGGAAAGTTGTTCAGATATTGCAGATGGCAATCTAAATAATAATTTGCTAACTGGCCAGCCGCAGTAGCCTGCTAGCTAACTGGCTTGCTAACTGACAGCTAACTTCTTATTGTAACTCAATGGATTCTCTAGTAACTTTCTTCATTCTAAATTCGGGTAGACCAATTGCAAATTTCTCTACCAATACCGATGTGTAGATTTGTCTTTTGGCCAATCTCATACAAAATATTAAAATCACACTAATTTAGAATGGGCAGAAATACAATCAAACAAATTTATGAACAGTTTGAGTTTTTCAAAAAACAAGATTGTGGCACAATTGAATGCTACGCTTACCACTGGGAATGTTTTCACCTTCTTGAATGCTGTGGTTAACATGGGCTGAATCATTCTGTCTGTGTGGGTGTGGGATCTCTTGGCCTTCAGTTCATCTTTCTGTTTTCTATTAGCTTTCAGGTGATCGTACACTTTACTGTGTCTTTTTAATTGGCCAATTGGAGAATTGATAAATTAAATCTCTGGATTGCAGCATCTCCACTTGAAATGTCACTGGCACATTTTCATCGTGGCTCTTTTCCTGCTGCCCCCTTGCGTTGTGGAAAAGGGGCAGCACCTCCTTTGCCTTTTAAAAAAAAAAAATAGCTGGTAGACTACTGTTGTGTGATTTGTATGAAACTTTGCTGAAATCAATATTTTTTTACTGGTGTGAGCAGGCCCCCGGTGTAAACCCAGGAGAATTGAGGATGCCCACCATGGGAAAGGGACAATAATGCTCAATGTGCTGAGAGGCAGAAAAGCTGATTTGATAAAAGGTGATGTGAGGGTGAGTGAGAGTAACAAAGACAACCAAGATGAGGAAAAGGGAATGGAGGCAGGCACGGGTGGAAACAACAAGAGCCAGGTCTATTTCTGTATATCAGTAGTTTAAGTTAACAAAATAATGACACTTTATTATGCAATTCTATGAAAAAGGGCCACACACCTCATATTAAAAATATAACTAGAAAACTGTCCTATTTTTTACGCTTGTACAGCAGATCTTTGCAGAGCATATGCACCACTACGCGTTTCTCTCGTGCCGGGTGTAGCCAGTTTCACTGATTATAGTGAAAGTGTAGTGCTGGAACGTCCGCTATGCAGGTGTTACACGTGCAGTATAGCCAGACCAATGGAACTTTTACGGCAAGGAAAAAGGGGACTGAGCATCCAGGGCCCTCACGTAAGGACGGCCCAAAAGATGAAGAAGAAGTTGTGGATGTGGGGAGGGGCCCATGGGAAATGCCTTTCTTGAGGGCCATTTTGTGCTCTGCCCTGCCTGTATGTGTAAAAAAGCAATTTAATGTTGTGCATCCATTTTTTTGTTGTGTGGAATATATTATTATTAATATATTATATTATATGATTTTGTCATTCTTTAAATGGGGCCGGGGGTTGTTTTTCCCCCCCAAAACAATGATAGGGGACACACTGGAGAGAGATGGGAGTGACATAAAAGGGACATAAGAGGGCATACATAGGTGAGAGAGAGAGATAAAAGAGGGGAGAGAGGGTGTGAGTGATACAGGGAGTGGGGTGGGGATCCTGCACTGTGGAAGTAATGAGAGTTGACACTGTGAATCGCATTACTGCTAATTAATCCACGCTTGACCACATTTACTGACAAGAATACAGATACACACTGTTGACCACACTTTTTGATGGTAGAACATAGACAAAAGCACATACACATTACACAAGCTCACACATAAAGTACATAATGCACACACACCGAATCTGATCAAACACACAGAAAGATGCACACTGAAAGAGGCTGGAGGTCAGCAGGAAAACACTTGGATTCAATCTTCAAGCAAAGTTTATTCTAAAGACACTGGACAACCTGAATCTTTAATGGTGATGACATTTTGCATAAGTAGGTGTGAACATAGGATCTAACCCCATAAGTCATCACACCTTTTAAAGTAATCCTGTCTCTCTCCCTATCCTGTCAAATCAAACAGCATTTTCTCTACTTAACGGATTCTTTCTTCTGATTCTTCACTGCCTTATGTCCAGCAATTCCACATACTTAACATGACAAAATGCATTGACATTGCTTTACAAAAAGCATTTTCTGATCTAGCACCCTTAATCACTCTTCCAAAATAACCCATACAATGTCCCAAAAACTATTATTGACGGTTTTCCAAAGAGAAAGGTCATGGAAATATTGCGCGACGTTAATTGTTGGAACTATCAAAGATGGGTATGACCGGTTTCCATTGTCAAAGTCAGACACTTTGTATGCCTTTTGTACATCCAAATGGACACCCACACCTAACAGCATTTTTTGGGTGCTAGTATATATATATATGACCACTTGTCATGAAAAACCCTTTCATTTGTCTGGTGAGAACAGTCTTCAGGACCAGCTTCATTTTAATGAAGGAAAAATGCTGTCTCAAGTAGAAAAAATGTACTACTATGCTATTGAATTCTGTCAAAGTCCTACAAACCTATAATCTAGTCTGTAGAAGTATATGAACTGGGTTTCAAAGATTTTTGAATTTTTTTAACAGTATCGCTAACAAATGTCAAGATGAGGCTGTTGCACAAACCCATCAACGTAAGGTTGTACAATAAAAATGTCACCCCCTCTCGTGCAATACATGGCTTGCGAACTTGGATCTAATTTGGTGTTTTTTTCAGGGCCGGTTGTTATGGCTCTAATAGACTCTGTCTAGACTAAAAGGCCATGCCCACAAGAAACACACTGTCTGTGGCATTTATTCTGGCTTTTTTTTCTGTCCTGAGAGCATGCTAAGAAACATAATTGTAATACTCCTAAATCCTCTGTTTCTGCCTTCTCCTCTTCACTGTTTGCTCTCACTGGTTTTTACGAGAGGCGCCTAGTGTCTGTTTACTTTGTCTTCAGTCATCAGAAAAAACAGACACAAACACCGTGCCCACTGCCCCACCCACACACATCACTGCCTCCCAACTCAAACTGCAGTTGACTGTGAGTGACATTCAAGTCTGCTGCTCCGGAGGGAAACTCATTATAGAATGCTAAACACTGCCGTCCAAAGGGCCACCCAGTGTTAATGAGCGTTGGCGGAGGATAGTGCATGTGTGTCCTGTCTGCTTTCTATAACACCAACATACAACTCCGACCTCGACTGCAGGCTGTGTCCCAAACACACACACACACACACACACACACACAAGAACAACAACTTTCTCTCTCTCTGCCACTCAACACTGTTTTTCAGTGTGTTCCGTGAGTGGGAATTGTTTTAGCGCTACTGTATGCTTTTGCCGTTCAGTGAGACAGCACTTATTTATCTAATTCGAAAAGACTACGTTTTTCTTTTTTTCTTATTTTCTATTTATGGACACGATAACTACTCAGTTCAGTACTAAAAGCTGATATACAGCAATTTCCACTCATTTCACTGAGGATTGAATATTTGAAAAGTTGATAATTAAATATGGAAATATAAAGTAATTTATTGCTGATGCCTATCTCATGCCTTTACCTGAAAGAATATCATCATTGTTGAGAGTTAAAACGGTCTAATATGTACGCTATTTTGGAATGAGCATTTCATTACAGTACCCGTGGAGAAGAAACATGTGAGACATATTTTATGTTCATTGCTTTCTTTCTGCCATCCCTCTCCAATCCCCCCACACCAAGCTTTCTTTTTCTCTAGACAGCTGCCCTCTGATTTCAATTCCTCTCCCATCATCCTCCTCTCAATATATAATGTGTGTAACCAGTGTATAGAGTGCCACCTGAGAAATCACACACACACGGGCTGTCAGCAATGATAGCTCTTTTGCATGTCACCCTGCTCATTTACCCGCTCTGCTGTGAATGTGTGGTAAGAGATGCTACTCTTAATAGGCAACACACACACGAAATTAGGCGGCATGCACACATAAACTTATGGAAAAAGGCAAACATGCTGCATAACTGATTTTGACATGACCATAGTGACATCTGTGCTGACTGTGGCACAAAGGCTTAAAACAGGGCAAAATACCATAAAGACAGGCCTCTGTAGAAGATTTTGAACTGAGTCCATCTCGTGCACTCACTCACTCACTCACTCACTCACTCACTCACTCACTCACTCACTCACTCACTCACTCACTCACTCACTCACTCACTCACTCACTCACTCACATATATATCTGAGGGACTTGAGATTCTGCACTTTTGTAGATAAAATGTAATAAGTCACTCTGTCCACCGTTGGGCACGCACACACACACACATACATATATATACACACACACACACACACACACACACACACACAAACCCCAAAACTCATTTGAGTGCTTTCAGACATATATCATCAAGACTATTTTTAGACTGACTACTGGCTTACACTGAAATTCCTCAACGTACTGTCCCTCTCCAGTCGCGTCCCCCTCCCACTGTTTCTCTGCGTCCCACACTCCCATATCTCTTCCTCAACGACTTTCTCTGCTCGCTTCACCACCCTTTCAATATTTCTTTCCTTCTCTATTTCCACATTTGACCCTTTCCACTCACCCATGACAAGTAATCAACCTCACCCATCTAGAGTACATATATGCATCCTTTTCTGTTTCTTGCCTCCCCCTCTTTGTGATGTCTACCATGGGAAAGTGAGTGGCTGCATTGAAAAGTGGCAGTGATGTAAAAAGGGCTCTCCTCAGCAATGAATTCATAAAGTCCTTTAGGTAGTATGCAGGAAATTGATTTTTCTTTCCCAATTTAGAGGGTGATAATAATGGGTGCTCTTTGGTGGAGATTGACATCAGCACCACAGGTGCAAAAATACACACACTTTCAATTTCTTTCTTACACAAGCACTCCTCTGCCTCTGCCACTGTATTTCTGTGTCTGTATGCGCATGACAGAGTTTTATGCGTGGCTCTAAATCACCACAATACTCACACTTTAGCCCAAGGCTACAAGAAGCGGAGAGGGGGAGGGTAAATGGCCCAAGATGAGAGGATGGTAGGAGAGGGAGAGTGGCAAGAACCTTCCACCAAACAGCTTACTCATTTTGTTTTTTTATTTTCACAGTCTGTAACAGAGGCAGGAAAAGCTTACGCAATTTATCATTGTATTAGAGACCGCATCAGGATTATGTTAAGAGATATTTACAGATTGATACCAAAATAAGCTGAAGCCTGTTCACCCTGCCCTGAGACAGTTAGGTGTCTTCCTTTCACCCCTGGTTTCTGTATTTCACTGTTAAAACACTGTTTGTCAGTGATTAGATGTAGGTGAGGCGAGTTTGTGCTGAGTGCTTGAAGTTTTAAATCCTATAACTCTCGACTCCCCTTGTTGGCCCTCAACGCTGTTGTCTGGCCCAAAGATTAGCGCTGCAACACACTGCACAGACTACAGCTGACGGCCAAGTAACACGTACATTTTGCGTATGCGTGCAAGGAAATGACTATCCCCATACGAGCAGGCGAAGATCATCTATTCATCATTCAACAAGGGAAACTGGATATCTTTGCTATGATACCCACAACAAACAGTGTTTGCTCTGTAACTAGTCTTTTATTTTTTGTATTGCTTCTTCAGCACATCATTCAGTCGGACAGATCCAACGTAATTTCCTTTGAATGCAAATGTGGCTTTGTCTTTGCCAGTGCTCCCTCAGATTCTTCTGAGGAATCTTGAATTAACGTTATTGCCCTCAAGGCTCTCAACCAAGCCAACATAGTGGTAATTGCTGCATTTGTTCGCAAAATTCACAATGATTAAGTCACCAACTCACAGATCTAAGATGTCTGGTTCACTACTCTCATCCTGGGAGCTCTCGCACTCAGAAGTGTCATCAAGTGGAATGGGAACATCACTCTCCTCAGAGCTGCTGTACACTGGGGTTTTCTTCTTGGTTCGTTCCTTTTTGGTCTTTCCTTGTTTTTTGTTGTTGATTACTTGTTTCCCCATCAGTCTGTATTTTCTCTTTTCATGTTCCATTTCTATTGCATGCTTTTTGGGTGTATCAGTCAGGATCCTTCACCTGCTTTCTCTTTGTCTGTGCCGTAGGCTGCTGACTTTTGGGTAAGGGTAGAATTTCAGTGTGAGACACATATCCAGGGGAGTTGAGGAGAGAATCTGTCCCACATGTTGAAGAACATGCCTGTGAAGGCAACTCAGCAGAGGTGGAGGTTGAAGGCAAAGTTGGAGCAAAGGGTGGGTCTTCTTAAGAAGTAGACAGCACATCAGGGTTTAGCTTGTCTGACACCATGGATGGTTCAAACTCTCCATCAGAGAAAATATCTCTGTTGTAAGGAAGAATCCCTGTGGATCTGAATCCAGAAGAGATATTCCGTGGTGTCTTTGCAGAGATGAAAGCCTTGTTCACTCATACAGGGATGTGGTATACGCTGTCTGTTTTGCATCGGTTACATCTCATCCAACCATCAAGAACTCTGTTGTAAAAGGTCTTGAATGGATCATAGACACTCTTGTCCAGAGGCTGCAGGCGATGTTTTGACTTTCTTTGCCTCCTTCTTGTTTATGTACCTCCGCAGTGTTGACCTGTCAATACTTCTGTCCTTCGCCACTAATCTGATGGATTGTCTGCCCTCAACATCAATGACTGCTCACTCCATTTCTTCTAAGGATGTTGAGCCCCAATTGGTTCTTCTTTTGCAGGTTCTTGTCATGATAGCTTTTATGCAATGTGTAATAAATGGGCAATAATTTTGTAAAACTATTTAAAAAAAAAACAGTGACAGAGACAAAAAAAAACATTTAAAACAATGTTATGCTTAAAACTTAACTTCAGTGCCGTAGGGTTGAACTGGTTCACTTTACCCCACATCATCTGGCTCACTTTGCCCATAGTCACCATTTAGGTAAAAACCTTAGTAGCTAGTGCTAGGTGGTATCTAGCTAACAGCACGATACAATGATTACATCTCCTTGGTTGTTTAAACACATCTATTGTTTATTTACGTAAGCATGTAACCTATCAGGATAAACGACAACTCAATGATTCCATCCATCCATCTTCATCTGCTTATCCGGTATCGGGTCGCGGGGGCAGCAGCTCCAGTAAGGGACCCTAAACTTCCCTTTTCCCGAGCCACATCAACCAGCTCCGACTGGGGGATCCCGAGGCGTTCCCAGGCCAGGTTGGAGATATAATTTCTCCACCTAGTCCTGGGTCTTCCCCGGGTTCTCCTCCCAGCTGGACGTGCCTGGAACACCTCCCTAGGGAGGCGCCCAGGAGGCATCCTTACCAGATGCCCAAGCCACCTCAACTGGCTCCATTTGACGCAAAGGAGCAGCGGCTCTACTCCAAGCACCTCTCTGATGACTGAGCTTCTCACCCTATCTCTAAGGGAGACGGCAGCCCCCCTCCTGAGGAAATCCATTTCGGCCGCTGGATCTTGTTCTCTCGGTCATGTCCTCGCTCAATGATTAACGTTAGTAAATATTTTATACAATGAAACGGCGAGTTCATCAGTTTGCCACTTATACCGTGAAAGTATTAAAAGAACAAACTACACTTGTAAGAGACATGAGAGTTGCTACAACAACACAAACAAACTGTTGTCAGTGCTTATGTCCATCGTGACGTCATGGGCCAGTTCTCTTAATACATCCATGGATTGAACGGGGCTTCGCGCCGAACACTGTATCCAGTTTTCTTAACACATCCATGGTTCTCATACGCATTGTTGGATTTGCGTGATCTTGCAAATAAAAGTTGAGATCTCGCAAAACAAAAGCAAAATCTCATAAAGGTATAGACAGTGTTTGCCCTTTTTTGTTTTGTTTTTTCCTCCATGTCACTTCCGGGATTCTGTAAAAAAACAACCGTAGTTGCCCAGATGAAATGAAAAATGAAAGGAGCCTTGGGTGAGCTTGTCATAGTTGTTTGTTTTCCTCAATTTTGTTTCCAAGCTAAAAACAACTGCATCAGTGGTTGTTTGTGACACACCGCACAGACTGGGCCGACGGTTGGTTGCCGTTGACCCAATGAGGATCGACTGCCGACCGTCTGCTTGGTGTGTCAGAGCCTCACGATTACAGTAAGTAGAGCCTGTACCAATTATGCACAGGAAGTGATAATAGGTCACATATTTCATATTTCAGTAGGCCCTTTCCACTGTTGATTTTTGACACATTCATTTTATTATTTACACCTGGGTTTCCCCTACTGTGACATGTCGAAATGACTCATGTAAAAAAGGCCTCTCCTACTCATATTCTTGATATAAAGTGATAATACTACTACTAGTACTACTACTACTACTACTACTACAACATTTTTGTTTGAAAAATGTGAAACAACTCAACTAATTTTTATACAACTTTGTTTTGGAATGGCATCCATGACCATAGATAAATGACATACTGTTAAGCTACACAGCCTCATCAGATGTGCAGTATTGATTTATTATTCATTATTATTAATTTGTCAAGGGAATTATGTTGAAAGTGCACCCCCAATTTAATGTCCAACTGGTTCAGGGACTGAACGGCGTGGGAGGCATGACAGTTGGAGCAGGCCCTTTTTCCTCTGGCTATTATTGGGCTATCATCGTGGTTTCATCCTTATTTTAAAAGCTCAGCTATAGTTGGAGCCCAAGGTTCAACATAAGCATAAATCTGTTAGTGAGATAATTTTCATTCACAGGAGAAGGAAATAAATTGCTAGCGCCTTGAATTATTTTTGCTAGGCCCACTGTCATCAGGCATGGGCATGGCTTGATGTACAAATAAATCATTTCGAGTTTTGTCCTTCGCTGAGAGATTAATTTAACCCCTCATACACCTAATTAGACGAAAAGGAAGGAAAGGAAAGAAGGAAAACTGTTCAGGAGTTCAGGACATGTTGCCTGGCTTGATTCACAAGTGTTTACTAACTGAAACTTGTGAGTGTCAAGGTAAAATGTCTGAATAAAGTCCCTGTGTGATGTAGTTTTCAGTCTTATAATTAATGCAATGTTTTATCAGGCGGTTTTGCTTAAGTGTGCTTTGTGATATATTCACTCAGTGATTGACTTAATGGTGAGCTGCAAACTTTTCTAACCGTCTTTCACTGTACTGCACATTAATAATAGGAAATTCATCAGTACTAATTTGCCATACTCATTTTCTAAGTGACATTAAACGTTAGGATGAGCAGCTCTGCCAGGGAAGGACAAACAACAGAAGACAAGCGAACAGAAGAGCAAGATGGTGTTAACAGCTGTTTGTTTTGCTGCAGAGTTGAATGATGAATTAATGTTTAGCTACAACAAACAGTGGAGCACCTCAGTATTATTGTAACATCGAAACAGGTACACATGACTGAACTGTGACCAAACTAATCTCATCAATATCCATAAAAAACACACACAAAAATGTGATTTGAAATTGGGAGTAGAAGTTTTACAGCATCATGCTAAATATAAATGTCATCATATCATCATTAAAAGCCCATGTTGCAGGTTTAATTTTGCAACGAATTTATGCAAATTGCTTGTTGCTAGTAAATATTTGAACTGTTATCCATTGTATTTGATGGTGTTGGATATCGCGTCCACTCTGTGCTATTCACTGACAGTAAAAAGTAAAGTCATTGTATAAACTGCTGTGTTGCTAAATAAAGGAGATAAATGAAGGAGACTTCCCCACAATCTTGACAATTCCTCATTTGCCCTCTTATGTCTGGCAGGTTTGTAATTATTCGGCTGCTGGCCTTTCCTCCTCTTCCTCATCAGTCATTTACCGTGGTTCTAGTGCCAGGCTGAGACTTCGCTCACCATTGTGATGTCATCGCCGAATTGACTTCATAAACCTGCGAATACCAAAAATGACCAAAAACTCAGTTTTAACACTATTTGGAGAAATTTTTAAAAATGATATACATATCTTGAATGCTTTTTGTACCCAATAATCAACAGTGGTGGTTAACCTGCAACATGGGCTTTAATTGAAATTGGGTCTATAAACTATTGCTTAAAACTACATCCCTGTTTTTGTCTCTGTCACTGAAGTTGACAGCATTAACTACAGTAAAAAAAAAAAGAAAAACAACTTTGGTGTGGTAGGAGGAGGTACTTATCCATTAGCCATCTAATTTGTGGCTTCTTTTCTCTTGAAGATTGCTGGTTTCTACAAATTGTCTGAATTGGCTTCATGCTGCAACATGAAGGAACAGCAATCATCTAAAAGTGGATTGTTTGCGCATTCTTTCTAAATCTTTTGGGAACCGTTGAAACACAATGAAAGCTATTTGGCCTGTATTGACTCCTATGTTCAGCTCAATAGCTCTGGATGATGACAGTGCACACTGAATGGTCCTCTATTGCTCTTTAGTTTCCCCAGGGAAGAGGCGTTGGGCCTGACATAACAACATATTAGGCTTTTTTTAAGGTATTGATTTGCCAACCCTGTTTACTTTTAAACACACCACAACAGCCCAAATGAACCAAGAAGAAAACCAGAAAAACACCACATAAGCAAAAGTCAAATACAACATGAGAAGGAAAATCGGACATCTCATTGACAAAAATATCATCCAATAATGCTTTCTTTTAAAACTGTCCTATGGCTTACACCTACTTCTGCAAATGTGCATTGCATAACACATTTTGTCCACAAACTGGTACTTAAAGTATTTTGCGACCAGTAAGAGATGCTTGACAGATCTTCATGTTTTGGTACTCTGAAGTGAAAAAAGCAGAAATAACTCAATGACATATTGAAAACATAATGAATGGCAACACTTTGTATTTACTGTACCCTCTCAAGGTTTTGTAGTAAATCCCCCATGGCTAATTAAAAATGGAGACTTCTTCTGTTCTTCTCTGTATGTAGGAAATATTAAGATAAGACACATGTTTCACTAGCCTTCCTCAAGACAATGTTTGTTTTCCTATTTTTGTTTTCAAGCTGAAAACAACCGCAGACGCTGATTGAAGCGGTGGAGACAGAGTGAATCTCCACTCTGTCTATGTAATGTAATTTGAGATTCAATATGCAAAATATATTGAAGGTTGAAATACGATTGTTCAACATGTTTGCAGTTGTTGTTCGTTTGATCTGACCAGCAAGTAATCAAAACGCATACTTTTTTAAAAATATGTTATTGACATAAAGTATAGCTAGATTATAGGCAGGTTCTCGTTCCAACTTGCATGTACATAGAGCCTAAGGAGGTGATACATTTTTTTGTTGGAGCAGACGATGCAAGAAAATGTTCTAAGTGAACACTCCATAAAGTCTCATCTTATCTTACATCACCTATGAAGTGCATGATGTAAGTATTTTATATAATAACATAAGTGCCTTACAGTCTGCCGTTTACCATGTGAACACAGCATTGAAGTAAATTCAGCCACATTAGGTGTAGCTGGCAGTGTGGGTGACACATATTTTATGTATAATCATACAGCAAATGTTGCCTACATTGAGCTTTGAAAATTATAACAACACTTGCAACCGCTTTATGGCCATTGCCCGAACTCACTGTGACTTGAACAGGTTCTAGACGTGATGTAGGCTCGATCTGTCTCCACCGTAACTCTTCAGAGAAGGACAGATAAGTTTGCGCTTATGCACTCTCAGGTACTGAAATTTAACAGGATTCATTTAACCTATATTCGGGACTCTGTAGTACCGAGATAATTTGAATGGTACCCTAAAAAGTATGGTAATTATGATAATGTTCTTGGTGAAGGGATTAAATAAAACTCTGTGAATTATTCACCCCCCCCCACACACACACTTTGAGTGTCGGCATAACAGGCATCCGTTATGTTTGCGCTTGTGTCTCGCTTCGACACTTTGCCCCTCTGCCAGTGTACAATGACTGAGCTTGTAGATCTTGAATGAAGTGAGTTTAGCACAGCTGTTCCTGTCATGCATCATTCCTCTGGTCACATCCTTCCTACTAGATCCATCTGCTTAAGGCCTGCATAGTGTATGTGTGTGTTTGTAGGTGTATGTCTATGCATATTTGCACATTTATATGTAAAAGCTTGCAGTTGTAATCCTCACCCTGCTACATCAGACCAGGTTTTCACATCAGCAATACCCAGAGGAAAAGGCTGAAGCTGCATATGTCCGTGTGCATGTTCCACTGATGGTTGCTTCTAAGTTTGAAAACTGATGGACCGTATTTTAAAGGGAGTGACAGTGTGAACAACCATATACTAAGTTAAAAGCTGAGTAAACTGAATGCAGGGACATGGTGTTGGACTTAGTGCACTCTGAGATTTTACATAACATTATATTTTAACACAAGTGAAAAGGCTACCAGACAGCTGGAAAATGTTCAGAAGTAGGGGCACATGAAAAGATTGTTGTTAAAGGAGTTTAAGTGACTGAAGCAAATAGACTCCTAATGCTACTCTGCTACATTAAAAAATCACTGAATATGCATAAGAAAAGAAAACCGTTGAATGCCAAACTATAGGTTTTCATCTTTCATAAGGTTCGCATTGCATTGAAATAACATTAATTGTGTTGAGAGAAAACCACAAGACATTCAAGAACTGTGACTGCACAAAGGAAGAAAAGTCACGTAGAATTCAGTGTATCTCATCCAATTATAGCCTATTAAAGGTGTGTGACAGAATAATTGAAGATACATTAATTTAGGCCCATATTTACTAAGAATGTAAATATTTCTTTCTCAGATATACTTTTGATATTAAGATATGAACTCACAACAAGATAGAAGATACACAATTTCTTTTTCTTTCAGTTTTAGATAATTGAGTAAAACAATGAGTATGTGACAGAAAACGTTCTCTCCATGATCGTCATCTTCGATCTCCACCCTTGTCTTTTTTCTTTAAGCCCTGCCTTTTGTTGTTCAATTCATTGTTTTACCAAAGCTGCACTAAATCATAGCCTAATTTTTTAGGTTGTGAAGATAAGACAAAGCTTTGTCTCAACAGCGAACACAATCAAACAGAGTGAGTCCTTTAACCAACCCATTTTCTTGTGTAAACCTCAAGATACAAATTAACTTAAAACTAAACCGAGGGAAATTGATTTTGAAAAACACATTGTATTAAGTGTTAACAGCTCCAAGAAATTGTGTTGCCTGATCTGCCAAGATTCTGTTAACAGGGGCATTGTGTTTTGCTCTCTGTAACAATAGTGCATTTTTACACCTTGAAAAGATTAAGTGAAGGAGCCATGGCTACAAATAGTCAGCAGTATAAGATTCAACTGGTGTAGTAGAAATTAAATGGGACAGGTTTCACATATTTGCCTTTATTTATAGAAATCTAGTTCACAAACACGCAAAAATTAGTCAAGTCAGGTTTTCTTTGCTTATTACAACCACTCTCAGTGGGCTTTGCAGTCCTACACCAGCAGTTTTTAAATAGTTTTTAAATATTTTTCATATTATGCTCATTTTCAGGTAATAGTTGTATTTAGTGGTTGTACCAGATTAGATTTACATGGTTTAACTTTCAAAAAACACCAACATTTTGTTGGACTGCACATTGCTGCAGCTCCTCTTTTCACCCTGGGTGTTGAGCTCTCTGTTTTAGCTACAGAGTGAGGGATCTTACTTCCGTTCCATCTTTGTTGGGAGTCGCACATGCACAGTAGCATTATAGCGTGTGTTACGAAGTGACGCACGTTTGTCACGGGCTGGACTACAATAGAGCGGTTGTTGAACGGTGTTTCTGTTAGAGATGGTAAGTCCCTTTGGGGGCGGGGGGCTTTGTGCTTTTTCATTATGTAAACCTATAACGTATACAAAAAAGATACATAACACAATAAAGGAACAAAAACAAAACATAATTTGAGCACTTTAATGCTCTCTAAGAAAACATATACCATTCAAGGGAAATTGAAGACACACGTATGTAGCTGTAGATATTCAGAATTTTTGTTTACTGTAGCTAGAATTAGTAGTTATTAGGGCTGCAGTTATCCATTATTATAGTAATCGAGTGTCTATATGTATATACACACAAAAGAGAGGTTCCCTTTTAGAAAAAGCAGCATTTGTATTGCATAAGTTGCAAACAGTAACAGGGATAGATGCTTATCTTTTGAAGCACTGGCCGCTGTTGAGGCCCAACCCAATCACATAATCGGCATAGTCTGATAACATCATTCCCATGCATATTCATTTATAATTTGTCAAAATTTCAAGATTAAAAGCAAACTAATAAACAGTTACACTACAAACTGACAGCTTTCGTTTTAGCTTGTTTGACCCTATTTGCAGAGTAGCATGCTATAGTTATGTAAAACAACACTATTTGCCGAGTAGCATGCTGTAGTTATGTAAAACAACACTATTTGCACAGTAGCATGCTGTAGTTATGTAAAACAACACTATTTGCAGAGTAGCATGCTATAGTTATGTAAAACAACACTATTTGCAGAGTAGCATGCTATAGTTATGTAAAACAACACTATTTGCAGAGTAGCATGCTGTAGTTATGTAAAACGCGCTATGGACAAGAGCAGCAGACGTTAACGTTATTTTGTGTCAGGTTTGCTCCGTGAAATGGTTGAGTGGACGGATGGTTTCTACTGAGATGATGTAGCATTGAAGCTCTGCTATTGTGGTAAGCTAGTTTGATTTTAATGGCTCTTATCTTAGCCTCTCCCTATTTTTGCTCTTTTTCTTCATTCATAATCCACACAGTCAGTCTAGTGTCTACAGAAGCGTCAACCCGTTGTGCGCTAATAATAATCATTCGTACGGAAACACAGTGAGCATTACAATGTTAGTAACATTGATTAAACGATGCTTCAAAGCAAAGAATTTTGCGTCATGGATTTTTAGTTATCTAATTATTCGAGGTACTCAAATCAACAGAGAGAAGTGTGTAAGTCATATCATCGATCATATTCCATAACAGTTGTTCTGTGGCATAGACAATAGTCATTCTGCTTGATGTACCTCTCATCCTTCTTCCAGCACCTCCTGCTTCTCATCCTGTCTTTCTTCTGCATGCTCTCTGAGGCAATATCTTGACGTCACAACATTGCAGACGGAGACACATGCATACACATCTGGACCTCTGCAATTTTATAAGCCTGCTCACGCACACACTCACATGAACATATTACCACACATGCACATGCGGCTCTCGCTCTCTCTAACACACAAATAATTTCACTTGCTCCTAACGTTCCCTGTGGCCTGTGATGGAACTGACACACTGTCTCATTTGATCATTGTGAAACCATTGTCTGACATCTTTAATGGAGATGGGGGCTTCGGGTTGGGAGGTTTAGGGGATGTAGTATATGAGCAGAATTAGATGGGAGAGAACAAACGAGGAGAGATGAGGGATGGTCTAGACCAAAAGTGACCTCTGAGTCTGGAAGATTTCTCAATGAAGGAGGCAAGCTATGAGGATGACTGAGAGGAGGGACAGTGACCTTATCTAACTGGATTTTTTTCCTCCGCAAGGCATGTGATGGTCACATGTGCAGCTGTAATGTTTTCACACGGTCACACAAATACACACTCATCTCACCAAGCTTCATTGGTTTGATTTTCTCCATTGGCCTGCAGCTGGGAGATCACAAAAGATGAAACATGGCTTCAAGCTGTTCCCAAATCCAGTCACACATATGCACCTCCTAAGGCCTGCAATTTTGTGTGTTGTTGTGTGTGCAGTGCAGTGAGCAGTGGGTGTGGGTGTGGGTGTGTGAGACAGAGCATTTGTGTGGGACACTATGCCCAATGTTCTGAAAATGATGTCAAGAACACTTGGCTGTGATGTGTTACCATGTTGACCAGAGCCCAGCTGTGGTGGGGATTTAAATGGTTGTCATCATGTTAATTACTGTTGTCATGATAATTTGAGTCTCCATGGCGCCGGCCACAGATTGCATAACAGGCCCGCAGTCTTCAGGACACATCTGGAACCCCTGATTGCCTTACAATTAGAATAAATAGAAATGACACTGCCATCAGTCTTGAATTGCCATATATAAATAACATCTATACTGGCCCCTTGAGATATGAGGCCACCTTAGCATAACATATCACATGTTTACACATGAGGGGTTCAGGTGTGCATTGATATATGTGTGTAGGTGTCTGTATATTAACCATACATTACACGTACACACTCTTAACTGGTTTAGATGGTTGGGCTCTGAAGAGTTATTAGATGTAATGGCCAGCAAACACATTTAGCACTTTGTGCCTCCTACATGCTGTATCTAGAGTGTGTGAGTATGAGATGGTGGTAATGTTTATTTTTTTCCAATGTGAATTTTGTACATTTATTTTTTGTTGTATGTTCTCAAGCAAATATTCTGAAACTTGCAAGGACAACTTTGACTGCCGTGACATTTACTTTTTTTATGACAGTAATCAATGTCAATGTGTTATGATGTAATGTAAGCTGACTTCCCCTTCTCAAAGACTGCAGAGTAATGTAACTTAAACTTAAAAAGAAAGTTCTTCAACTTTATACTGTATAGGGCAGGGGTCGGCAACCCGTGGCTCCGGAGCCGCATGCTGCTCTTTGATCCCTCTGATGCGGCTCAGCTTTTAAAAAATACTTATTGAAAATTTAATTAAATTGTATTTTATTTTAGTTCGTACAGCAAATTAAAGACATAATTTCAGCTGTGGCCTCAACAACTGCCTGTTATGAATCTAAAGACTAAGGTGATATTAAACAAATTGCGCTGTTCTGCCGGTATATGTAAACTCGACTGGGCCACAAGAAAAAATGATCCAGTTGATACCACTAAAAGGCCAAACACGGGGGGGGATGTCTGTGAGGCTGTCTTGAATTGTTTAAGACTAAGAGGAATACCCCCCCCCCCCCCTCCGTTTCAGTGGTACAGACCGGGCACCGAGTATGACAGGCGCGCATAACGGCTTTGTGGCTGTACTGCAGAAGTCGCTGGACAGTAAGTTGCTGACTTTTCACTGCATCCTGCACCAAGAAGCACTGTGTTTCAAACATTTCCTCCGGGATGCACAGAAGTAATGAATGTTGTCATTCAGATTCTGAGCAAATTAATGGCGAAAGGTTTAAATCCCCGTCAGTTCCGTTGGTTACTGGACGAGCTGGGAACAGCCGGAGCGGCTGGGAAAGCTCCACGTCTCGTGGACATGACAGCGCACCTGAACACAGCTCTTCAGGGTAAAGGACGCGCAGCCCTGGGAGTCCTTTACCCTGGGGGCCTGTGGAGGTTTTGCCATTCGAGCCAAGTTGACAGTCGTAGCCCTATTTTGCTAAACCGTTACCCAACGTTTTTAGTTTTTTTCCGGAGTAAAAAATGATTTGTTGCATGCAGAAATGTTATTTCATTTTCTCTGCAGTCGTTCATTGATTTCATAAATGTAACACAGTACAGTTTGTTTATACATAGCACAAAGGCAAAAAAAAACGTTTTATACAGTGTTTTTTCATTTAAAATTTCAAAAGGGTTTTGTGGCTCTCAGTGTTTTCTTTACTGTGTGAAACGGGTACAAATGGCTCTTTCAGTGGTAAAGGTTGCCAACCCCTGGTATAGGGTTACCAGATTTCCCGGAACTAAAACCGGGACACTTTACGTGTGACCGTGGTGCTCGTGCACGCACACGCTTTTTAATGTGAACATGTTCCAGCCCAGCTCAGACATAGACACAGACAGATGAGACACAATTTTGTCAACAGCACACAAAGTCCTACTGCTTACACCATAATGGGGTATCTCTGTTAATATTTATTAATTTTCTTGGTATGTAGCCTACATATCTAGGACATTGACTGAGTTTCCAACCAACTTTATATTTCAGAATTAAATCATTCTTTTGGAAAATGCATGAAGCAGTGAAAAGGTAGTTTTCATTGCATAGCACTAAACAAATGATTTGGAACTGCTGCCACAGGCTTGAACTAAAGTTATGGTCACACTTTAGGGTAAGGGTACATGAATTATGAATTCATGCATGAATTACTTCAATCCTTGATATCTCATGAATCATCTGGAATTGACATGACTTCATAGCCTCTCATTCACCACCTCATGCGTGAACAACACATCAACTAAAGCTTAGGTAAGATGACGTATGCTACATCATTATGCACAAGTTGTGTTCAAATCAGAATTTGCACAGTGATGACCATTTTTAGCAGAAAAATAATCATGCTTAATAAATCATCATTCATAATGATGCCCACGTGCCTAATGCTATAGTTGTGTTGATCATGTATGAGGTCACGAATGACAGACTATGAACATGTCAATTCCGGATGATTCATGAGCAATTAGGGAATTCAGTAATACATAAATCATTAATTACATAATGCATAATTCTATATACATCAATTAATTAATGCATGAATTCATGATAATTCAATAGTTCATGCCCTCACCATAAATCATGATAATTCATGTGCCCTTACTATAAATCATGATTATTCATGAGCCCTCACCGTAAAGTGTTACCAGTGTTATTCTAACCAACAAAACACACACACACACACACACATACAGACACACACACACACACACACACACACACACACACACACACACACACACACAC